>NW_016807158.1:4293786-4333811 GCF_001698545.2 Rhinopithecus bieti | reverse complement strand
ATATATATATATATATATATATATATATGTAACTATATTTATCCAAATGTATTTATATTACCATATGTGTTTATGTGTTAAGATAAGCATAAGTTCATACTGATGCCTAATAGATATGTGTAAGTCTTCAGTTTTAAATAAAATATTTGAAGACAGTACACATTTTGAAGGAATTTTACTAATAAATACGAAATTGAGAAACTTAAGGTGATATTTAATCAGAAAATGTTGTTAAAATTATTGAAGGAGTTAAAGAATCATTGACTCATATGTCAGATATTTCATGTTCCTTATTTGGCTTAAACTACACAATTATGAGAGGAAAACATTATTGAAAACATTTGACAAGTCGGGAGTCTGAAGCTCAGAAGAAAGAGAATTTTCCACTCTGTGAGAACGGAGTGTTAATTTATAATAAGTACTATGATCGAGGGGAAAGATGATATTATAATACAGGGAATGGGGACAGAAAATTAACATTTATTAAATTCTTACGGCTATCCTAACAAAGAACCACAAACTGAGTGACTTAAAACAACAGAAATGGATTATCCCAAAGATCTGAGGTTAGAGATCCCAAAACAAGGTGTTAGTAGGGCCATGCCCCTGCAAACCCTCTAGAGCAGTGATCCCCAATCCTTTTGGCACCAGGGATGGTTTCGAGGACAACAGTTTTCCATGAAGGGGGGCAGGGGAGGGTGGTGGGGATGGTTTCGAGATGAAACTGTTCTATCTCAGATCATCAGGAACTGGTTAGATTCTCACAAGGAGAGCACAACCTAGATCCCCGCATGCGCAGTTCACAGTATGGGTCCCACTCCTATGGAAATCTAATGCTGCCCCTGATCTGATAGGAGGCAAGCTCATGTGGTTGAGCTCGGGACCTCAATCGGTCCGCAGTCGAGGGGCTGGGGACCCCTGCTCTGGAGGAAGATCCTTTGTTGTCTCTTTGAGCTTCTGGTAACCACAGGTATTCCTTGGTTTATGGCAGCGTGAGTTCAATGTCTGCCTCTGTCTTCACATTGCCTTCTTCTCTTAAAGGTAGTCGTATTGGATTAACAACCAACCTAATGACCCCATTTTACATAGATTACATCTGCAAAGACCCTAATTCCAAATAAGGTCACATTCATAGGTACAAGGGGTTAGGACTTCAACATATCTTTTGAGGGGACACAACTTATCCTATAATCCCTCCTGAGTAATGCTGACATCATTCAGAGCCACTGAAACTATTTTGAGACAATATGGCCATGGTCTGCCTGGAGGGAGAACATCCCAGAGGATGTGGCAGGGCTAGATGATGATGACCTGTGTCCAGTTCCCCAAGCCAGATTCCTTACACGTAGCTGTGTGGAAGGAGTGGAGGGGTGGAGATGTTTAGTACAGCTTTCTGTCTTCCTGTGTTTCATTCAGATGTGTTTCCTTAGTGTCATGGTTAATACTGAGTGTCAACTTAATTGGGTTGAAGCATACAAAGTATTGATCCTGGGTGTGTCTGTGAGGGTGTTGTCAAAGGAGATTAATATTTGAGTCAGTGGGCTGGGTGGGCACCATCTAACTAGCTGCCAGCATGGCTAGAATATAAGCAGGCAGAAACATGGAAAAGAGACTGACCTAGCCTCCCAGCCTACATCTTTCTGCCTTGCTGGATGCTTCCTGCCCTTGAACATCCGACTCCAAGTTCTTCAGTTTTGGAACTCAGACTGGCTCTCCTTGCTCCTCAGCCTGCAGATGGCCTATTGTGAGACCTTGTGATAGTGTGAGTCAATACTTAATAAACTCCCCTTTATATATATATCTATATACATATCTCTTTTATATAAGTATATCCCCTTTATATATATATTCCCTATATATATATCCCTTTATATATATCTCCTTTATATATATATCCCTTTTATATATACTCCCTATATATATATACACTTTGTATATGTATTTTAATCATTTTTTGTGTATGTATACAATTATTTTATACTGAGTGGTGAAGAAATTTCTTGTGAAGTCTAAACATGGGGAAATATTAAGCTTTAAAAGAAGAAGACATTTGTTTGTCCATGAAAATACACAGCAATCTTAGAAGATTTTAAAAAATGCAATATCCATATCTTCAAATTGTTAACCAGTGCAGTATTTAGCCAGTAATTGTTTAAAGTGTTGCCAAAGGCTACTTTCTTCATTAAAAGAAATGAATTTGCAGATACTCTTATAGTATTTTGTTTTATCAAATAATTATCCACAATTAGAAAAAAAAGACTGACAAGGAAGGAAGTGCTAAAAGAATAAAAGCAACAGATGGCTATGGGGTTAAAGAGCCTTAAATTAAATTGGGAGACTAAAAGAGTTAAATACATATATTTTGTATAAATGTGTCATATGCCTAAACCATCCATACCCAGGTGTATGTGTGAGGGTGTGTGTGTGTGTGTGTGTGTGTGTGTGTGTACACACATCATATAATGCTAAACTACATAAAGGATAAAGTATATAAAGTATAAAGTATCATTATATGATGATACTTATTTAATGTGCTTATTTAATGTAATGCATATTTCATGTAAGCATCCAGCAAGGGATGAAAGCATCCAGCAAGGCAGAAAGATGTAGGCTGGGAGGCTAGGTCAGTCTCTTTTCCATGTTTCTGCCTGCTTATATTCTAGCCATGCTGGCAGCTAGTTAGATGGTGCCCACCCAGCCCACTGACTCAAATATTAATCTCCTTTGACAACACCCTCACAGACACACCCAGGATCAATACTTTGTATGCTTCAACCCAATTAAGTTGACACTCAGTATTAACCATGACACTAAGGAAACACATCTGAATGAAACATAGGAAGACAGAAAGCTGTACTAAACATCTCCACCCCTCCACTCCTTCCACACAGCTACGTGTAAGGAATCTGGCTTGGGGAACTGGACACAGGTCATCATCATCTAGCCCTGCCACATCCTCTGGGATGTTCTCCCTCCAGGCAGACCATGGCCATATTGTCTCAACAATAGTTTCAGTGGCTCTGAATATAAAGTATCCTTTAATGTTATATGATAAATGTACTTAAGTATCATATGATAAAGTCTATAAAGTACCCTTTAACATTACATGATAAATGTGCTTATTTCATGTAATGTTAAAGGACATTTGTTTCTCCATCATAATATACAGCAATCTTAGAAGACTAAATGATATAATAATAAAGTACTTAAGTACATTTATCATATAATGTTAAAGGACATAAATCCTATGGAGAGGCAATATATTGTGACCAAAGAGCTTATGCATATTTAAAAGACAAATTAAATGGAAGTCAAATAATGAAATATTTCTCAATAAAATATTGAAGAAAGTCTGTTGTACTTTGCAGAGCTTTCCAATGTGGTCCATAATACACAGAGAGACAGATGACAACATCAATAATGGATACACAAATCATGTATACTATCAAAATCAAGATCATGACTTCAGTGTGCCTATGTTGTAATACTATTGAAATTTATTTTAATGTTTTTAATTAAACTTTACAGTATCAGAGTAAGAATCTGTTTTAAAAAAATTAAGAAGACACTTCTTCAAAAATAGAGGTGTGTATATGGGCATGTGAGAGACGGGATTTAAAAAGCCAGGAAGAGTAATAGTTTATTTTGAAAGAGGAAGTTCTCTAAATAAAATATTATCCTTGTAGCAACCATAAAGAAGATTTCCCTGGAGTTATAGGTACACATTTATACTTTCTAAGGGACCAGTGATAAACATAGCCAACAATAGCACTATGGCGACAGTGCAATACCTCCCGACAAGGTTTACTTTTGCAAAACTTACATTTTCTATGGTCGTGAAGGACAAATGCTTCTTTCTTCCTAGCTGATATGTGTTATCTGTAGATAAATATGTACAATAAACAGCATATTCCTAAACCAATATGCTAATAATTATAAACATGTTAAATTAGTCTATTCATCATATCATTTTAAAACTGATTAACTGGTATTACTTTTTTAGTTCTTTTCTCATTTAAACCATAGACATTTTCTGAAAATCTAGATATAATTTTTAAAATCTGAATGTATTGGAGAAGTTGCTAATTAAAGGAATCTTTCAGATGAAGAATCCTTTTGTAAAGCAAGTTTTAAAAGTCATGCTGTTATAAAGGCATTAGCTAACTCCAGATTCTTACATATGGATTATTTTAAATGATATCTACCTTTAAAATAAAGAAAAAACTTGAGATGGAAACTTACAGAATAGATGAAAAGATAAAAAAACAATTAGTAGATAAGTTAGGTTTTAAAGAATTATGTTTTTGCTGCCTTGAATTAAGACTTTAGTAGAAGAAATCCAGAATGAAACAGAACTACAGTGAAACGAGAAAAAACAAATTTATATTGAATTTCTGTACTAGAAAACTTTTTTCCTTCCAATGCCAGAAATTGCTACTAGTTTCTTTGTAATCATATTTTCTTTTTATTTTTACTGTGATACGATTTTCAGGGAATCTTATTCTAAACTATTAACAGAAAATTAAAACGTAATTTCTGATTCTTAATTTTTAAAACTTAAAAGAGAATTTAAGGCTGGGCATGGTGGCTGGTGCCTGTAATCTCAGAACTTTGGGAGGCATAGGCAAGAGGATTGCTTGAGCCCAGCAGGAGTTGGACACCAGCCTGAGCAACATAAGGAAACGCCGTCTCTACAAAAAATAGCTGGTCATGGTGGTGCATGCCTATAGTCCTAGCTACCCAGGAGGCTAAGGTGGGAGAATTGCTCGAGCCCTGAAGGTTGAGGCTGCAGTTAAGTTAGCGATGATCATACTAGTGTCCTCCAGCCTGGGCGAGACCGTCTCAAAAAAAAAAAAAAAAAAAGAATTAATCCAAACCACCTGTTCCTGTGGCAGCTGATTATCAAGAATCAAACCAATTCAAATGTTCCCAAAGTTTTTACAGATTCAAAATCAAATTTAACTATAGTCTAAAGGGGATAATAATACAAACATAATTACCTTTGGAGTAAAATTATGAACCTTGGAAAGTGATTACTTAAGAATCCTGTAAGAAATCATATGTGTTGAAATACCACAGTCTCAGTGACAATAAGATATTTTATTTAGCTCTTCAAGGTCCTCAAATCATCATTAAAAGAAAAGATCAGTTTAATTAATCGATCGACCATTTATTCAGCTGTCACCACGTGCCAAGACTTGGCTTTAGCTGGCTACAAAATGTCTACAATTCCTATGTCCTACTCTGGAGCTGTTGGGAGTCAATGGAGAAAATTTTCACATAATTGTAACATTAAATGATATAGCCAAAAAACTTGAGAATACAAAAGTGAGGGAGGTGTTCACACACACTGTAGTATTTAACTAACACATTGTAGTTTTTAACCAATAAATCTAAAGGTAGTTGCTTTAATTCTCATTTTACAAATAACAATACTAGAAGTGGAAATCAAACAATACCCAAAATGTAGTTAGTAAGTTAGGAATTGGTGATTTACATGTAAATGTATTTGACATCAAAATTGATACAGTTACAACTCTATATATGCCATCTTGGACTTGATTAATTTTGTTTAGGATCAAAAAAATTATTATATTATAGAGAGGATGTATTAAAGACAGAGGAGCATTTGCAAAGCCACGGAAGTGTGAGGAGGAATAGTGTAGTCAAACAACGGTCAGGTAAGACATCAGATACATACAGAATTTAAGGTGCCAGGAGAAGGAATGAGCGAGAAGGGGTGAAGAATTAACCTTGACCCAAGCAGTGGAAAGAGACTGTATAAGCCATGGAAATAAGCTGCAACTTTATCCTTCAGTACATGAACAAAAGACTTCAGTAACCCTGGTGACAATTTGCAAACAGGTAACCTGTGACTTTTAATTTTAAAATTACACTTGATATTGATGAACTTCCTGTTAGGCTTGAATCCACTGTGCAAATTTGTTTCTGGGTTTTCATTTACTGTATTTACGTGAGTAACAAACTAGATATTTAAGGAGAATAGATTTAATTTATATAACTATACATGTACTTGGATGGGTAATAAAATAATTCATATGATTTTCTGTTTTAGAATGTGTAATCATTTATGTGGTCAATTTGCTGTTGATTCCCTCTTTGCTTCTACCCATATTCCTTAAACCCCTTCTCCATTTATCTGCCAAGGCTGTTCATTAATCATCTTGGTTTTTGGTATTCTAAATGATACTAAGGAGAATTAGACACTGTTTCTGCTCTCAAGCTGTCTGCAATTTTAGTGAAGGTACAATGTCTGTATTTATCATTCAAATCTGAACTGTAACGTGATAAACATCCAACTAAAACAGAAAACCTTCTTCAGGACCGAAAGAGCCTAGGAGGAAAGTAAAAGTCTCCACTCCCATTTCTTATTTACCGAGCTTTTTATTAGAAGTGTTTGCCAAGAGGTAGTAGAAAGCAGGAAACACATGGACTGTGGGACAGGCAGACCTGAATTTATTGCCTAGGGACGAAAGCAGGGGAAGGCACCTCAAATTTCTGACTGGCTTTTTTGTTTGCATGATGGAGGTACTTATATCTTCTTTTTTAGGGCTGTTATGGAGATTGAAAGAAATACACTTCCTCAAATGTCTATTAATAACGCATGCCCTTTAAATCATGTTGCTCCTTCTGGTACTCCTCTCGTCTCAAGTTCAATGAGTCCATTGCAGTGGACAAAACTGATCAAGGAAAAATATTTAATTGAAATATATTCTAAGAGCTTTATATCTTAAATTATGTCATATTTGTTGAATAATGAAAATTGTATCTCCTTCTTTAAAGTTGTTAAATGCCACAAATGATGAGAACACATGGACACATAGAGGGGAACAACAGATGCTGGGGCCTATCAGAGAGTGGAAGATGGCAGGAGGGAGAGGATCAGGAAAAACAACTAACAGAAACTAACCTTAATACTTAGCTGATGAAATAACCTGTACAACAAAACCCCCTAACATGAATTTACCTATATAACAAACCTGCACATGTACCCCTGAACTTAAAAAGTAAAAAAAATTTCAAAGCCTCACGACGAAAAATAAATCAAATAAACTGAATAAGCGGTTGATTCTTTGCAAATTTCCTACACAGCACCTTCTCCCTCCTGGAACTCACTGGTAGAGAAGACAGCAGGATTTCTCATGTGACTTTCATTATGAGAATGCATCTGCTAGGATATGAAAGTTCTTTGCACAATTTAATACTCCACTTTCTAGTCAACCATTTAAAGTCCAAGAAGAGGATAACAATAGTAAAATTTGAAGATTACATGGAAAGGCCCTTGCCCATTTCGAAGGGCTGTAGATGGGAGTCAATTTGCCATAACTGACAGTCCTGCATTCATTGCTCCAGCTGGTTATTATTTTTGAGCCTCATTACATGCATCTGACAATCAGAGGCACTTATGCAGGCCTCTCATGGCTCTCCTGTGAGAACAGATATGGGAAGTGGTTTTGTAGTTCCAGGTGTAGAGACAGAGAGCTTGAGATCCAATATGATTCATAAAAGCTGTTGGCTTTCCTCAAGACATGACTGTGGATGTGTGTGCATATATTCAACTAGCAAACATTATTTATTAAGTAATTGTGGGATTCTCTGCAACCACAGTTGTATATAGTTAACCTCAAATACATATACTCTGTCTTCACTGAGGCTTCACATCAAATACTCCAAGAAGGACACAGAACAAATAGAAAATTTACATTTTGTCCTAGTGATGAAAATGTGAATGATCATAATAACTCTTTTACAACCTTTGTCATGCACACATGACATTTTTGTACTAAAGAAGTAAATTCACTAATGGATTCTTACTACTGAAATTCTTTACTATTCTACTTTATACATGCAATATTATAATATATAAACATTAGAGGCAATATGCTCTTATTTTGGTTGAGTTGGGAAATATTGTGCTTTATATATTTGATATGTTTAAAGAAATACAGGACTTAAACTTTGAAGTTTGAAATAGCTTATACCCTCACCTCGT
The DNA here is from genome assembly GCF_001698545.2 of Rhinopithecus bieti. NCBI lineage: Eukaryota > Metazoa > Chordata > Mammalia > Primates > Cercopithecidae > Rhinopithecus > Rhinopithecus bieti. Next base: position 4,325,797 of record NW_016807158.1, on the reverse strand, counting down.
TTAAAATTATAAATGTAAAACAGAGTGAACCATGAAACCTTTCTAGCCAATATTCCTCTCCAGAGCAAACCACTGTTGCCAGTTTATTTTGTTTAATGTCAAGAACCCTACAATTTGAGAAGCATAGAGTAGTACATATCAACAGAGAAAAAACAGTCAGCAATATAGATTAGCAATGGATTAAGAATGAAAATAGACATACAAGCATCCTATTGAAAAATTAGAAATGATTTGATAGAGGAAATATTAAAGCCTATTTGCTGTGTAGGTAGCAACTTCACACACAGATTTCTAGACTAGACCTGTTTGACCGGCTTGGTCTCAGAGCTGCTAATGTAACCCAAGGAGACATAAGGCTAATGTAAATAAAGTAAGTAACCATTGGAAGTTCAGACTTTCCAAAGATATAGTTCAGGAAACTTAAAAAGATGGCATATGTAAGTTGAGTAAAGGAGAAAGAGAGGGAAGTAGAAAAGAGGAGAAAAAAGTTAAGCAAAAAAGGTAAGAGGAAGCTATTGAAACTTATTGAAAAACATGAGACATTAAGGCAATCATGCTTGAGTTTCTCCTCCTATTCTAATATTTACTATCCATTTGACTTTGGGCAAACTTTCAACGTTCTCTCATGGAAAATTGTAACTTCATTAAAGAATGCTATGCAGATAATAAGCAAGGTACCTGGCAAATACACGATCTATTTTCTATTACAAACATCAGTTATGACTAAATAATAAGACAATTTTTAACCTCTGAAGGATTGATATTCTATGGTTAGGGTAGAGTTTATTTACATGACTCATCTGTATCATAGGCAAAAATCTGTTTTCTTTAAATTTGAAATAAGATAATGTATAGCTGCAGAAACTCCTGAAGAAAAGTATGTAACTCAAAATCGGTGCTAGAGTTTTAAGTTAAATAGCATTCCTCAGGACCATTAAAAACATAAAATATTAAAAATATGCCTACTACACCTTGGCAGGCAGAGACACTTCAGTGTGTAAGACACTGCACCACTTCTAAAACATCTTAATAAAAGTGATCCTAAGTATTTTAGTTTGGCTGTTTGTCTAAAACATTTTGCTGGGTGCAAACATTGTAATTAGTGCTCTCTAAATTTAGTTGTGCCATTACTCCTGTAGATCCATTTAGTGTCCCCTTACCAAAAACAGCGTTCTCAATTAGTTGTTGTTTTCCGCTTGTAAGGACAGTCAAAGCTGACGTCTTAAAAAAGTGGCAGTGCCCAGCAATGTTTCTTAGGCACGTCTTTTTTCGTCAAGGTGTTTTAAGCAGTGTGGGGAAATGTGGACAGAGACTAATCTTAGGGGCTTCTATTATCACTGTTAAAATTCCATTCTGTGGCCTAAGTCTCTGGCCAGCATGAGCACTGTGTCCTTGCGCTTGAATCTATCTTGGCTAAAGCCTATCAGTATTTTTATGATTCATTTTGAGGTGTGGCCAACTGTAAACGTCTCAGAGCTAAGCAAATACCATTAAATCTCAGGAGCACATTGAAAAGAGGTTTATTTGGGCAACATTGAGGGAATTTCGGCACAAATTTCATGGACTGTGATTTAAATCTAAGCTATTTGTCAAGGCCTCCAAACCCCCGAATGTGTAACAGATTGAGCTAATTCATTGGTGTTTGTAAATTGAGTTTGGAATTAAGCTCCTTTGTAAACACACCATATGTGATGCATTTCATCTTGCAACTCTTTATCGTGGTCTTCTCAAACTTAAAATGTATAAACAAATTCCATCTTACGTGAATGTGTTGATCAATTTCTAGCAGCTCATTTCTAAATTAATAATTACATAATGTAATCCCCACGCTCTTCTAATGATTTATTCTTCTCCCTGCTTAATATATAAATGCTGAATGAGATATCACTAGGAGGATAATAGTGCAGAGCATATAACCTGGATCTTACTGAGTTTCAGAAGTATTTCAGAGAAGCACGCATAGTGCTTATTCACGGATTTTAATACTGTAAGTTTTTGGGGGGTTAAATTCCTTATTACAAATTTATGTCAAGGATCTTCTCACACATCATCACAAAAAAATAATTTTAACTGTTACTATACTAAGTTTTTGAAGTTTGGAGATAATATTGGCCCCGGAATAGTATTTCTGAACTCTTTAAATTTGCATTATTTGACTTGATCCCTTCGTTTCTTGACTATGCAGCATGAGTCTGAAACACGTTTATGTTTACTGAACACAAGAGGTGGGCCCTAGACACATAAAAGATGCGTCTCACATCTTCCGCCTACCTGAGATTTCATTCGACTTTCCCACCGAGCAATGATTTTGCACCCCCAGAGGTGTTTTCTATGATACAGTTTGTAAGAATTTAATGATTCTGTTTCATTATGTGAAGAAAATTGTCAGGTATAAGGTGGAGAGATTACACTCCACGTTCCTTCTGTAGAGTGACATCTGCTGGGCTGTGGGCCACAGTGATTTTAAGCAAGTACCTGCTTGTTTTATGAGATCAAAGCTCATTTCTTCCGATGTTTACACATCTAGTTTATTGTGGTCCAGAGAAGTAATTTTCACTTAAACACCAAAGTCTGTTCCAGAGTTTAACGAGTGTACCTGAAAGTAATGCTGGAAATATACCTCTGATATATTTCTGTAGATGTGTGGTTATGGCAATCTGTTGGCATAACTCAGAACAGCCTCTCAACATAGAATTGTGAAATAATTTCTTCGTGTAATTATGTTTGGGAGTATGGTGGGGGGAAACGTACTGGGTATGAGTCAATGTGGAGGGGTCAGCAGAATTACTGCCTTCAGGGCATTAAGGAAACTCAATAGGAAACAATACCCATTAAAAGGATACACTTGTGCAACAAGATGGTCGTTTATCTTGACCTGTTTCAGAAAATACTCGGCAGAGGCCAGGCACGGTGGCTCACGCCTGTAATCCCAGCACTCTGGGAGGCCCAGGCGGGTGGATCACTAGGTCAAGAGATCCAGACCATCCTGGCCAACATGGTGAAACCCTGTCTCTACTAAAAATACAAAAATTAGCTGGGCGTGGTGGTGGGAGCCTGTAGTCTCAGCTATTCGGGAGGCTGAGGCAGGAGAATCGCTTGAACCCGGGGAGGCGGAGGTTACAGTGAGCCGTGATCACGCCACTGCACTCCAGCCTGGTGACAGAGCGAGACTCCGTCTCTAAAAAAAACAAAACAAAAAACAACAACAATAAAACACGCAGCAGAATAAGGACAAAACTCACGTCCTTTTAAAAACGCATCTCTTTGCCTTAAAAGGCTGCAGTGATCCTTCCTTGGCAAAAATAAAAAAAATAAAAAAACCACAACTGCTTTGCACTTTGATATTTACGGCCAGGCAAAGCCTGTGTGAGTCTTCCAAGAGCCGCCGGCAACAAAAAGCGTAGAGCACACCCTGTAAGTTGCTCACTCCGCCGCGGACTGCGAAAGGAGCAGAGTTTCGTCGCCCACGCCTGCGGCGCCGGCATTCTTGCGTCTGGGCCTACGCGCTCTCCGCTCCGCCCCGCCCGGCCCGCCCGCGGCTCCTTGCACTCCTCGCCACGGCGCGATCCCGCGCCTGAGCGGCCTCGCTGGACCCGCGCCGCAGATGCCGGCCCGGGGGTACGCGCGGCGGATGATGCTGAGCCTGCTCGGCGGCCCGCGCCGACAGCAACAGCTGGAGCCGCGCGCTGCGGCCGCTGTAATCGGACACCAAGAGCGCTCGCCCCAGGCGTCCGGCCACTTTCCATTCACTCCGAGGTGCTTGATTGAGCGACGCGGAGAAGAGATCCGGGTGCCGCGGCACTGCAGCGCTGAGATTCCTTTACAAAGAAACTCAGAGGACCGGGAAGAAAGAATTTCACCTTTGGGACGTGCTAGAAAATAAGGTCGTCTGGGAAAAGGACTGGAGACACAAGCGGATCCAACCCCGGTAGCAAATTGATGACTTTTCCGTGCTGATTTCTTCCAACCTCGGTAAGCTAAATTGGTCGTTTTCCGCGTTACAAATTTAGCAAAGTATAACTTTTTTGGCCTGTATATTGACTTTTCATACATTGGTGTGCTCAAGCCTGGACATTTTCTTAAGAGCACACGCGGTTTGTCAGGGAAGCTTTCCCCTTGCTGAGAGTCCAGCTCGAGTTGTTTCTTTAGGCGGTGACACCTGCGGAGAGTTTCAAGTTGAGTATTACAGTGCCTTGCAAGGCAAAATTGCTCCAGAGGATACAAGAGAATTCTTTTCTTATGTGTTACTAGTTTGCGATCAGCAGAAGTGAAAACACCAAGAGGAACGTCTGTGTCTGAGTTAAAGGGAAGAACTTGTAAGATACTGTTGGGGAGGCGGGGGCATATTTAAGACACTTGGCTTTCGGTCTCTCACTCCTCATCACTTAGGTAGAATGTAAATCAAATTGCCCTGTAGACTATCTTCGTTTCACCTGCCATTGTGTCTCCAGTATTCTTTGCAATTGGTTGTATATGTACCTTTGGGAGAAACATGTAAGGTAAGATACCAATATGGAAAAAAAAAAAAAAGTTTAAATAATATCAACTTGCTCAGTAAACATAACAAAGGTTAGGCATATTAATAGCTTTTTTCTTTTGGCTTTAACTATAAAGTCAACAGAACCAAGGGGCAAATTACTAAGGGAAAGTCACCCATAAAATCAGTTTTCTTCTAAGTTAATTTAGGGATGACAGGGTGAAGAGGTTGTGGAAGCAGGAAGAAACTGTTTCTTTTGAAAATTACCAACACAAACATCTCTAGAGTTTCCTCCATCTGTGTGGTAAAAGAAGCGTACAATTTCATTTCTAACTCTCTTATGCACCACCTAGGAAATCTACTTACAATTTTTCTTTAAAATTGCGTATTCCGTTTAATTCTTCCTTGTATTCTGTATTAATGAAGCTGTCTTTTTCAGTTGTTAGTGGCTTTTACAAAGAAATTAATAATTTTGACTATGAAATTTTAATTTGAAAGCCAAATAATGAAGATCAGCATTGTTGTAACCTGTAAAAATAAATTTCTTTATTGGACTGTCGGGTCATTTTATTGTATAATTATGGTAGAAGCAAAATGATTGTGTTTCTTTGATGCTCCTGAGTTTATTTTACATGATGTAGCCACTAGAGCTCCTGTAGGTTTATGGTAACACATTATCTGGCTTTGGGATTTGGATATTAGTTAATAGCATGTACCAATTTTATATCTATAGTTTCAAGCAGTGACACCTGTCTCTTTGATTTATCTTTGGGAATTTTGACAGCCCACTTTCTGGTGGATTTATTTAAAATATGCATTGGTGGATACATGGCTCACTGGATTGCTCACTGCTAGGTCACTGGTTTGAATTTAGCACAAGTCCGTGGTTACCTCATCTGCATCATTTAACAACTGCTTCTTGGTCATCTGGATAAAATGGCAGATAACTGATTCCAGTGACTTTAGTGATCAAAGATTGAGGACACATAGATTTATGTAAGGAAACACCATTTCAGAGACAATTACTCCAAAAGAGCTAATGACTATAGAAGTGAGTAGGTACACATGAATGCTCATATGAGATTTTGCTACTGCTATTACATTAGTTGGGGAAAGAGTTCTCATCCAGTCATAATCTATTAGCACAATGCTATTCAAGTCTTTTTAATGTAATGGATTTCTAAAGAGAAGATCCGTTAAAATATTGGGCTTTCCTTTGGGTATCAGTGTTTTTCCTCGCTGCTTTGTTCTGTTTTGATGGTAGCATCAATTTACTGGAAGATGAAAGTTTCTCTTGTTGGAAAGACTTCCCCACACAAATGAATGAAATCCACATTTTCACATCTGAGAAGCAAAGACAGAGCACCTCCTACTGTTGGCATTACTGTAAAAGTTCAGATGGTTCTTTTGTGAATAGGGTGTTTTGTCTAGATTGCTGGTTTTTCCTACTCCTAAAATGTGAAATGAGATATAACAAACCTGTTCTCTCTCTCTTAAAGGTATTTTCCCTTGGATATTAACTTGCATATCTGAAGAAATGGCATTCCGGAAAATTTGCGTGTTGGTTGGAGTATTTATTTGTTCTATCTGTGTAAAAGGATCTTCCCAGCCCCAAGCAAGAGTTTATTTAACATTTGATGGTAAGAGAGTTGATAAACACTCTGGGAAAAAATGTTATTTTAAGTTTTGTTTTCTTCCTTATCCAGATTCAAAATTAAGAGTATAAAATATTACTGGATATTAATTTTAAAATATTTTGGGCTGCTTTTGGAGGACAGTAGCTATTTTAAGTGATTCGTTAATAGACAAAAACCCTCTGTTGGGTCTGAGGCAATATTTATGAAAATGCTTATAGTAGATGTTGCTTTTTATAAAATAATTCTTCTGTGCTTGTCTGTGTACTCATGAGGGAGATGGGCACAAGCTCAAAGCCTAGCATCTTTGATCTTACTCTTCACCTGGTAATGTTAAGAAATTGCCCCTTTGTGCTAATCCTCAGCAGCAGAAAGAGCTATGCAGGTTCAATTACTAAAAAATTCTCCCAATTAATTTTTTGGGCATCCGTCTCAAAACTAGTTACTCCGTGTATTGTTCTAATGGTGTTTCTTCTTTTTCCACAAGGATTTCCTGAGATTGGCATAGTCCCCTAATTAATTGAAAAGGACCTAAAAGAATAATTGGAAATATGCTTTTGATTGTTGTTATATACAAATGTCCTCAGAAGCTTAGGGAAATGGGTGTGATTTCAGATTTTCACATACATAAAAGGTGCAAGGTCTTCTGCGGGAATGGTTTGCATGAGCTTTAATGTATGTAGTTCAAAGGACTTACAGATGAATGAATGTGGTTAGTCGAGTAACCCATACTAATTGGACAGATGGAGCAAGACATGGAGAGGAACACCATCCTGCCAATCAAGGTCATTTATAATTTTATTACTTCTTTCAACTCTGTCTGCATAAACTTTAGTGTCATTTCAAATATTTTTCTTTCATTTGATAAACAATATACTCTCAGACCTTCCTATAGCAGGGTGTCTCTGAAACTCTTTGTGGTTTCAAATTCCTTTTTTTTTTTGAGACAGAGTCTCACTCTGTCACCAGGCCGGAGTGCAGTGGCGCGATCTCGGCTCACTGCAATCTCCACCTCCCAGGTTCAAGCCATTCTCCTTCCTCAGCCTCCCCAGTAGCTGGGATTACAGGCGCCCGCCACCACACCGAGATAATTTTTGTATTTTTAGTAGAGACGGGGTTTCGCCATGTTGGCCAGGATGGTCTCGACCTCCTGACCTTGTGATCCGCCTGCCTCGACCTCCCAAAGTGCTGAGATTACAGGTGTGAGCCACCACGCCCGGCCTCAAATTTCGAATAGCAGAATGATTAAAACTTACCAGTCAAATGGCTGTCTTTTTTTTTCTTTTTAAGTCACCAGTGCTTTCCCCACAGTTGTCATAAGCACCAAAGGAGCCATATTTGGGACTTAGAGTGTGTGAGTTTCTAATTGCTTCCTTAGCCTCCATGCCAGGCATTTCCCCTTAAAACCCATAGCCATGCAGTTAAGTTGTGAAGAATGGAAAGACAACCCTTTGAAGTATCCTTTTTAGCCCCTTAATTACTAAAGCATCTTATGTACTACCCACATTTTTTCTCCCAAATTGAGAACTATGAAATACCTTTTCAAATAAAAGAGAAAGGGAATTAAGAAGTAGTGCAATTTCCCCTCTATTTTCTATATTTTTCCTAGTATATGTAGAGATGGAGTGATCTAATAGAGGTCTCTACCTGCTCTCTTTTCCATTACATGAAAATTAATCCAAATTAATGTAAATATTAACAAAAAGGATGTCACTAGAGATAATGAACCAATTCTGTATTTGAAAAGGCAATTAGAATTCATATTTTACAGAAGGAAATTACATAGTATAATCTTTTAGAACCAAACTTCAGAACTACGTAAGACAGTGACAGCTCTGCTATACAGTGACTAGAAGTAATGATGGGATTTAAAAAAATATATGCCTAATATTTTTAATGCTCTCGAACTCAAAACAGATTCTTGCAGAATAAGACTTGCCTTAACTTGAAACTTATGTAGAATATGACATGATGAATTGTTGATCTCCAAGTTCTATAATTCCTGATATTTTGTTCTTCTCAAGTGTATTACTGGTACTCTTAGGAAGTGAGAGAAAAACAGAGCAAATAATAAGAGAGAGAGAAAATCACTTATTTTGAATACTGTTTAAAAGAGATGTATCAACAGTGAAAATACATCTAATAAAATTCCACAATTTCTAGCTCAATAATTTTAAACATTCCTACAATGAACTACGTAGGCAAGGTATATGAAAAGTATCAGGCAAAAACAGTTGTCAAAATGTACGAATTTTAAACCTTGGTACAATACAGTTTTCTTAGGAGATTTCACAGTGTACCTGCTTGACCTGCTTCTTCCAAATTTATTATTATTTCAAGTTTCTTGTTAGTCAAATGATTACTCATCTGAGTATTGTACCAAGTAGGTTTTTAAGTTTCCTCCAAAGCAGTTTATTCTCAACATCAAAATATAGAGCTTTGTATGAGGTTAACGTATTTAAGAATGTATATTTAAATACTTATGACATATACTTTTATTTCATATTTCTAAATTTCTATTACTGTTTTCCAATAAATCAGCAACTGAACGGTGTTTTGCGAAGTTCAGATAGTTTCAAGTTGTATCAGACAGGTCATTTGCATTACTTGTTTTATATCTCTAAGTACCTTTAGATTCTCTCGTAATTAGTAATTACTTTACCTACTGGCTCTTTTGTCTTGAATTCTCCATCACTATAACTTGGTCCTTTGCCTGTCTCTCTCTGGGTGGAACTTGAGAAGAAACCACTCAGTCTTGTGTTACTTCAGGTGCAATAAGCATCATAGTCAATTTTAAGGTGTGTAGAACAATGAGTCTCTTCTCCCATTCATGTTCCATCCCTTTTTCTTGTGGTGAAATAATGGAGTGATAACATTTGTAAAACAGTGATTTACAGATTCGTCTTCCCTGTTGATCTAGGGCAAGGTCAACCAGATGGTCAGCAGTCCTGTGGGAGAGTGTACTTCGGATGTTATTAATTAGTTACATTTGTGCTACTTAAATCTTCTATGTTGAGACCTGTGACTTCTAATAGATATTTTCTTTTGTAATTTGTCTAACTCTTATTTTATGCCAAATAGCTTTGCAAATGAATATGAGGTTCACACAAATGCTTTAGTATAAGTTTTTCCTTAGTTAATATTGGCCAATCTTCCAGCCCATGGCTGATTTTCACATTTGCGTATGCATGGCAATGGTTTAAAAACAGAAAACTGACGGTGAGTTTTGAATTGGAAATAGGTATTTTATGAGTAAGCACTAGACTTGCATAGGATTACCTGTTTCTTTCTTTCTTTCTCTCTCTCTCTCTCTCTCTCTCTCTCTCTTTCTTTCTTTCTTTCTTTCTCTTTCTTTTCTCTTTTTCTCTCTTTCTTTCTCTCTTTTTTTTTTTGAGACAGAGTCTCACTCTGTCTCCCAGGCTGGAGTCCAATGGTGAGATATCGGCTGACTGCTACCTCCACCTCCTAGGTTCAAACAATTCTCCTGCCTCAGCCTCCCAAGTCGCTGGGATTACAGGTGCGCAACACCATGGCTGGCTAATTTTTGTACTTTTAGTAGAGACTGGATTTCACCATGTTGGCCTGGCTGGTCTTGAACTCCTGACCTCAGGTGATCCGCCTGTCTCAGCCTCCCCAAGTGTTGGGGTTACAGGTGTGAGCCACTGTGCCTGGCCCTGTTTTTTTTTTTTTAATTTATTTACTTAGTGATTCATTTTCCCTTTTGTCTGTGCTGAATTTTTACTAATAAAGCTGCCAAGTCTGCAGGTCTTTGATAGTACATAAATGAAAGACTATGGAGTTGTATAAAACATCTTTTAAAATCACTTTCAACAAATAACCCCTGTGAACTAATGAACTAAGCCCCAAAGCTGATGAATTGTTATTGGGCCATAAACTCAAAATATTAAATTGCCTCTTTATGAGCTCTGGTAGCATTAGCATTACAAGGCACATTTGTTGAAATAGTTTGTGTTGTGGTTGCCCAAGAAATGCAAAGAAAAACAATTGTTCCTGATTTCTCCGTTAATCTTGGAAGATGCTTACTCTGGCTGTATTGAATCTTCTCAGTTTGTGTTACTAAGAAGTATTTAGTTCTCAGCTGTGTGTTACAGCATTTTCCTTCTCTCTCTTTTTTTTTTGGAGATGGAGTCTCGCACTGTTGCCCAGGCTGGAGTGCAGTGGCGTGATCTCGGCTCACTACAAGCTCTGCCTCCTGTTCACGCCATTCTCCTGCCTCAGCCTCCCGAGTAACTGGGACTACAGGCACCCACCACCACTACAGGCTAATTTTTTGTATTTTGAATAGAGATGGGGTTTCACCATATTAGCCAGGATGGTCTCGATCTCCTGACCTCATGATCCTCCCGCCTCAGCCTCCCTAAGTACTGGGATTACGGGCGTGAGCCACTGCGCCTGGCCGTGGCATTTTCTTTTAAGTCTCCTTATGATGGTTTCAATTAAATGTCACTGAAATATCTTGAAGCACGCATGAGTGTTTTAGTAAACCCAAACTCAAGGGGTGCCCTGTGAATAAAAAGTTCCCTCTACTCTTCCCCTTGAGAGAGTTTAATTGAACTCAGCAAAGGATTGATGAATTCACGTGAGTTGGACATTACCTAAATCATAAGAGTCTAGAATAGAGTAACACTAAATTTGTCAAGCAGCAAGGTAAAAACTGTTATAAATTACAGTTGCAATGGAAGATGAGAAGAATTGCTAAGAAATGTAGCCTCATATGTCTATTTTCCCCTGTAATATATATTGATATAGGGCTCTGGTAATCAAAATAAAACAAAAACTCTAGTAGAGTTAAATTGGAAGGAGGAAATTTTATTTCAGGTATTGCAGAGTGTCTCTTGAAAATATTGGGATAAAATGTGTTACATTGATATGCTGTGGATTTCTCTTAGAAAAAATTTTTAGAAAAATGTATAAGCCTGTATTTTCCTGTTTTAAAAAAGTAACTACTATTCCAGGTGAGTTTCATCAGATTATAATAAGCTTGATTCTGTTACCAATAAATGATGTTATGTGTTAAGCCATTCAGAGGAACAAGGTTCCTACAATTGGGAGCAAAGAAGGAATGCTTTAGTGTTCTGAAATTAGAAGAGTGAGCTTGAGTGTTATGTTAATCAGTCATACAACCAAAGTGATTGCATTAAAAAAAAAATGGGGCCCAGCACGGGGTTCACGCCTGTAATCCCAGCATTTTGGGAGGCTGAGGCAGGCGGATCACAAGGTCAGGAGATCGAGACCATCCTGGCTAATACAGTGAAACCCCATCTCTACTCAGAATACAAAAAATTAGCTGGGCGTGGTGGCGGGTGCCTATAGTCCCAGCTACTTGGGAAGCTGAGGCAGGAGAATGGTGTGAACCCGGGAGACGGAGCTTGCAGTGAGTCGAGATCGCAACACTGCACTCCAGCCTGAGTGAGAGGGCGAGACTCCGTCTCAAAAAAAAAAAAAAAAAGTGAGTGTTCTACTCTATGGATTAACCATAGACATGCCTACTACACTGAACTCTTTATCAAATGAAGATGGTGCAAGTGATCCTAGATAGCTTATTTTAAATTTGTTCACATGTTGATCATATATGTTGATATGTTGTTCACATATATTGATAAAACAATGTTACATAGCCTTTATTTGCAATTTTGATTCAGAAAATTTATCTAGAACCAAAGTTACACATTTTCACATTCTTCCTAGGTGTATACTACTTCTTGTCTTCTTTGTTTCTAAAATACTTTTGGTAATTAAACACTAATATTAATACTGACTTTGTGACAGCCATTTCTGTAGCTGCCATGAGAATTAGTTTTAAGATCCACAAAGATCACAATGAAAGGAAAAAGGAAAAGAATGTTTTCTCAGTAAGGTATGCTGTAAACATATCATGTTAAGTGTATCATGCTAGAATTTTATATTTCTCTTAGAACATCAAACCTGCCTGAAAATGAAAGAAAATTCATTCTCTATACCATCCCAAATTCCCCATTTAATTTATGATTCATCAAGTTGAAGATGAGGGGAATTACCTCTCTGGAACTTGTTGATTTTGTTGCTGTAACTGAGATCTCCCTTTGTGCCTATGTGAGCAAATCAATGCTTAGATGGATAACTGTAGAAAAAAATTATTATTCACTCTCCTCATTTCACTGAAATTTATCAGGGTGTATCTCCATAAATTCATTATACCTTGCACTGTCTTTTAAAACAAACAAAATATTCAGATGTTCTTTTTCAGGGATATCATTCATTGCATTAAAAAATAGCACTGAGACACACTCAATTTTTTCATTTCATAAATGTCTTTTATATAACAAGGTACACAAAAACTATCACTTTGGTTTTAGTTCCATTACTGTTAAGAAAAAGAACAAACATTGGGAAATAGAGCTGTGAGCTTTGGGCAAATTCAGCACTCCTTTGCCTTCTCCATTTTCATTTATATATTACTGAAGACCTCTGTTAAGGAAAACACATTCAAAAGCAAGGAACAGAAAAGTAAGATGTTTTCTAGCTCAGAGTATGAGTTGGCAAGAAGGGCACGTGGAAGGCAGAACTAAGTGCTGAGCCATGTGCTATTTTAGGGTAGCACTAGCCATGAAACAATTTGCTGAGCTGTAAATGATGGCAAGTATGTTCTACATTTTAAATTGCAGTCTTTTCAGAAACAGTCATTTCAACCCATCCTCCTTATCCAATGAGAATGAGCTGTCTTTAAGCTCTCAGTAGAGATATGTTATTTCTGCAGAGTGCTTTTTACTTTTCAAATAATTCCCATATTATTTAATTTATTATAGAAAGTCTGAAGTAGATTGGCATGGAGGCTAAAGCTCTTGGTTAAGCTTCTACAGCTTGATGGTGGCATTGACAAGACTAGAAGACAAAATGGTTTAAGAAGAGAAAAATTAATTATGAGCAGTGCTTGTATAGAATCAGAGACACCCTGCAAATGTATATTACAGAATCTGCAGAAATGCAAGGCTATTAACATGAATATTAACAGACTTGCTTCATGCTATTTCTTCCCCAAGTATGTACAGCACTGTAGCTTTAACATACCTTACATTTTTAATTAAGGGCTGATTTTCAGCAATAATCTGAGGATCATTATATTATATAGCAGACTTTAAATCTACTCAACACCATATTTTAAGTGCCTCTTAATTCTCTTTGCAAAGATTGAGGCAATACATAGGTAAGAATAATTTATATTTTCATTTATCTCTAATTCATGCAAATTAATGAACATACTAGTCTTGTCTTGCTTTCCCCAAGTTACTACTCTTGTAGTCAAGAGCTCGTTTGATGTGCTGTGTACATCAAGATTCCATATTCCCCTTAGTCAATCCCTAGAATATTCCACTCTACTCATTTATGTATTGCCTTAGAGTGAAAAACCCATTAAAATAATCTTATGTTCTGGTTTGAACTGATGCCACTGAAAATGCTAAATATTCTTGCCTTACTCATCTTTAACGCTTGCTAGCATTTAAGATTCTTGATAATGAAAGTATAAAATATTCTACCTAATTAATTTCTAAATTACTACCTTAGTAAAACTATTTTCTGATAAAAATGATCAGGTACTAGACTTTGAATTTTGAATGCAAAATTGCTGTTATATTCAATTTTATTTGTAATATAATGGCTAATGTTAAGTCTCTAGTCTATATGGAATAGATAAACCCAGGGAGTTACAGCAATGTAATTTTACAGAAGATTTCTGTTCCTCAGAGAAGGGAGACAGACTCTTGATCCAGCAAAAAGAAAACCTTAACTCTGTGTAGAATTAATAGTTCTAAAGAAGCAACTTCTCAATTATTTTAGGAAAAAACTTATTTCCTTATAGATTTTGACTTTCTACAGGTAGAATTCATTATGGAGAGAGGATATATATCTGAGTAAAAATAAATGCCTAACTCCCTCTCTCACACACACACTTACATTGTCTATGAGTAAAATTGCATTATATTTGAATACTGTTTTAGTCTTTTCTAAGTGTATATTCTCTTGTATATTCATGTAACAAAAACTGTTAAGTCAGAAAAAAGCTGTTGTATTCCTGGTATCATTTTAAATGCATTATTTGTATGTTTTCTTATTTTACATTTATGAATAACCACAGATTTATAATTATATAATTGGATCGTTAGTTTGGTGAACACTTTATTACTTAAAACATTATTATAACAGTTATGTAGTGACAGCTTTTAGTGCAAGCAAGCTGAGGACAAGGACAAGCAACTCTGGTGACTTACGAATTTGAACCCTGTCTCCCTCCCATTTGTCTGACAGCTAGTGATAGTGAGAACAAAATGAGTTGTTGAATGGCAACCCGCAAAAAGGAAGTAATCCATCCCTAGCACAGATAACAGGGATGTAAAGGGAGTGAATGGGGCACATAATATGTAAAGGCATCAATAAGATAAATACCTAAATTTGCTCTCTACGCCTGCTTTTCTTTTTTCCAGCCAGCGAAGTTTTGCAACCCAAGTTGCTAGTGTTACTATAGTTAGCATCAGTTGCCAAAGAGTGAGCAGAATCTCAATTATAGCATATGAAATATAATCTTTAATTATGTGCTTCAGTTTTCCAAAATCCTCATTTGACAAAAGTTAAATTAGAAAAGACCTTTTCTCTTTTGTAAATAGACATAACTTTGTACAAACTGTGTGAAGTACACCAAGCTGGCACTTCATTCATCACTGAAATTTAATAATGAACACAACAGGTCTGAAGATTTTAAGACAGCAGTAACAAAAGTAGAAACTGAGAGTAAGGGGAGTTGAACACCCTAGTATTCTTGCTTGACCTTCCTTGTAATTGAGTCAAGTAGAAGTAATATATGTGATCACAGTTTATTTTAGATGATAGACTATTACATGTAAAAAGACAATTCCAATACAGCTATAATTCTTAACACACGGATCTCTTGTTTAATGGAATTAGTGAGTAGTAGCAAAGTGGTTATAAAATTGGCTTGTATAAATATTATACAAATGATATTTTTCTGTTGAATTTAGTTACATAATTAGAGTCCATGTGTATACAAACTATTCAGTAGCCTGAATTGAACAAATTTTAATAAAGGAACTTAACAGGATGATAAGGCATGTAGAAGTTTAGATATGGTATGGTGGATACTTTGGAGCCTTTTAAATAATATGTCTGCCCTTGTAGATAGATGTACACTAGTTATCATAACTCAAGCAAAAGAAAAACTTTATGACTTAAATTACCCCTTGATTTGAAAAGAATTATCAGATAATTTAATTTGTGTCAGCAGTCAGAGCCCTAAGTATTCTCTAAACAACCTGGTTCTGTATTCACAACTAAACATTATTACATACTAATGATGCAGTTAATAGGAAGAGATTGGAGTCTCATTGCCATTATATAGGAATCTGACATTAAATAGAACCACCGTTTATAGAAGCAATCTTTCTGGCATCAAAAGCCTCCAACTTTGTTGGTCCATCCAGCCAGATTGTCGCTCCATAAATCCAAGCTCAAGGGCTTTTTCCTTTCTCCTGAACAGTAATGCTCAAAACATTCCAAGAGACCAGAACATTAAGCAGGAATAAAACAATGAGTGTATTATCATCACCAAAAGAGCATTTTGAATTTTATTAGAAGAAACCAATTAAGATGTTATTTTCAAGTAAAGGGCTTGGCATGGCTTCAGAAAGTTACTTTCCGGAGTCGGGCAGGGGTTTAGCTGGCACAGAGAGCGGATCTTTAGCTTAGAGTTTTGACAGCTTTAATACACATGCAACTGGAATTTTTTTTCTTTAAGCTGATTCTTTTAAGAGCCACACTTCCTGCCACTGTTTAACATAATTGCATCAATTCCATTTTCCATTAGTAGTCAAAACCTGCTGATATGACTGGAGTTTTAAAACCTTTGTGTAAAAATCTAATTATGTAAAATGTTTTCAGAGGGAACTGATAATGAATATGATCTATGCAGCTGTATTTTGATATCTAAAGTACAGTAAGGAAAGAATTCTTTATGCTAGTATTATAACCTTTGGTTATTCATTTCATTATATTGACAGCAGTGGTATAATCAAGTTTCTATTATAGAAGAAAAAATATTCAGTAAGCTTTACTTTGTGGAAGAAAAAGCAGCATATACCACTTGTCTACAGAATAATGAAATATTCTGGTTTTAGGTGAAAGGAAATGCTTGCGCCGCTTATTATATCTATAGTATTCCTGTCCGTTATAATGTTTTTATTTTCAACAGCTTGTCTGCATAGAATATTTTATAATGATCTATACTGGTATATTTCATCTTACATCTACCTTCTATTCTTCTTGATATGTATCCAACACTTTTAATATGCATAATTATATGTAGACATTTCAGATACTACACTAGAGACTTAAAATATAAAATATGCTATCTCACAGTTGATCTCTTGCATTTGTTTTTCTTTCTTCCCTCTTTTTTTTTCTTTTCTTTTTCACTGACATGAGAAAAAGATGATCAAGTTTAGCCTGGAATTATTCATGAAATGGTAAAAGCTTCAGAGCCCAGGTGCTGATGGAATGTGTAGCAGGAATGTAGTTAAAGGTGGCCGAGAGTTAAGATGTGTCATTTATTTGTGCTATAGAAATGAAATTCAGTGCCATGAGCACTTAGATGAAATTACCTCTGCAATAACCATCTTCAGTTTCCAAATTTTACAATATTTGATAGTAAGGCATAGTTTTAACCTTTTCTAATATTGCTTCTGGGTAAAAGAATATTAGATTTTAATAACTAAAGATAAATTTGCTGAGGTCCACTAATAGCACAGACGTTTTTCAAGATATGTACGTATCTGTATGAAGTTCCAACAGTAGAAATTTTGTTCATCTTCCAGGGGAAGCAGGAAAATCTAGTTAGAATTGATTGTTGATGAATTATGGATCGTTAAGAGAAAAAAAAGCTTTTAGGCCCTTTTATAAAGATTGTTATGTCTATCTGTCTCTCCTTCCTTTGCTCTACTCACCCACCTTCCTTACAAAGAGGTTTTATTATTCAATTAAAAAAAAATACCCCAAAATTACATTCAGTTCCATGACTCTTTTCCAGAGTCTACTTTGTACAATGCTGTGAGCTACATCTGTGGGTACAAAAAGAAGTGTGGTATGAATTTGGTCCTCAGCAGCCATCTACTCTAGCAAGCAGGATACGCCAACCATGTAAACATTACACCAGGCAAACCCTGCTGCATACCATAAAAGAAGCATGGACACCTCACAGAAGGTGACATTTTAAAAACAAAAACTATCTTAAACTAGTTTAGAGCATCAGCTTTAAGCCCATTGTAGGCATTAATCATTTTGCCAGCAGGGATTAGCTTTATCATAGTTACAAACTGGATGGAGATGGGAATTAAGTTGGATGAGCTTATTGCACTTAACTTATTGCAGGGGTCTCCCAGCCTCTGAGGCAAAATGCTTTTGCTGATTTTGTTTTCTTTACCTTCAGATTCCCAGCAGTGCCTGTAATGGTGCAGAGTCATTATGACTGCCTGACTGATAACTGACAAACAGGCTGACTTCTAATTGTCAAATTAAATCCAAATGCCCAGAGCATTTAAAATCCTAAACTGTCTGTGGTGGTGGTAGGGGTCTCTCTTCTCTCTGTTCTCTCTCGCTCTCCCCCTCCCCCTCTGTTCCCTTCTCTCCCCCCTCTCTCCCTTGTTCTCCCTACCTCCTTTTCCCACCGCCCCCCCCAAAAAAATTGGCCATAATCGAGGGATGCAGCAAAGGCATGAAGGAGGCTATTTTAAATATCAGAAGTTGAAAACAACGTTACCTCAAGAAATGTCTTTCTTGACAGATTTCATACCCAGAATTCAAAAGTTTTTTTTTTTTTTTTTTTTTTTCTCTGTGCTTTCATTTTCATCAGCAGTTTGCCACCCTATTATAGGGCCACAAGGCTTGAAGTTAGAAAATTAGCACTAAGATTCAGAAAATTCAGGAAAAAGAAACTGTAATTCTGAATATTTGGAATGATTGGTAAGGTTAAACCTGAGATCCTAGAGCACTGATTCTCAACCTTGGCTGTACGTTATCTAGAAACTTGAAAAACTGCTGATGCCAAGGCCACACCCCAGACCAATTCAGTCATTATCTCTAGGGATGACACTAGTGTTGTAAAACTGTCCCAGGTGACTCTAACTTACTGACATATTTAGAAACCACTTCCCCCAAGTCCCTAAAATGCAGTTTCTGTTACACAACATGAAAGTGTCAGGGGACTCCTTTTAACAATAAAAGAGAATACTATTCAATCTAGTGTTCTAGCTGTGTTCAGGCTGCAGTCATTACTAAAAGTTAAAGTTTCGCCCCTTTTCAACAATTGAGATTCTCAAAGCCAGATAAATCTTCATCAGTGTAGTGGTAATGCAGTTTGAGTGTCTACAACCCATTAAGAGTGAACAAATACCCTTCACTTTTGTGTGGAATGTGAAGATCCGTTTCAAAGCCATGATTTAGAAAACCATGTTCTATATTCTATATCCTTTATATTTTGAAGCATAATGACATCTGTGTACGAATCTCAACAACTTGAGAAGGTATTAAGGCCAGGTGTGATGGCTCATGCCTATAATCCTAGCACTTTGGGGGGCTGAGGCGGGTGGATCACTTGAGGCCAGGAGTTCGAGACTAGCCTGGCCAATTTGGTGAAACCTAGTCTCTACTAAAATTACAAAAATTAGCCAGGCATGGTGGTACATGGCTGTAGTCCCGGCTATTGGAGAGACTGAGGCATGAGAATCACTTGAACATAGGAGATGGAGGTTGTAGTGAGGTGAGATCTTGGCACTGCACTCTAGCCTGGGCAACAGAGCATGACTCTGTCTCAAATAAAATAAAATTAAATATGCTTTTAGATTACATCACCAGGCCTAACATATAGGGGGTTAAATACAGGTTTGTACAATAGATGCCCTCCGTGTCTAATGGTGGGATAGCAGACTTTCTAAAAGATGAAGAAGCTGTAGTGGTGGTAGGGGTGGGGGAATGGAAGTAGAAGATAGGCAAGGCTTCCTCTCACTCACAAAAATATGCCACTTATGGAAATGGGAACAGGTTCTGACTCTTTATGTCTGTTTCTTTGTATATTATTTTTTCTAGCCTTTTAAATGATGTGTGACACATAGTGAATACTTAACACACTAATGTACTGCATAATGATGTTTCCATTGAGAAAGACCACATATATTATGGTAGTCCCACAAGATTTATTTTTAATTTTTTTTGAGACAGAGTCTTGCTCTGTCGTCCAGGCTGGAGTACAGTGGCATGATCTCAGCTCACTGCAACCTCCACCTCCTGGACGCAAGTGATTCTCCTGTCTCAGCCTCCTGAGTAGCTGGAAATGCAGGCATATGCCACCACGCCTGGCTAGCGTTTGTATTTTTAGTAGAGACGGAGGTTTCACCATGTTGGCCAGGCTGGTCTTGAACTCCTGACCCCAGGTGATCTGCCTGCCTTGGCCTCCCAAAGTGCTGGGATTACAGGCGTGAGCCACTACGCCTGGCCCCGTAAGATTATTATACTATATTGTACCTTTTATATGTTTAGATGTTTGGACACACAAATACCATTGTGCTAGGGTTACCTACAGTATTTTGTACAGTAACATGCTGTACAGGTTTTTAGCTAGGAGCAGTAGGCTATAGCATATAGCCTAGGTGTGTAGTAAGAGACACCACCTGGGTTGGTGTAACCTCAGTATATGATGTTCGCACAATGACATAATTGCCTAATGAGGCACTTCTCGGAACATACCTTCGTTGTTAAGGGATGTGTGACTGTAAATACTTGAAAGGGAAAGAATGAATGAATTTTATCTGCATTAGGTGCAGGGGCATAGGTAGAGCAGAAAGAACCAAAATAGTGGATCAAACCCTGTCAGGGCTCTCAGTTCCAGGATCACAAGGTGCCAGTAATTCAGAGGGCTTATGCTCTTACCGTTCTTCTTAGCACATAATCTTGGCTTAGGTCTCTGCCCTTTGTACTATAATCCTGCTGTTATCACGTAGGCAGAAAAGCCATGGGCTAATGGCTGACACTTCTGTTTTGGTATACTTAACAATACACAAGGAAAAGTATAAATACCCATGGGCCTCTAGAAATAAACCTGGGGTTTCATTGAGGAATATTGGAAACTTCAATGGAGCCTGGAAATGGGAACAAGACTGCCCCTGCTGTTACGAGTTACAAATCATATATTATTCTACTGTCATGTTGTATTATGATTACATGTGTTTTGGTTTTAGATGATTCAATGATGTTAGCCTTGAGTAATTGGATAGTTGAAAAATTCATTTGGACCATAGAAATTTATAGTTGTTTATGTGATCAATTTAATATTTGTGCTTTTCAGGAACATAATTTTCTTTAGTTATATGAGAGATTAACTTTGTTTTATTTTATTTTTTTATTTTATTTTATTTTTTTATTATACTTTAAGTTCTAGGGTACATGTGCATAACGTGCAGGTTTGTTACATATGTATACTTGTGCCATGTTGGTGTGCTGCACCCATCAACTCGTCAGCACCCATCAATTCATCATTTATATCATGTATAACTCCCAATGCAATTGTTTTAATATGCACAATTAGATGCTTTCATTAGCTTATAAACATAGCTACATATTTACAATTGAAAAAATTTGTAAGGAAAAAACTGTGTAATACGAGGTAGAAATAAGTCTTCTGGACAGGTCAATGATAAACAGAATACAAATTGAGTACTTAGGTCCTTTGAAAATTGTCAGTGTTGGCTAGAAAGGATATGTTATCTTTACTTGTTCTTATTAAAATAACATGAAGGACAGGTACAGTGGCTCACACCTGTAATCTCAACATTTTGAGAGGCCGAGGTAGACAGATAGCTTGAGCCCAGGAGTTCAAGACCAGCCTAGAACATAGTGAAACCCTTTCTCTACAAAGCATACAGAAACTACGTGAGTGCAGTGATGCACACCTGTAGTCCCAACTACTTAGGAAGCTGAGGTAGGAGAATCACTTGAGCCTGTGAGGCCAAAGAGAGAGCAGTGAGCTGTGATAGCACCACTGCACTCCAGCCTGGGTGACAGTGAGACAGTCTCAAAAACAACAACAACAAAACCCAAACAACATGAATTGAAAAACTTTACATGGCCTTTATCAACAGCTTATAACATTCTTTGTTTTAGTGCATCAATATAATGTCTTTCATTATAGAAGAAAAGAGGAGAAATAACTTTTTTTGTGGGAGGTATAAATGTAATACTTTATAATGTACAATATACCTAATATGGGCAAAGTCAGAGACACACATGTTGCCGATTGGATGCACCTTAGGCAAGATAAGAAAATTAGACAACTGCTTTATGAAATGAAACAGCAGATGATATTCTGGGACGTTGTGTATTTTTAAAATTGTAGTCACAGAGAACGAAGATATTGATTCCAGGCTTCCACCTTTAACTTTACTGATTGATCTTTAATAGAAGGAGATATATTTTCCCTTCAAAAGAAGTGATTAAACGTAGTGTGCTCCTATTACTTAGCACTTGGTGGTAAGTTTTGCAAAGTATATAGACACAGTGAAGTACCTGACAAGTAAGAAACTCTTAGGATACAGTTCTAGGTGTTGTAAAATATCAATATCTGATTTAGGAAACTGTAAGACTACAGCTCTCTGTGTGTCAAAATGTGAATTTCACAGCTGTGGTGCTTCCCTGGATGGAACAAAGAAAAATTGTTTTGCCTAATGGAAATTACTTCCGGACAACACTAAAATAGTCGCATCAGTACATCTTTGAATCACATAGTCAAGGATAGTTTTTATTTTTCACAGGATATTTCACTTAATTATTTGTTTTAGAATATTGTTGATAAAACCAAAATTATTAATTCTAACTAACTTGACAACTGGAAAAATTGTTTGACTTTGTTATAATTTTATGTTCCCAATTCATTTCTGGAGTTCATCCACCAAAATTAGGTGCAGTAATTCGTTGTACCACCCTGTACAACAGGCACAAACTATGACTCATTTCCTCCATCCAGTTATGCCAGAACTGTTTAGCACAATGTACAAAATGAGGTGTTATGGCACAATATTTCCCAATTTATTTTTAAGTCATTCAGGCAATATATCCAACATCATCTATTCTAGGGAACACACGTTAAAACACAAATTACATATTTTCCATACGTCATTCTTTTTTCTTTGTTATCTCAGCAGTACACAGAAGAAAAGGTGATGGAGTATTTATAGTGTTGTACAGTGAACTAGTCATGAAAGTGATGCATTTGTTATATACAGTTACTCTTTAGTATGTGGACAACTTATAGGCCAGTAGTGAATGGGCCCTCCCATCCTTTATCTTTGCCTTGTTCAAACCAAGATGGAAACAATTGATTCTGTTTAGCTCAACCTCTACTAGCTGAGGCAAATGTAGAAAGCCTAGGTCAGGCTCAGGAGCTGACTGCACGAGTGTGAAATATTGCTTTACCACTTACTAGCCATGTAACTCACGTCAGTTGCCTCAACTTCCTCAACTGTTTACTAGGCTATACAATTAGGATAATATTAGTTGCTACCTGATAATATCATTGTGAATATTAAATTAGGTAATATGTGTAAAACTTATCAAGATGTGACACACAGTAAAAACATAAGAAATATAAGATTATATAAAGTGAGGAAATTAAAAGATGACTAGGAAATAATGGGTATAATGTACACCATATGAGTGATAGTTACGTGAAAATCCCAGACTTCAGCACTGTGCACGGTCTCTCCATGTAACAAAACTGCACTTATATCCCTTAAATCTACACAGATTTTAAAAGATAACTAGAATAGACTCCCTGCCTGAAGAAATGTATTATCTAGATATATTAAGAAATACTAATATAGAAGTGGAAAACTTGTCACTGGCCTAGAAAAGGATGATCTTGGTTCATATGATATTTAAAAATGAATCAGCAGCTAACGTTTAAGAATTAGTCTTCAGTTGACAGTCTTTATTTCTCATTTTTTCTTGAAAAGTTACAGGATCTGGCAAGGACTGATGGGGGCTGAGAACAGCTCTTCTTCTAGCCTGGTTTCTTTTACTAATTTATGTTACTTGCCTGACCTCAACAACATGGGAGTTTTCTACTCTTGGTCTAGAGTAGAACACAGTGACAGATAAAAAATTAATTTCTATGTAAAGCAAACATTCTTGTAAGAGTGCTGTCTCAAGGGAGGTATTGATCAAGGCACAGAAGAAAAAAAGTAGAACTATTTATTTCAATGAAAATACAGTTAGGAAACAGCCATAAAACAAGGTGTATATCATGTCTTTCTAAACATATGTCATGTTTATTGTTTCAAAATTGAATAAAATAGTGTGTTTACTTTTGTCTTCGTCTGTGAACATATTTGTTATGAAAAAAGTTGAGACCGGGCACAGTGGCTCACGCCTATAATCCCAGCACTTTGGGAGGCCAAGATGGGCGGATTACCTGAGGTCAGGAGTTCGAGACCAGCCTGGCCAACATGGTAAAGCCCTGTCTCTACTAAAAATACAAAAATTAGCTGGGCGTGGTGGTACACGCCTGTAATCCCAGCTACTTGGGAGGCTGTCAGCACAATTGCTTGAGCCAGGGAGGCAGAGGTTACAGTGAGCCGAGATCATGCCACTGCACTCCAGCCTGGGCAACAAGAGCAAGACTGTGTCTCAAAAAAAAAAAAATGTTGGTAAAGTAAGGCATATAAGAATGTTTATTTAGCGAAGGGACTCAACAATAGCATTACTTCATTTTTATCCATTTACGTACATAGGTGTGTATGGTCAGGTTTGTATGAAGCGACAAATCACCTATAAAGCAATTCAGGCTATGCTGAAAGACTTTGGGGTAGAATTCATCAAGCCACTACTATGACCAACAGTTCTCATTTTTTTTTTTTTTTTTATTCTCACAAAAATTATGGACAGGCTGTGGCTACTGCTAAGACAATATGGGCTAATATTTTGCATAATTATTGTGAAAAAATTATCCTGTAATTTCAGTGAAAACCTATCCTGCCTTTATGGAGGTACCTTTAAGGAAAGAGATTCCCTACCTATGTGTCCTGATACTCAATGCAGAGTGATGATGGAAGCCTGATTCCCATGTCCTGTGAGCTGCAGGACTAGTGTGATTTGGTTCTGCCTATACTTTGCTAAATATTAACACACAAAACATTGCTTGGTACATACATATTTTTATACATACAATAATTCTCATTAATACAATTACTTTGCTACATATCCATCTTTGTTTCTGTTATATATATGGAATTCGGTGTTACCCATCTTCAATAAGAATTATTTCACATTTTAGTACTTGGATTTTTATTTTTCTGTTTTTTGTTTGTTTGTTTGTTTTGAGACAAAGTCTCACTCTGTCACCCTGGCTGGAGTACAGTGGCGCCATCTCGGCTCACTGCAGCCTCTGTCTCCTGGGTTCAAGTGATTCTCCTGCCCCAGCCTTCCGAGTAGCTGGGAATAGAGGCATTTGCCACCATGCCTGGCTAATTTTTGTATTTTTGGTTGACACAGGGGGTTCAGCATGTTGACCAGGCTGGTCTCAAACTCCTGACCTCAGGTGATCTGCCCACCTCAGCCTCCCAAAGTGCTAGGATTACAGGGGTGAGTCACTGTACCCGGCCTATTTTTCTGTTTTTTAATCTATAATATATTTTAGAAAAAACAATCTGGAATTGATCAATATAAACAGCATAATAAATAATAATAATAATAAATATTATCTTGTTATCCTTCAGGACAATTGACAAGAGTTTTAGTAAGGCGTGTCAGTCTCTAACTTCAAAGAAAACAACCCTATATTTTTAAGTTTATAAATAATTTGGAAAAATAGCTTTATTATGTATTTATTCCAATGTATTTAGGATCCATTGTTCTATATTGTCTGACTATAGTATCAATAAAGACACTTCACAGCAAAGTAAAAATAAAATTTATTGCTATCAAAGCAGAATAGTAGCTTTAATCTTTTAAATGGTAAAGGAGGCCTTCTGAATTTCTATTCACTTGTTTGCTTACGCCAGTATCAAACGTTGCAGTCAATTAAACAACCTCAAACTTTTTTTAAGCATGTTTTCCTCATCTAGGTTATCTTTCTTTTCAGTTTTTCTCATTCTTAATTCTACTATCCCTCTTCTTTCTGGGCATTATTTTCTATGCTTCCTATCCTGAACATCTCCTCTTGTTTTTACTTATCCTTTGCTTTTCTTCTCTGGTGTTGAAGAAGGGAGGTCAGAATTGGCCAGGGCACGTAAGCAAGTGTAGTCTGTTGACTAAAACTTACTTAAAGCAGCTGTTTTACTACCGAATCTCTCCTGTAGTTCCCAGCCCGCAAAAGAAGGCATTACTTCCCTCTGGAGATCCACTTGTTATTCAAGGAACAAGGAAAGGATGTTGATATTTTAATGTTTTTATGGCTTTTTTCTTAGTTGTTTTATGGTGTTATGTTTTTATGTTTTTGATGGGAATTTCCAAATATAATGTTTCCACATGCTGCCTCATAACTCAGACAGCAAAAATGAATAGTTTTGTCTGGCTCTCGTTCATTTTAGATCTTTATTTTTCTAATAATTACTAAAAGAGAAATTAGAGGGAGAAGAATTGAGTAGAATTGCTAACATTCCAAAAGTGTGTGCCAGTGGTTGATTCAGGCTGTGCAAGCTACTGGCCCATCCCACAGCCCCATGCCCTGGGGGGCCTGCCTGCCCCCCACACCCCTGCCACACAAGCCCTGCTAGCCTGCCACACACTCTCACCAGGTTTCCTTTCTTTTGAGATCGTAACACAAGATGGAGCATCAGGAGAGGGTGAAGAAATTGAGATACACAGGGAGAAAGCAGACATTGGAAGCTGGGTAAGGGCAGAAGCCATAAGGAAAGGAGAAGCCGGGGGCTTCTAGAAAAGTTGTCTCAGAAAGAAGAGAAGTTAACACATAGACTAGCTGGTTCATCGCATGGCAAGGACCAGAATAGGGCCCAACAGACAATTCTGAGACAGCCAGTTGTGAAGAACAACAACCAGGACTGACAGAGGGTCACGAGAGATCCTGTTCAACAGTAGAGCTAAACAGCCCATTCCAGCAGAGGTTCCAGTTAGGTATTAGGCTGATTTAGGCGGCTAAGACAACTTTTCTATTTCCCTTTCTCCCTTATCTTATATATTTAATTATCTGAAATAATTGTATATTGCATGCACCTTATCTTGTATATATTTAATGCATTCTCTTTAAAGGTAATCTGAGATACAACTTTTCTTGATAGCAGGTTTATGACTAAGGCTTAGCTAAATAACAGCATACAGTAATAGAGAAATGTGAAAGGACTCGAAGAGTTGGAGCAACTAGAGGGCAGACAACACAAGTTTTTACATAACTGTGATTTAACACAAATGGTTCTATCAACTTTATTTTCCTGATTTTACTTTGAAGCATTTTCAATTTCTCTACAATTGAATCAGTTATTGTATGTTAATGAATGAATTCCACGTTAACAGTTGTAGGGCTATTTTAAAAGACAATCATTGATGTTTTGGGAAATTGAAAAGCAATTTTAAAATTCATATTGTAATATGAATTATAATATTAGATATTAATATGCTTAGACTACTATGGGGATATTACTAAGTACAATTAATATGATAAACTAAACACAAATCTTACATTCACATTACTGTTATCATCTGTATTTTTATTTCACAATATTTCAGAAAATATTGTGAAACAAATTAAGGAGCAACTAGAGGCCTAAATATCTGTCAGATGTTAAAGGATTATGGAAGAAGACTTTTCAAATGGATGCAGTAAAGGTAATTAATTTCTATAGAATAAATTTTGCTTTAGACAGCCCTCAATTGAATCATCACCTTAATTTTTCCAGATAACAGAGATATTTTGGAAAATAAGTAGCTGTTTGGATCTTTAACAAGCTTTTTTAAGGCATTCTCCTCATTATAAAGCTCATAATTGTTTCCACCTAGATAGTTAATAGATTACATGTATTCCTAAGACCCTTTTATGTTTAAATTTAATAATCTGCAATTTTCTAATCATTCTGTGCTAATGTGTAGTTTGATATGTATATAAGGACTGAATTTGTTTTATTTTTCAAGAATTAGACTTGTTTGCGGATTTTTAACACCTTTATAGTCATTTTGGTAAGTCTAGAGTCAAGAAATAATTTTTAAAAATTAAAAGATTGCTGTATCTGAACTTCAGATGCAGTGAACGTTGCCTTGCACTGTCAGTTTACATAGGGGAAAATAATGAGGCTGTAAAGAAATACTATCTGTTTTACTAGAATTTTTGACCAGTGAAACAAACAGCTGGAAAAACAGTGGTAGTCGGCTGGCTTCCATTTTCCATTGCTTTCTGCCCTTTACTTTCAAATTTCCTCTTATTCATGACCACACGCTAACCACACACATACTCCTTGGTTTGTTACTTTAAGCCACATGGAGATTAAGTGCCATTAGTAAAGACTACTTTAGGAACAGTTTTAGGTAAAATAAATGGCACTTTCAAAGAGAAGGTGGATTTATGGAGTGTGTGTGTACATGCGTGTGCATGCTCACGTGTGTGTGGGGATAAATCAATAAGGAAGAAATCAGGTGGTGATAGTTGGATGCCATTAGTGACTGGGACATGTTTTATGTTACAGTGTTATTTCTCACAGTCTAAAAGAAAAATTAGAATCATCTCATCTGGCCCTTTATGTTACAGCTGAGGGAGGCCCAAAGAGATGACGAATCTTGGCTACTAGGCAGCATAACTAGAACTTGAATATACTTACTACTTGTGCATCCATGGTGTTCCCCATTATCACTCTCTTCTCTACCTAACCACTTAAGAAGTAAATGGAGGAATTGAGATAATGCAGTGTGAAGGATGATAAAAATAGGTTAAGAGTGGGTCCGGTCAGGCATTAAAAAAAATGGTTATGAAAGGTAAATTGGAATCTATCAATTGCAAGGGTTTGGGGACCTAAAACAAGCAAAAATTAGTTGATTTATTAAAATGTCCACTGTTTGCTGTTAGCATCCAAAGAAAAGAAAAAAAAAGTAATAATGTATAGTCAGTCATCTGCCTTCAAATCCCCAGTGCTAATGCATCAGACTGGGTTCAAATCCCTCTACCTTGGAAACAGCTCCTTTGGAATATGTGTGATTAAAACATTTTTTTGTAGAAACATATGTCTGTGAGTGCTACATTAAAAAAATTCTCATAATCATTGAAAAACTAAATCATGTAAATTTTAATTCCCATGAACATTCTATTGACTTGACAACGTGAAACCATTGTGTAACACAAGAACTGTTTATAATTCAGTTATTAGGGAGGTACAAAGATTTTAGTTTCAAATTACAAATATACAGATCAATTTACTGTGTTTTCTTTATATTCTTTAAGAATCGAGGTCTCTACATTTAAGTAAGAAAAATGGTATACTCTACTTTCTTATGCAGCTGCTATATTTAAAATTGTAATTACAGTATTCAGGAACAAATTGACAGTAGTAGGTAGATGGTATTGTCTACAAAAGAAAGCATTTGGTCATTGTATGATAAATTGGATGTTTATTTTTTAACAATGGCAAACTAGATTGTTTATCCTTGGGAAATAGAACTAGTTTTCACAGCATTCATGTGTGTCAAGGGTTAAAATTCAAGTGAGTTGTAGAAATGGTCATGAAAGTAGAGGAATGTCTTCAGTTACCTTTCTATTCATAATACAGCATGAAAACTCATGTAACATGGTAACGTTGTTTACATTTTCAAAATGCTTGTCTGTTTCAAAATGGTCGAAGTGCAGTTTAACTGAAGTTTTATAGGTTGGTTTTCTTTTCTTTTCCAGGAATTATTTATATACCTTGGAAATATCCTTAATGTATTCTCTGAATTATTTATGTAACCTCAGAGTCTACATAAATCTAGGATGACATCTAACACCAAATACACATTAGCACATATCAATATGAACCCCCCCACCCAAACCTTACAGTGTATTTCCCTTAAATTAAATAATTTAAAATTCTTTTTGAGCACCTACTGTATTTGAGGCATTGTCTTTTGTATTGAACAGACATCGGTAATTTGGTGAATTTCTTGCTTGCCATGAATTTGCAATCCCGTAAGGAGACAGTGAGAGTAGTAACTATATAACAGATGATATTATTAGCAATTAGTGTTGAAGATTAGAGAGATAAAGGAAAAGGGGTGTAAAATCTTAGTTGCACCTGGAAAGAGTACAGTTTAAGAACATATGGTCAGGAAAGAAGGCAGAGAGTGTATCTGATAGAACAATGGTGTAGACATTAATTTCCCAGTTTGTTCTGCCTTAAGTCGAAGACATCATGTAATGTTGATGGTGGAGACTCGGACAAATGGGGCTGGAGAAACCTAACTTGGCTCATGAATTGTCCAAACGATGAGACAAGTTGGCCTGATAGGGCAGTTGTTTGGAATTCAAGGTACATTAGGAGAAAAGGAGGGCAAGCTAAGGAAAGCAATATAAATAAGCTGATGAAAAGGGATACGTATGATTTTAAAAATAAATAAAAACTCTGGGCTTCACGTTTTCCACCTTTTGTCTTTTAGTCCTCTGCTAATGAAGGTGCTTAAGGACAAGAGGTTTTATGAAGTTGAAGCACAACTTTAGGTTGCACAATGTAACACAATCCCTAGCATCTATCTTTATCAGTGAAGAACAGGAAAATAAGAATAATCAATACCCTCTCTTCCCTTAGAATAAAATCAGAAGAAATACAGTCTTTTGTTTTCCAGAAAAAATTTTACTTGTTAGAGCCATGAAAATAAAGGAAAAAACATCATAGTACAACCACATGTTCCAACCTTTAAAAGAGGAATTTGTTGTTCAGAGTGGGAGTTTAGTTAGAAACTTGAGTAGACAAAGAGCAAAATACTTATGCCTGAATTTCAAGAAATGCCTTTTAAATACCTGTTAGACAACATGTCTTATTTAAGGAATCTATTTTTGTGAAAAAATAAACTAATGTCTTAACTTCAACTAAAAAAATATCAGCATGTCTATAGTGTCTGTTAGGTATGAGGTACTCCACCTTGTTTTTTTTTTAAATTTTCTTTTGGTTTCAAAGCTTTTTAGTGTACCATATTCTTAACGATGTTTAGGACGTACTTTTTTGGTTTCATTTTACAGACAATACACACACAACTTAATCACAGGTCTTGAATAAGAAGTAGAGAATCATACAAAAGGAAGAAAATATCACAGATGATCTTGCTTTTAGAAAAAAAACGAAGACATTCATACTGACTGTTAAAGTAAATAATGATCTCTCTGTAAATACATTTTAATAATCTATGATAGGTCTCCCATGAAAATATTAATGTGCATTTAACTTTCAATTATGAAACATTATAGAGAACTGCAAGATAAATGTCAAAATGATCTTAGTCAATTTGGCACATAGTAGTTTATTCCCTCCTATAAAGAGACTACAGAAGCCAATGATTTTGTCTGTGATCCTATAATTCTACCATTATGCAAAGAGTTATTGCAAAGCTGTATCTCTGAATGAACTAACCTATAACTAATATAAGAATGAATGAAAAGATTTTGTGGTTTGTAAGATACTTACTATTTCTACTATTTCAGACTTTTTGGGAAGATAGTATCCTAAGCATGTGGGTAGGTATCTTATAAAAAATTGGAAAGAAAGTAAATATATCTGGTTGATTATTCTTGTTTGAATTATAAAACTATTGCTAATGCTTTTTACTTTAAAAAGTAAATCTTATAATAATACGACTTTTCTGCTTAGCATGGAAAAACAATCTTCATTTAGGGAAATTAAGATACTTGTATATAATCTGGAGAATGAATTTTAGTTAAGAGAGTGAAATCACTAGTCCTCATAGTTTTGTAACTTTTAGTTTGATTTTAACTATTTTTTTTTTATTATACTTTAAGTTCTAGGGTACATGTGCAGGTTTGTTACATATGTATGTATACATGTGCCGTGTTGCTGTGCTGCACCCATTAACTCGTCATTTACATTAGGTATATCTCCTAATGCTGTCCCTCCCCCCTCCCCCCTCACCACAATAGGCCCTGGTGTGTGATGTTCCCCTTCCTGTGTCCAAGTGATTTCATTCTTCAATTCCCACCTATGAGTGAGAACATGTGGTGTTTGGTTTTCAGTTCTTGCGATAGTTTGCTGAGAGTGATGGTTTCCACCTGCATCCATGTCCCTACAAAGACACGAACTCATCCTTTTTTATGGCTGCATAGTATTCCATGGTGTATATGTGCCACATTTTCTTAATCCAGTCTGTCACTGATGAATATTTGGGTTAATTCCAAGTCTTTGCTATTGTGAATAGTGCCACAATAAACATACGTGTGCATGTGTCTTTATAGCAGCATGATTTATAGTCCTTTGGGTATATACCCAGTAATGGGATGGCTGGGTCAAATGGTATTTCTAGTTCTAGATCCTTGAGGAATCGCCACACTGTTTTCCACAGTGGTTGAACTGGTTTACAGTCCCAGCAACAGTGTAAAAGTGTTCCTATTTCTCCACATCCTCTCCAGCACCTGTCGTTTCCTAACTTTTTAATGATTGCCGTTCTAACTGGTGTGAGATGGTATCTCATTGTGGTTTTGATTTGCATTTCTCTGATGGTGAGTGATGATGAGCATTTTTTCATGTGTCTGTTGGCTGTATGAATGTCTTCTTTTGAGAAGTGTCTGTTCATATCCTTTGCCCACTTTTTGATGGGGTTGTTTGTTTTTTTCTTGTAAATTTGTTTGAGTTCTTTGTAGGTTCTGGATATTAGC
>NW_016807158.1:4287953-4293391 GCF_001698545.2 Rhinopithecus bieti | reverse complement strand
GAATCCTTTCCCCATTTCTTGTTTTGTCAGGTTTGTCAAAGATCAGATGCCTATAGATGTGTGGTATTATTTCTGATTTTTAACTATTAAATTCAGCAGAAAAGGTTAGAATATTTTCCCCCAGGAAGGACTCAATAAGATAATTTGCATTTTTCTTTTAAAAAACATTTGAAAATATATTTTAATTGATCTTTCCCATGTTTTTAATCATTTAAAACAAAGATAAGTATGCAAAGAAAGGGCATGTATATCTTCTTGCTTTTCCTTACTTTTTTTTTTTTTTTTTCTCATTCTGATTCCTATCCTTCCATGTGTATTTCAAATTGTTTGAAGAATTTAATGATGGATAAAGTTCATATCTCAGAATTTGCAGGGGCTGGAGAAGTTAAGCTGTTCCTCTAGGCTGTTACTACTAGGGAAGCAGTAGAAGTATTATGGGGGAGGGAGGGATAAGGAGTGAGTGGAATTGAACTCACTCAGTAACAGACTTTGCAAAGTGAGGACGGACACATGTCAGGAGTTGGGACACAGGACGGGGTACAGACGGAAGATGGCAGGAGGGCTTCAATGTCTGATGAGTTTCCTTCTGTTTCACTTTTGGATCATCAGTAAATTAACCAAATATCACAAAATGCTGAGTGTGTCTGAAATTTGTATGGAAACTGGTAAAAGGGTGGACCTCTATTACATGGGGCAGAAGCAAGCAGACTGCTATAAATCAAGAAGTGAAACAGAGAAAAGCACAGTGGAATTAGACATGGAATTCCTGGGAGGCTTTTAATTGTGCTAGGCCCTGGAATTGAGATCTGAACCAACATTCATTAAATCTTATTAGTACAGGGAGGTCAAGTGACATGCAGATAACATGTGCATGTGCTTCTCAAAGAAACAAGCTAAAATACAACACTACAAAGATCATAAATTACTGGCTTTGTAGCCAGATGATGCATCAGTTTAACGCACAGCACATTTGACTGTTGGAGATTTTGCAGAAAGTGATTATATGCAAATAATATCACATTACCTAGGACATTGTTTTGAAAACTTTGCCAGAATCTAAACTTCCTTTGTAGCACTATTTCTCTGCCATGAGCTCTGGGTTCTTCTTGGGTATTTTTGGAGCTCCATGAACTTTGTAGTTTATCATGTGTCAAGCCAGTTGGGGAAAATTCAGTCACCACTGAACCTGTGTATTTCAGTTTCCAGACCAATAGATTTCAAAAGTGGAAAGTATACATAATAAAATAACTCTGCCAAACCTCAAGTAAAAAGCAACTTTCATTTTGAGCCTTTAGATTTGGTCGTTTAGGAGTGGTTTCTAAAGTTTATTTTACTGAGTACCCCTTCAAGATTGTAAGTTTTTTGAATTTATTTTTATTTTTCTTTATACACTTTTAACTTAGACATTAGTCTTTTCATTGCGTTTTAAGGCCTATGTTGAAAAGGGGGCTACAACCAAAGGGAGAAATCATTGGAATGCTTGTAGCATTGGAAGACCCTCAGGTTCCTTCAGAAAATATTGGCCTGTAAGTCATTGAGAAGATCACAAAAACAAGCTTTCTTTTTTTTTGTCCTTGATTGACCAATAGTAATATTTTATCAAAAGATGATAGCAACAGATGTCAAAGATTTATGTACTGAAGATGTGCTAGATTAAATTGAACAAGTGACCAGATTATCAAAATCAATAGACCTTTTAGCCACAACGTCAGTCCCTTCAATATGTTGGACTTCTGAAAACAAATGGTTTCTCTTAATGCACATCTGATCTGATTTACTTCTATACATTTTAATTAGTTTTCCAATTATAAGAATAATAGACTACATATCAAACAAACACCCCAAAACAATAATTTGACTAAGTTGCTTAAAGATACCAAAGGTATAATCTGATTGATTGATTGCCCACATCTGACTCCATCTGGCTGCCTTGACTTAGTTATTTGTGATTCTGTTACAGAAAATTATCATGGATGAAACAAATTTATATCATTAGGCATTATTTGGGAGGATGCTATAAAGAAAGAATCATATTTTTTCTTTTTACAATATATGATGTGTCATCATTTATTTTGTCATATTCATGTTTGTAATAACCACATCTCTGCCTTGAATACATTGCACTTTAGAAAAGTGTATAATTACTTTGATTTGTATTTATGTTACCTAAAATAATCTATACTTTTACCAATAATGCATAATACATTTGTAACCGTACCTCTTTGAGGACAATGTATTTTAAAGATTAAATTATAATTTAGAACTTATAGGTATCTTAAGTCTCTCACAGGAACGTGTTGTAATATAATGAAGAGGATAATGACATCTTCTATATTGATAGTAAATTATGTTTAATAAGTAATTATTTGAAGATTTATTCATAACACAAAAAGATGATTGTATGTAACAAAGTTTATATATAAGATTAGGAATACAGAGACCTCTTCTAGTTTTAATTTTACTACATCTTATTCTTGTAAACTTCACAATCTTTACATTTATTATACCTAAAAGAATATAATAATAACTGCCTTTTCTCAAATAAAGTTATTGTGAAGCCAAATGAAACAGAAAAGACATTCATATTTATATATAAAATTCAAAACACATCTGATCGTGGTGGCTCACACCTGTAGTCCTGGCACTTTGGGAGGCTGAGTTGGGTGGATCACCTGAGGTGGGGAGTTGGAGACCAGGCTGGCCAACATGGTGAAACCCCATCTCTACTAAAACACAAAAATTAGCTGGGCGTGGTGGTACATGTCTCTAATCCCAGCTACTCTGGAGGCTGAGGCAGAAGAATCACTTGAACCCGGGAGGCAGAGGTTGCAGTGAGCAGAGATCGTGCCCTTGCATCTAGCCAGGGTTCCTGAGTGAGACTCCATCTCAAAAAAAAAAACAAAAAAAATTCAAAACACGTTTCAAATATAAGATAAAATCAAGGTACATTTTAACATTAAATTATGGGACAAAATATACCGTCTCCTTAGTTGGACTCAGTACATTTTTTCATTATTGTGGTTATAATATTTTAAATGTCTGATGTCTATAAGCAAAACTATATAAAATCTTGATATAAAAATCTTCATACTTTTGGCACAGAAGTAATGACATAGATGAAAATTCAGATACTTGAGAATGATAGTAGAAATGTCTTCCTTGTCCTTTGTTAATTACAATGTAGATAGATATTTTATGTATGTCTCCTAGATGTTTCCTTGCTACATTATTATTGGAAACTTAATGTTCACATCAACAACCTTGTAAGAGCCATGTAATTATTATTTATTAATTTATTTATTTTGAGACAGGGTCTCATTCCCGTCTCCCAGACTCGGGTGCAGTGATGCCATCTCAGCTCACTGCAGCCTCTACCTCCCTGGGCTCAGGTGATCCTCCTGCCTCAGCCTCCGAAGTAACTGGGACTACAGGCACACTCTGCCATGCCCAGCTAGTTTTTTGTATTTTTTGTAGAGATGGGGTTTTGCGGTGTTGCCCAGGATAGTCTCCAACTCCTGAGCTCAAGGGATCCTCCTGCCTCGGCCTCTCAAATTGCTGGGATTTATAGGCATGAACCACCACAGCTGGCCAATTGTTTCTTTTTAAAAGTTGCCTAGAGGCTCGTGAATCATTTCTGACTTTTCGTAGTTTAAGGGGAAAAATGGCCAAAGGCTGCTTTCTAAAACATTTTATTGTTTAATATAAAAATCACTGAATCTTTAAAACATGTAATAAGAGACATTTTCAGACAAGTAGCATTAATCTATATTTCTGTCCTTCCAGCTACATTCTTTATGGAGACTAATGTTAGTAAATTGAAATCAAAATTACAATCAGAGATGTCTAAGATAATATAAAAATCAGTATTTAAAAAGCTTCTATATTAGACTGTCTAATACAGGAATGTTACTTTAAAGAGTTGAATGTATTTGGAGTCTTTTAAGATTTTTTCCCATGACAGGTAATTGTCAGTATGTATCCAATGTTAGTTATGCTTTTTACTCAGGATAAGCAGCTGTTTCAATTCATTTAAAAAATCTGTGATGTAATTAACTCTAAGAAATGTAAAGCCTGTAACCAGCATCTCAATAACTGGTTTGACAGATTGACGGTAATAGTCTTTAACCTTTGCCTGAAGACTACTGTATTGTTTAATACTGTAATTTGTTAGACATACTACCAATGCTTTGATTTGAAGATTAGATTCATCCATTTAATCTTGGGTCAGGGATTTGAATTACTGATTTAATCTTTCTGCTTTACTGTAAATTCAATATATTTACTGAAGATAGAACTATAGTGAGAGGCATTCAGAAACTCATAAAGGTTCCATAAATCGTGCTTTTCTATTTAGTGACTTGTTTCCTCATACTATTTCTATTATACCTAATTGAATTAATTGTTTTGAATACTGTCTAAAATTGGTGAGCATAATCTGTTTAGATACTTAATAACTGTTAAAACTTTGCAGACATTTAAAATATTTCGTGTGAGAAATTTAAATTTACTTGATGTATTATGCCTTAAATTTTTGATCCGTTTTATAAAATGACATTCATACATTAAAATAGAAATCTTTTAAAGGAATATTTTAATTTCACTCCCTGGTAACTATATGTGTATGTCAAGAACCGATAGGCTGAAATTTTAGGTAATTTAATTTATATAACATATTAATGATTTTATACAAACCTGCACACATTTCAAGACTAGTGGTTAGCGTTGAAATGAGAGAAAAATTGATCAATATTTGTTACCTAGCAATACCCTAATTCTTTTCTTACTGGTCTTGCTATTTTAAAAAAAATGGACTTGGTGAGATTATTAACTACATATATACATTCAGTCATATTATTCATAATTTAAGGTTAGAATAAATGCTGGTGACATTTTAGCACAAGGTTGGTTTAATAATTTTATGATGCAGCATTTAACTCCTTAGATATCTGAATTTTTGCGAACCAAGCAACTTCTAAGATGATACGTCATGGGAGAGCTTGAGAATGCAAGTCACTTTTTTTTTTTTTTAATTTATTTATTTATTATACTTTAAGTTCTAGGGTACATGTGCATAACGTGCAGGTTTGTTACATATATGTACTTGTGCCATGTTGGTGTGCTGCACCCATCAACTCGTCAGCACCCATCAATTCATCATTTATATCATGTATAACTCCCCAATGCAATCCCTCCCTCCTCCCCCCTCCCCATGACACGCCCCAGTGTGTGATGTTCCCCTTCCCGAGTCCAAGTGATCTCATTGTTCAGTTCCCACCTATGAGTGAGAACATGCGGTGTTTGGTTTTCTGTTCTTGTGATAGTTTGCTAAGAATGATGGTTTCCAGCTGCATCCATGTCCCTACAAAGGACGCAAACTCATCCTTTTTTATGGCTGCATAGTATTCCATGGTGTATATGTGCCACATTTTCTTCTTAGA
>NW_016807158.1:4221050-4286955 GCF_001698545.2 Rhinopithecus bieti | reverse complement strand
ATCCAAAAAAAAAAAAAAATAAAAAAATAAATAAATAAATAAATAAATAAATAAATAATAATAAAAAAAAAAGGTTAATTTCCAGTTGTACAACATCCAGCTGAGCCTATTTCATAAATGCACAGATATATTAATACATACTGCATATATGGTATACATTTGTTATACCAATACCATGTCATAACCACAATAACAGATCTTAGAATTTAAAAATAAAAAAGTAGACTTGATATGTGCAACAATATAATTAATTAATTTGCTGATTGGTCTTTCCTATTAGAATCTTCAACAGTAGGTGCATTCACTAGTAATTAACAATCCCTCTATTTGAGTTAGTTTGAATGGATAATGTGAGTATACTTTAGACTCAGTGGAATCTTACAAAAAACACGGCTGTCCTATAGTCTCAAAGGGGACAACTGAAACTAAAAAATCAATGTGTCACCAGCAGGTTTGTTGTAATAGATGCTTAGCACAGCGGGTTTGTATAAACTAATGACACACTGTGCGATGACAAGACAGATTAAAGGACTGCACAGGCACAGTCACTGGTCTGGAGCAGCAGAGGATGCAAATATATACATGCAGTATTTTTGGAATGGTGGAATGTACACAGTTTGTTAGGTGCCTATGCTCTGGGATATTGTTTTGAAAACCAATTTTAAGTATCAATTTACATGGATGTAGCAATCATTTTGACTCATGTGTTTAAGACTTATGAAAGAGCTGTTAAAGCTTTTACCTTAAACAATTGTATTTTCTTGTGAACTCACCAACAGCCAACATACAGGATATTTGTTTCTTTGTTATTTTTGAGATAGGGTCTCACTGTGTTGCTTAGGCTGGAGTGCAGTGGCGCGATCTCAGCTCACTGCAGTCTCTGCTTCCTGAGCTCAAAGGAGCCTCACACCTCAGCCTCCCAAGTAACTGGGACTATGGGCATGCACCACTATGGCTGGCTAATTTTTTCATTTTTTTTGTAGAGCTAGGGTTTGTCATGTTGGTTAGGCAAGTCTCAAACTCCTGAGCTCAAGCAGTCCACCCACCTCAGCCTCCCAAAGTGATAGGGTTACAGGTGTAAGCCACCGAGTCCAGTCATCCAGGTTTTTTAAGAAGGAAAAAACTATTCCTTACACAGTTTACATAGGGATAAAAGAGGGGAAAATGGGGAGAAGAGCTATCTTCCGAATGTCTGAAAACAAACAAAAAAAGATGTTAGATTTCAGACATCAGGTGATATTCTGCTTCAGAAACAATATATAAAAAAATCCTGAGTTGTGAAACTATTAAACCAGTTAACACATTTAATTATAAGAATTGTCTTTCTTGTCTCATTCTAAAGAGAAATGTCATCACAAAACTAGAATATTATGAAAGCTTTCAAGCAAAATGATTTCGTAAAACGAATGAGTTCTACTCAACAGTAAAATATTTTGCTTGTACTTTGTGGGAACCAAATATTTTTTAGAAGATTTTTTAAGAGCATCTAATCTGTATTTTTAAAATGCCTGTGCTGGCCTTAATGTTTATTATCCTCCAGTTCTTTACACAGTGTTCCTATACAGTCAACATATTATCACAACCTGGGTTTTGATTTGTCATCACAATCTTGTGACCTTTACGCAGAAACTTATGGTGTACATCAAAGCAGTAATAAACACATAAAGAACTTCTTCTACAAAGAAACAGTCACTTTACTATTTCTGCTGAACATGTGTTTAGAGTTTACATCTTGGTTACCTTGCACTAGCTTAGATGGCAGACAAAGCTGCTGTTTGTATGAGAGTGAACTGCTTATGTTCTTGCATCAACACTTTTCCTTCAAAAGCTGAAGTTTCTCTCTGCTTGCCTCTTCTGTTTAGACTGATGGAAAATATTCGCTACTTATCTTCACTACAGAACTGAAAATACAGAAGTCTGTAAAAAGTTTCATTCATCATTCTGAATCGTAATAGTCTTTTAAAAAACTGGATATGCTTACAGAGTATCTAATGTTTGATAAGTTAGTTATTGGGGTCTCATATTTTTGTAGCAGTTAGGAAGAGACAGTAGTTAAAAGTCCGCTATGGCAGAGTCAAGAAACTTCTTCTTGATTCTTTCACTGAGGGACTTACAATTTTGGACTAGTCTCAGTTTTGTTACCTATAAAACATAGATATTCAAATGGATAGTTATGTCTGAAATATTTCGTATCTTTTAGGAGAAGCGAGTTGATTGTGTGAAATTTCACTTTCATCTGTCTGGATATAAAATCGGGTAAATTTCTTGAGCTTTCACTTTTTTGTAACAATAAAATGAAAATGAGCTTATTAATAGATTAGAATTAAAATTCAAAGCTAATGCAATTCAAAGAAAATGTACCACGTTAACAGGTATTTTTGCCAAAATGAAATGTCTGCTCATAAAATGGCCATGACAGTGACTTAAACCCTAGATGTTAGGAAACGACCCCTTGGATTTATCACGATGCCTTACACTTAGTTCAGACTCTAGAAACATTTCTTAGGGGAAGTAATGACTGCTAAGTAAAAATGAAAGTTGAGCAATGATTCTTGTGAATTATGAGTTAATTAATGGTATGACTGAATTTTGTTGAAGTCTCGGGTCTTTTCCTCATGATTTAAAGATGTGCTTTGATGCTATGAAGGACCAAAGGGCAGTGAATCACTGTAAAGCTGCTTTTCAAACATGCCTTAGGGCAAATTGTGAGCCTTCATTTGTGTCCAGAATGGAAGGAACAGCAAGAAGCATGGGTGAGTCATAGGACAAAAACACAAAATGTCATTCCAAAGACAGGGTGGTGACCTTATGTCTGAGTATGCAAAAATTCAACTGGGGAAGTAAGAGGCCTGATCTTAAAAGTTCATGTATTAAGGGAAAACACATATTTTTATCTTAGGAGATTATGATTATATAATTATTTTTGTTTGCTAATTCAGGTGAATTACCTCTGATTCAGTTTGAAACTATCCCAGATCAAGCAGAATTCAAACAGACACTCCTAGGACTGGTTCTGCTTTTTGTGATTGAAATAAGGTGTGTGCTTCTGTCCTTTGATTTGGAAGAGAATCTAAATTCCACGTGTGATGTCACATGCATAGTCACAAGCAACATTTTCAGACCCCTTTCATTTAATTTTACAAGGAGGCTGTTGATTTGATGTAATTAATATTTGGTAATGAATGCATTTTATGTTCATTGCTAAGTATAAAAAGAAGCACATATAGGAAAACTTGTAGCATATTAACAAATGCTTGAGAGATCAAGTATAAAGGTATATAACAGTAAAACATGGAAGAAGTCATTCAAAGCGATTTACCTAATGGAAGACAGAGAATGTGTTTCCTCAGAGATTTAGATGTATCTCATGGCATCCTCATTCATATCCTTCAGGTATATTTACCTTTACTTTGTTGTTGTTGTTGTTGTTATATAATTGGGTTTAGGTGAATGTCACTTTCTGATAGGAGCCTCCTCATCAGGACCTTTTCTTTTAAATTTTCATATGTCTATTTTATGTGAAAATTGTCCAAATTAAATATTTATATTTAAAATTTTTCTGCGTAACTCTAAAAGAGTTCTATTTGATGTCTTTACTGTGTTATAGGACTTACAAAAAGAAAAGAAAACGAATATATCCAATTAAAACAAGAAAGAACTCTTGAACCCAGCTATGCACACAACAAAAATAAATTGTTTGAAGTGAGACATGAGGTAATCGAGACTCTTCAATGCGGAAAGCTAGTGCTCATCTGGCCCCTAGTGTGCCTGTTGAGCCGAAATATTTGACGGATGTGAGTGCTTAACAAATCTCCAAATGCTCAGTGAATACCTACTGTATGTCATGAGCTCTATGAGGTAGCTTTTTTTCATACAATCATATTTCAGCAAATAAATAATATGAGGCATAGCTGACAGTGAAAATACAAAAAAAAAAAAAAAAAATGCATCCCTTACAAATTCCAGAATGTATTTTGAGGTTTCACTCACCACTGTACAGTGATCACAAAATTCTTGCTACGGTTCAATCTCCAAGGAAATAAAATGCCAGAAGGTGTGTTGCATTTCAGGCCAACAAAATAGACATTATTAACATCTCATTTTATTAATTGAGGTTATTTGAGATTCTGTGTGGAGGCATTTTAGTGGTCTGATCCACACGGTATTGAGTCAATAGCTTTTGAGAAGGAGGTGTAGTGATTTGTACTACATTTATAATGACTAATAGGTTGTGATTTTAGTTGTTTAATATGGTCACGGTAAAATTTGTACTTTGTGGATGGGCAGTGAAGTAACATGGCCACTTCTTGCGTGCCTAAATGCTTCTATATGTAACGTCTTTCCTTCACTTGAGATACGTATGTTTTATTTAAATATAATACATTCAAAATATTTATTATTATTATTGTTATTATTATTTTAAGACAGAGTCTCGCTCTGAACCCAGGCTGGAGTGCAGTGGCGCGATCTCGGCTCACTGCAAGCTCTGCCTTCCGGGTTCACGCCATTCTCCTGCCTCAGCCTCCTGAGTAGCTGGGACTACAGGTGCCCGCCACCACGCCCTGCTAATGTTTTTGTATTTTTAGTTGAGATGGGGTTTCACCGTGTTAGCCAGGATGGTCTTGATCTCTTGACCTCATGATCCACCTGTCTCGGCCTCCCAAAGTGCTGGGATTACAGGCGTGAGTCACTGCACCCGACCCAAAATATTTATTATTATATTAAATCAACAAATTTGCATGAGTGGTTTATTTCATGTTTTGTCCCCCAATAGATGATACCTGTATCCATATGTGGATAAGCCTCCTCAGCCTTTTATGATGCTCAGCAAGCTTTCTCTGTCACAGCAAATTTTATGTGACTTGATATTTTCCCTCTCACACTGTCTTCATATTAATGCATTGCCTGTTTCGAGGTTTTTAGCCCTACTAATGGGTTATCTCCATAAGGAACAGTATGAATCTAATTCTCTAACCTTATTTCAACTCATTGCGACTGCTGCTATGAAGCCAATTGTAAGCACAGTTAATTGTTCCCATGATTACTAAGACAAACATCACATGTAGGAGAGGTTTGATTTTCCGTATTACAAAAGATAAGCTCTGGGAGAATTCAGCATTCAGTTTCCTAATCACTTACACATGTAAAACCCCTCCAGTGACGCCAGAAATTGTTCATTATTTCTTGTAAGTATAGTGTAAAACTCAGAGTGCGCTCAGAGGAAGTATCAGTTCTGTTTTCTTAGATACTAGTGCTGCTGTGTTAGTTGTAAAACACAAAATGACTTCAATATAAAACACATTTGAAATTTCCTTATAACTTACAAGTTATTTTCAGGTATATTAAAATGACAAAAGACCAGCTAAGAGACTATAAGTAGAACAATATTTGAGGTTCATTTGCAAGAATAATCTTATTTGTCTTATTGACTTCTTGGGTAAAATGATTGAAGAACTTTACATGAGTGTGTGTGTGTGTGTGTGTGTGTGTGTGTGTGTGTTTCTTTTTCTTTCTCCAGGAAACAAAAATAACACTCAGGCATGAATTCTTTTGGTAGAAGATCATTCTTTATCAGAAACAACGTTGTACATCCTTGCAGTTTAATTAACTTCAGTAGATTATCATCCGAATTGTAATTTTATAAGAATAATTGTGATGGAATATTTACAATGTAAGAGACTCTTGTAAAGGATATGATGAAGTATTTCTTGCTGCAATCTGATTTACTTTTGTTTTGTTTTGTTTTGTTTTTTTTGAGACAGAGTCTCCCTCTGTCGCCTAGGCTGGAATGCAGTGATGTGATCTCGACTCACTGCAGCCTCCACCTCCAGGGTTTAAGCGATTCTCCTGTCTCAGCCTCCTGAGTAGCTGGGACTACAGGCACCTGCCACCACGCCCGGCTAATTTTTGCGTTTTTAGTAGAGATGGGGTTTCACCATGGTGGCCATGCTGATCACGAACTCCTGAACTCAAGTGATCTGCCTGCCTGCCTCGGGCTCCCAAAGTGCTGGGATTACAAGTGTGAGCCACCACTCCCAGCCTGTGATTTGCTTTTGGATAAGATTATGGCCTATAAATGGAGGGAAGTAAAAGTAACACATTTCAGTTGCATTTCCTCACGGGCATAGATATTTTGAAA
This sequence comes from Rhinopithecus bieti, assembly GCF_001698545.2. Lineage (NCBI taxonomy): Eukaryota > Metazoa > Chordata > Mammalia > Primates > Cercopithecidae > Rhinopithecus > Rhinopithecus bieti. The sequence continues at coordinate 4,280,816 of NW_016807158.1, read as the reverse complement.
ATTTTCTGTAAATTATCCAACATGTATTTCTAAGATAAGAAACCACTATGATTTTTAAACATAGTGAGAATCACCACAGCATCAAATTCATTCATTCATTTAAGAAATACTTATTTAGCACTATGTGCCAGATACTGAGTTAGAGACTCAGAATACATCTTTGAACAGAGCAAGTACTTGTACTGTGGTGAATCTTATATTCTTAGGGAAGGAGACAGATAAAAAACACTAAGCATGATGAATAAATTATTCAGTATCTTAAACAATGATAGGTACTGTGGACAAGAAAACACAGAGTAGGTTAATGGTGTTCTGCAAGGACGGGGAAGGGGCAGACTGTGGTATTAAATGATAGTCAGGGTTCACCTCCTGGAGACGTTGAGATTTGAGCAAAGATTTGAATGGAATAAGGGACTTAACCAAGGGAATATCTGTGGGAAGAGCATTCCAGACAGAGGAAAAAGCCAGAGCAAAGGCCCAAAGGTGTGATGGAGAATTTCTAGCATATTCTGGGAAGAAGGCCAGCAGAGTGAGTGAGAGAATGAGTAGTAGGAGCTAAAGTAAAAAAGGAATTGGGTTGAAAGGCACATCTCATTTCGTTGGTGCCATGATGGGCCTCCTATAAAGAAAAGAACTGGAAATTCTGTAAACTTCACAGAGAAGCCCTGTAAGATTGTTGGCTCCATGTCACCCTGAAGAGGTTTGGCCATGTGTTCAAACTAATTTTAAATACCACCTAACCTCTGTGGTTTGCCTCCTGTTATGTTTATTCTGTGTTGGTGTTTTACACTATAACTTTAGTTATATATTACCTCAACAAAGGCTAATATATTGCTAAATATAAGATATTGAATATAGTATAAAAACTATTAAGCTAAAGCTTAATAAGCTAAATATAAGATACTGAATATAATATATAGCTGAAGGCTATAACATAGACTCTATAGCATAACTCAGGGAAATGAGTAGCTGAATTCCATGAATAACTGAATGCATGGACTGAAGGGAGGGTTTCACAGAGTGTTGTATGTTAGAATCTGTGTTCCTTCTCCTCCCAATTATTGTGCAGCATCTTGAGAGGACAATCAGTTGCCTGCAACCTTACTGTACCTACATCTCTCTTGCCCCTTACCCTGCTGACTGAAAAGAATCACATCCTCCCTTTTGCAAAGGTTATTTCATTCCTCATGTTCTGGAATTCTTCATCCTTTGTCTCTAAAAGAACTTTGTTCCATCACTTATTTGTCCATCTTGTCTACCTCCAGGAAATCCTGCTCAGATGCCCATTTCCATTAATGTGTGCTCAGATATCTCCCTTTTTTTTTTTTTTTTTAAACTCCTTCCTAGGTTCAATTTTCTAGCATTTTCTACCTTCTCCTGTTAGGTAGCAAGCAATTTGGCTGCATTTCTGTATCTGGTATTTGCACATCCTCTCCTCTTCATTAGCTTCTAGGCCTCTACAATTGGGGGTCTTTACCACTACCACATTGAAGGGACCCCTGCATCTTCATTGCCACATTACAATACTTTCACCCTTATCTGATTTGATTACTTTGTAACATTTGACATGGGCCACTGTTCTTGAAAATATTCTTTTTTTTAGCTTTAGTTACAGTATTCTTTCACATCATTTCCTACCTCTATAACAACTTTTTTTCTAATGTTTTTGAATTCATCTTTCTGAATCTTCTTACTAAATATCAGTGTCTGTAGGATCATACTCCATATTCTGGGCAATCTCATCACTGCCAAGGCTTCCATCACTATCTTTATGCTGTGGTCTTTTCCAGGTGTATTTCTAGTCCCTAATTCCCTCCTGAACCCAATAGTTTTATATGCAATAAAAATATTGTATTAGGTGTACTGGACACCTAATTGAACATCCACAAGCCATAGGCACCCTCAGACTTAAGATATCTAACTTGGATCCCCACTCACTCCTTTCACCAAACTCCTTTCTCTTCCTTGTTTTGTATCCAGTAAATGACAGTCCTGTATCCCCAATGCCCAAGCTAGCTTCCTCTCGCCCGCCCCCATACTTTCAATTGCTTTATCATTTATAGCTTATAATATAAAACTTTCCAGATTACCTCAGTGTCCCAATGTCAATTTTTGTGAAATTATATTCATTTTTTAATTTTATAGGACTTGAAACAAGTAAGAAATTGATGTAAATGGAAGAGGTTCAACTTATAAAATGTAATTAAATTTAAATGAAGGAAATAAATTTTAAGTTACCAATATAAAACTTTAACTGAAGGTGTGAGTTGAGGTGAAGTAATAAATAAGCTCAGCTTGAGTGGGAATTCATGATGTGGAATCTCCTAGGAGGAATTTTGCCTTCTTCAGTCATACCGCTTCCAACTCTAGTGCATCCATTCTCACACATCAGAAATTATTTCTTCCATTTCAAAAGTTATACTCTGAAAACAATTAAAAATATAAAATCCTTGTTACAATCAATTTTCTTTTTCTTTTTTTCTGAGATGGAGTCTTGCTCGGTTGCCCAGGCTGGAGTGCAGTGGTACGATCTCGGCTCATTGCAAGCTCCGCCTCCCGGGTTCACGCCATTCTCCTGCCTCAGCCTCCCGAGTGGCTGGGACTACAGGCACCCAGCACCTCGCCCGGCTAATTATTTTGTATTTTAGTAGAGACGGGGTTTCATCATGTTAGCCAGGATGGTCTCGATCTCCTGACCTCGTGATCCACCTGCCTCAGCCTCCCAAAGTGCTGGGATTACAGGCGTGAGCCACCGTGCCCGGCCTACAATCAATTTTCTTACCACTGCATAACCAAAGACTGGATGAGAAAAATACTGAATTATGTAGTCACTACAACTGTGTCCACATGGACAAGAAAGCGGGAAAACACCAGGCGAATGTATTTTCTTTTTTTCCATCTTTCAACTGATAAGTATATTTAAGAGAAATGTAGATAAAATACTGTTTGAAGTATAGTGACCATTATTGCCAAATGGCATGAAAACATTAAGATGAGACTACATGAGGGAGTATGGCAATTTATATCACACTTGAGATTAATCTTTACAGAGATTAATTTCTTTTTTTCAGTATAAAGGAAAGTGTTTCTGCTGAAGTTAGAGATCTTCGGGTTACAAAGAATTTGGCAGTTAAAGGAGAATGAGGCAAAACATTCCAAATTTGAAGGATTCAGTAGGCATGACTAACAAATGTTGTGTCTCAGAATACGTAATAAATTAGGACACTTGTTAAAAGTATGTGGTTGCCACCATAGAAAGAAGTGTGTAGTGTAATTTGGAGTGATGTATGCACGTTTCCTATGATACTGTGCTTTACGTTTTGTAATTCTGTATTATCAATATGTACTCATAGTCTTGCTATGATCTTTTCCCAAGATAACTCTTAATTGCTCCAGACTTTACAAGGTTGACTCAGAAGCAAACTGTAGAATGTCAGAAAAGTAATCTCCACCACTTATCGTTAACTAGTGACCATCTAACATGACAGATGGCGCCCTGCCTGTCTTCAGCAGCTTGTGGAACAAAGCTGAATGTCAACACCATTGGGATGTAATTATTGTAATCTCTTGGGTCCAGTTTGGCGTGACCCTGAAAGCAATTCCCCGAGAAATGCTGGGAGCAATGCAGTGATGGAAAGAGCAGAGAAAGGAGAGGTTTGGGAGACCAGCAGCATTTTCAATTTACTGACAAGTGTTTTCACGCTGCTTAAGAATACGTATTTTGCATGTGACAAATCAAATTGACAAATTGAAGAATTCATGGGACTTTCATTGTGGCCTAATTTAAATATTATCAAAGGGCTTTAGTTTGTAATGCAGAAGCAGCTATTTAATGGTTTAAGTAATTTTGAAAAATATTTTAATGATTAGAAAGCAGTGTAATTTATATTTTAAATGTTTCTTAAATAATTTGGTAACATTCTCATGATTTTGGAACACACTTTGCAAATTTTTTACTATAACTTATTTAATCTCTAGAACAACTCAGTAAATTAGATATTGTTATTAGTTCCAATTGATAGATGGGGCAAATGAGGTACAAAGTTAGCTGTGACACAAAACAAATGGTAGATCTAGAGCTCGAACCGAGCCATCTGGTGCCAGAGTCTCTGTTCTTTATCATTGCACTTTTCCCTGTGCCGTCTTTAAAACATTCAACCTGCCTGTGTAGAATAGTGGCACCATACTTAAATACTTAAGTTAAATACTTAAGTATGCAAATACTTAATATACTTAATATACACTTAAATATACTTATTATGGAGCTTGATACTAAACCAGATAATGTAAGAATATCTAAAATTCTAAAGTTACTAAAAATAGATTAGAGGAATTATTAATACAGTAGTCCCCTTTTATCTGCAGGGGATATGTTCCAAAGACCCCCAGCAAATGCCTGAAACCATGCATGGTAGCAAACTCGATTTCCATCAATAGGAACATTTTTCTGTTCACATCTTCCACCCACAAATTTAATACCTTTTCCGTGCTAAGCAGTTATCATGCACTGTGGCCGTAAGTTTTGCAGTTTGAGGTGCGACAGGAAAACTAGCACAATTATTTTTTTAACTTCCTTCCCAGTTTCACTGATAGAAGATGTGTTCTTACTGTAGGTCTTAGCAATATCAGCATATAATTTTTTTTCTTTTCTTATTGTGAAGTTTCACCTTTTCACTTATAAGAAGCACTTACAGCTTCTTTTTGGCATATCCAAATAGCCCACATCACTAGTCTTGCACTTTGGGGCTATCAAGTAAAATATGGATTACTAGATCACAAACACTGAGATACTTCTGCAGTCAGTCTGATCACTCAGAAGGCTGCTAAGTGAGTAATAGGCAGGTAGTGGATATGCTCAACAAAGGCGTGTTTCCCTAGTGGGATGGAGTGGTATGGAGGGGGATTTTATCACCTTACTCAGGGCAGCACATAATTTAAAACTTGTAAGTTGTTTATTTTTGGAATTTTCCATTTAATGTTTTCAGATTGTGCTTGACTAAGGGCAACTGAAACCATAGAAAGCCAAACTACCAATAAGGAGGGACTACTCTCATTAGTTGGTTAATCATACATTTCTCCCAGAAAGGTGTCTTTAAGTAATATGTATATACTGAGTCCACTGAAAATCGTTTTGGTACTAAAAAATTAATATAGCAAATGGAAGTATGCTTCTAGATGCCCTTTAGTAGGGAGAACTTTGAAAATGTCACAGATTTCTTTTCTGATTTTCAATGATGCAGACATAGTTATTATTTCTTTTGTATGCAGGGACAAGCATCTAAGAACCATGTTGCTGATAAGAGCTGGTATTTATCACACAACCATCCAGTTAAAAAGATTTGAACACTTAGTATGTACAATCTAGTTTATTCCTTACAACAGCCTATGAGGAAGGTGTTTTGTTTGTTTGTTTTGCTTTTTTCATTTTTTGTTTTGTTTTGTTTCATTTCATTTCCTGAGGCAGAGTCTTGCTTTGTTGCCCAGGCTGGAGTGCAGTGGTGGGATCTTTGCTCACTGCAGCCTCTGCCTTCCAGATTCAAGCATTTCTCCTGTCTCAACCTCCCGAGTAGCTGGGACTACAGGCATCTGTCATCACACCCGGTGGCTAATTTTGGTATTTTTACTAGAAATGGGGTTTCATCTTGTTGGTCAGGCTGGTCTGAAACTCCTGACCTCAGGTGATCCACCTGCCTCGGCCTCCAAAGTGCTATTTTTTTATAACACCATTTTACAGATGAAGAAACTAAGAGAGAAGAGTAAATAACTTGCTATGGCCTGGACGCGCTGGCTCACGCCTGTAATCCCTGAACTTTGGGAGGCCGAGGTGGGTGGATTAACTGAGGTCAGGAGTTCAAGACCAGCCTGGCCAACCTGGTGAAACCCTGTCTCTACTAAAAACGCAAAAAATTAAAGAGGCGTGGGGGTGGACACCTGTAGTCCCAGCTACTTGGGAGTCTGAGGCAGGAGAATCGCTTGAACCTGGGAGGCGGAGGTTGCAGTGAGCCAAGATTTCACCATTGCACTCCAGCCTGGGCAACAAGAGTGAAACTCCGTCTCAAAAAAATAAGTAAGAAATAAATAAATAAATGAATGAATAAATAAATAAATAAATAACTTGCTGTGGTCTTTTAAATAATGCATATAACAAAGTAGTACCCTTGCTGTAAAACAATTACTTATCACATGGATATAATTCTGATAATTTCTCAAAACCCTGCCCATCAATCAACCAATATGCAAAGGGCTTTGAAAGCCTAGACCATGTGAGAAAAGCACCTAAGGAATTGGAATGCTGTAAACACCAGTGCTAATTGTTATGATTTATCTTTTTGGAGTTGTTAGGAGCAGTCAATTCTAGGAGATAAGAGCAGCTGAGTTCAGGCCCTCAAGGAATTTACAGTCTAATTGATGAGATAACTCTTACTCTGAAAAGCTCCCAAACCATAAATTATAAATTGTTAATATAAACAAGGAGTACAGTAAATGCTCCAGGCCAGGAACACTTGTGGTTTTGGGACACCTTACACCTTTGTCTCCACTCCAAAAAAAGGGCTTTGAGATGATCTTGAAAGAGGAGAAGGTAAGTTAAGTTGCAAGTGGGAGGAAGAGCTTTCAGCATGGGAAAAACAGGAACAACAACAAAGCTCCTGATGGTGCAAATAAGTCCAGGAGAGGCTAGAGCACAGTGAACATCCTAACTAGAGCTTCTACCCTTGCCCGCATGCACAAACTGGTTTCCAGGCAACAACTGGAAATTTTTTAAAAATGGAAATGAGAGTATCATTCCCTTGCATACCACAATTCAAAGACCTTCTCATTTCACTTAAAATAAAAAACCAAACACCACAAAAGTACCTCCTAGAAGTCTACATGACACATATGACAAGTTTGTGCAGTGAGGATGGTGACTTTAATGAGTGACTTAGGCCAAGAGGAATGGCAATGAAGAGAGCTTCAACTCTGAAGATGCAACAGGGGTAGTGGAGACTATGGCTTCCTCTAACGCACTGGATGTTACTCGGTTCTCCTTGCCCCACGTAGAAATGGGCCTAGTATTGCCTGATGTTCTGATTCGTTTAAGAGAATCCACAAATCCAGATTTTTAAGCAAAGTCTCCACTTAAAAGTTGACTCAAGTATCTCATCATCATCATCATTATCATCATCATTGTCATAAAGATAGTAATAAAGCACTGCGCAAACTCAAAACATCTACAAGACAGATGTCCAGATTAGAACCACAGGCCTCTAGTTTATGACCTTTGCCCCGCACAGTCTGGCTGTGCCTGCTCTGCAACCACAGTTTATACCACACTTTTCCCGGCTCACCACAGTCTCACCACAGTGGCTCTCTTCAGGTTCTCCATTTCTCAAGCTGGTGCCTACTTTGGGCCCTGTAGGCTTTTTGCTTTTTATGCCTAGAGTTGTTTTTGGTCCTTCTAACTTTTCTGACCTCGGCTTAGCTTTTACTTAGCTTTGACCCTTCACCTGCTCTTTGTTCCCTTCTACCAATAGTTCTCAAAAGTGTGGTCTGGGGATCCCTGAAGCCCTCAGGATCTTTCAGGGGGTCCACAAGGTCAAAACTAGTTTCATAACAAAAGTAAGATGTGGCTTTCTTTTTTTTTACTCTCATTCTCTCATGAATGTATATGAGTCTTCCAAAAGTTATATGACAGGTGAAATTGCAACATACTGAACCCAGAAGCAGTATGAGAAATCAGCAATCTTTTTTTTTTTTTTTGAGATGGAGTCTCACTCTGTCACCAGGCTGGAGTACAGTGGTGCCATCTTGGCTCACTGCAACCTCCACCTCCCGGATTCAAGCAATTCTCCTGTCTCAGCCTCCCGAGTAGCTGGGACTACAGGGTTGCGCCACCATGCTGAGCTAATCTATTTTTAGTAGAGACGGGGTTTCACCATGTTGGCCAGGATGGTCTGCATCTTTTGACCTCATGATCCGTCCGCCTTGGTCTCCCAAAGTGCTGGGATTACAGGTGTAAGCCACCGCGCCTGGCTGAGAATTCAGCAATCTTCTATTAAAACAGACATTAAAGAGATGTAATCTTTCTAAATATAACTCCTACTCACTCCTTTCTTGTGATTATGCCTGTAACCCCAGCACTTTGGGAGACTGAGCTGGATGGTTCACCTGAGGTCAGGAGTTTGAGACCAGCCTGGCCAACATGGTGAAACTTCGTCTCTACTAAAACTACAAAAAACTGGCTGGACATGATGGTGCGTGCCTGTAGTCCCAGCTACTTGGGAGGCTGAGGCTGGAGAATCACTTGAACCTGGGAGGCGGAGGTTGCAGTGAGCCTAGATCGCGCCACTGCCCTCCACCCTGGACGACAGAGTGAGACTGTCTGAAAACAACACCAACACCACCAACAACAAAAAGAGATTCTGAGAAAAACGTAAAATACTGCCACTCTTCTCACTGATTTTGTAAAATACCCTTATTTTATAACATTGCATACAAGGCCGTGAATATGAAACTGATCATGCAGTCAAATTATGCAGAAAAATTAAAGGTCTCTAGACAGGGAAGTAACAGGATTAAAATGGTATATTAAATTATTTTGTAGTGAAAGAGGAAATTTTTATGTTTCTACTATGTTATGAGTTTTATGGTTATTTTTAATAAATTAATACATATGTAAATTTTCCCTCAATTTTAATTTCTACTTTGATAAATATCAATAAACATAGACCAAAAAAAGTTCTTTGAGGTACTCAGTTTTTAAGAATGCAAATAGATCTTGAGACCAAAATTTTTGAAAACTGTTGCTTTATAGATACATATCAAACACTAAAATTATGTCACCCATTTACTTGTTTACTAAAATATAAGCACCATGAGGGCAGGGATTTCCACCTTAAGGATTTATGTCCAGTGTTCCATTATTGGAACGATAAGCATGTGGGAGTTATATCCTAGTGCTCAGGGTGATCGCCAAGGTCTGATAGGAAAAATTCAAAAATTTGCAACCTCTGGCATAAATGGGTTAATACCCTTCAGCACCTCGAGCAGTGTCTGAAGCACAGTAGGAACTCAGTAAACATTTTAGAATAAGCAAATCAATAAATGAGCATAATGTTTGAATGGGAGTTATATTTAGAAGGATAGGGTTGAGCTAGCTTTATAGGAAGCTTTATATACAAAGCTATGAATATGAAACGGATCATGCAGCCAATGCAGAAAAATTAAAGATCTCTAGACAAGGAAGTAACAGGATTAAAATGCTGTATTAGAAAGATTATTGTGTAGTGAAGGTTAGAGGAAAGAAAGTTAGTTTTTCTTTCTTTTCCTGCATAGCTTTACCAGTTCTCCTACTTGCTCCCCTCTTGACTTTTTTATTGGGCAGAAGGTTTTGAAACCTTCGTGCATTTCTTACAACTATAAATACATATGTGCTAATGAATGAGGTCACATCAATTTAAATGGAACACTGACAGAAAACACAATTTAGCTCATTAGTAAGGCATGACAAATTTACAGCCAGAAACTCTGTTGACTTTTATAGAGGAACATAAATTAAAGGTGGCCAAATCGTGTTCAGAGGGCCAGTGTTAAGGTCTAAACTTAGGCAAAAATACACATATTCCTTTAAGGCAGTCCTTTCATATAAAGCAGGGGGAGTGTGGCATCTCTGGAGCGATTTGAAGGGTTCAGGGGAGTTCTTTCTCCCTCCTAGCCAGAAGGCACAAATGTCTAAACTCTACCACTAGAGCGACTTTCTTTAAAGTGTCTCTTTCTGCTGTGCTCATTTAAAATACAAATCTCAGAGCAAAACATTAAGAATGTGGGCTCTGGTGCTAAACCCCTGTGCTTCATTTTGGTTCTGTGTTATATAAGCTGCATGGCCTTGGGCAACCAATTGAATGTCTCTATGTGTCAGTTTAAGCATTTGTAAAATAGGTATTCCTACAGATTTGATGTGAGAATTGAGTAACACACATAAAAATACTTAGAACATCTGATACATGGCACACCCTGTCCTTTTTAGTGTTTGTCATTATAGTAGCATTATTGAAGGCTAGTTTCAAGGAGGATTCGCTTTGCAGCTAAATGGCAGTGCGACCCTGATGAAGTCATTTAGCATGCCCAAGCTTTGATTTATTTGTTTAAAAAGAGAAGCAAAATCTTGCTTTAGATAAAAGGGAGGAAATCTGTTTTAACAAATGGATGTGCTGAATATAAATGATGACTTTTTAAAAAAGTCGATATGTTAATATGATATTCATTGGTGGCATCAAACAAGACATGGAAGAGAAAGGAACTTTTCAGATGGATTTTGTACACATGAGAAGGGTATCGTCCTGCCACTCAGCTGAGGCAAGGTAGTTGCAGGTGGGGGAAACAAGGCACTGGGTAATCTGTTTGCATAATGACTAGGAGTGCTCATCTAGCACACAGTAAGAAGCTGTGCAGTGGAAACATAAAATGAGAGACGTTCAGACAGAGCATGGAGAACAGTGGACCCTACCAATTATAGGTAGGACTTTTACTCTGAGAAAGAGACAGAGAAAAAGAGACTGAACATTTTGAGCATGAAGTTTTGATCATCTGTTCTGTAAGAAGATAAACTTTGGTAATAAGGCAAAGGAAGAATTGGTGAGCAGAGAAAGTAATGTCTGGAAAAGTAGCCAGGAAGGAGAAGTACCTGAAGTTGGAGTTAAAGTCAGGAAGATTCCAGAATGAGTTAAGAGATTTCCATGAGACACCTGGCCCTTTTTGGTTTGAGGAATGAGGGAGTAAGGGTTGAGGGTAATACGGTTGAGGGAGTAAGGTTGAGGTTAGGTGTGAACCCCAGAAACTAGAAAAATGCTGTTAAATAGTGCTCTCAGGAAAAGGAGAAAAATCTAGCAATACAATTTTATAATTCTGAACACTGACAGGAGGAAAACATGTTAATCAGAAACCTATTTTAAGTGCTCATGGCTCTTCTGATTCACTTCATTACTGCCACAGTGCCTGGCATGGAGAATATCAATAAATATGAATTCCTTTCCCATTAACCCTGAATGGCTCTGTTGTGAGTTCTGGAAAAGCAAAGAAGAATGTAAGAAACGGAAATGGGGTTGAGTAGACAAACATCACCTACTACACATTTTTACTTCTTCTGTGAGAGTTGTTATGGGCTATAAATATTAAAGGGCACACAGCAAATTTGTATTTTTAACATTTAAGAACCAATGTACGAGCAAATAGATTTATACACGAAGCAATCCCTGCTTGTCTTGTAATGAGATGCTGATTTTCTTTGCTGCTAACAAACACGTTTTCATTAACATCTTGCTAGCTAATTACTGCTAATTATGAACATTAAATTCATAAGTGATCACTTACAGGCATTGCCAAATCTGTGTGTGTGGAAGAGGAGGAGGGAGGTATTCTAGTTCATTCATTCCAGTGACTAAAAATTGTGCTGATTTGGAACACCAGGATTTTAAATAAGAAATCTCCACAATCCTCATTGTAGTTAAAATTGTAGTTACCCATAATTTATTCCATTACAATATGTAAGGAATATTATGCTCTTAAATATATACGTAATTTAGGTTTTAGGACTAGTAAATCTTCACTGATATGTCTAATTTTAAGTATGCATTTTGGTGTTGTAATGCAGCATTTCCTTTGACAAGAAAACCTCGTTATGCATTTAATGTGGGCAAGTCCTAATTTACAGATAAATTGTTTTCTAAAATGTTGTTGGTTGTTTGCCCCAGTTCCTTTTATGACACCTGGTATATCCTCAGTAATGGGCTGTACGACCGCACAGTAATGAGCTGTGGTTTCCTGCAATCTGCTACTTGTGGAATTTCTCCAGACTGTAATCCCCCTCCTCCCCCTACCCCAAACAACACATTTTGGTATGAATTTCATGAATATTTTTGCTTATAGAGAAAGGAAAGTAAATGATCATCAGCTGGTTACAAACATGATTAAATAATATATTAAAAATCAGCATTGTATTTTGAAATACAAGGGAGGGGCCAGGTGCAGTGGCTCACACCTATAATCCTAAGACTTTGAGAGGCCGAGGCAGGTGGATCACTTGAGATCAGGAGTTCGAGACCAGCCTGGCCAACATGGCGAAACTCCATCTCTACCAAAAAATACAAAAATTAGTCAGGTGTGGTGGCTCATGCCTGCAGTCCCAGCCACTTTGGAGGCTGAGGTACAAGAATCACATGAACCTGAGAGGTGGAGGTTGCAGTGAGCTGAGACTGCACTGCTGCACTCCAGTCTGGGTGACAGAGTAAGATCTTGTCTCAGAAAAAAAATAATGAATAAAAATAAAGTGAAATAAAATATAAGGGAGGAATCTATGAAGGAAAGGAATATATTCTTCATGCTTCCTCAAGTCTGCCATCATTTTTGTCTTCCTGGGAGAGAGACATGCACCATCCTGTATTCCAGAAGTCAGTAGTCGCTTCTTACAGACATATTGGAGCCACTGATATGTGTAGCTTGACCTACATTGTTAAAAACAAGGAATTTGTTGTGAATACTTTTAAATAGCAAGATTTCATAATACAATTAAATGGTCTGGTTCTCTTTTTAAAAATTAGAAAATCTAGCAGCACAAGATACTACAATAGCTAAAAATGGCCATTCTCTTTAGACAGAGTATATGCTTTCTGGTTTCGACTGTCTTTGTCGTACCCTATCATTTCCCTGATGTTGAGACGAAGACTCAGTTCCAGTTGATCATCATTTTGTAGTATCTCCTGGCTTGCCTGACTCATTTGCATTACATATTTTGTCTCTAAAGATTTTGAGTGTTTCCTTCTCATGACATTTTCCACACAGAGAGGTTAACTTGTGCGTGTGTGTGTGTGTATGTGTATGTGATTTATACATAAGGATATAGAAAGAAATGATAAATTTTCACCCAGCATTATATGGTACCACTCTGTACCCTGTTGTTTCTCCCTGACTTCATTACTATGGCATGCACCCCACCTGTACTAGCAGTTCACAAAATTTCACAGGGCACCCGGGACAAGACAGGAAAACATGAAGAGGTCAAAGGACTCAACATTGTAGAAAAAAGTGAGGACAGAGTTAACTTTACAACATCACTACTTATTAGGAATTTCCACACTATAATCTTTTGAAATATTAGCACTTTGCTCCGTATGTGTAGGGCCCAATATAAAGAAATTTGTTAGGCCAAGAGTGGTGGCTCATGCCTGTAATCCCAGTACTTTAGGAGGCTGAGGCAGGAGGATAGCTTTAGGTCAGGAGTTCTGGACCAGTCTGGGCAATATAGCAAGATCCTGTCTGTAAAAAAAAATTAAAAAGAAAAAAGAAAATAGAAGAAAACGAAGAAATTAGTTTCATGTATACTTCAACTCAATATTTTCTGTTTGTTTTAAAAAGGTATGTTTTGATTATTATAAAGTCTTTTCCTACAACCATTAATCCAAAAATATTGTGAACACCCATAATTGCATGTTAAATTGATAATTTTGTTGTGTATTTTGTATATTTTCAATAAATGCTCTCCAAATAGGGATTATCCCAATAGGCAGTCCAAGTCCAGTTGTACTAATTGGAACTCTTTCCTAGAATTCTCTCTCACTGTTCTCTGCCTAAAACCTGGTCAACTTTCTTGACTCACAAGCTCCATTGTTTCCACAATTTCAGCCTCATATTGCTCTCTGTATTTTCTCTACACGCATGTAGTTGGAAAATATGTCCGTTTTTAAGCTATATAGGCTCAACAACTTATCTTTTATGGGACGCTTATATTATTTTTTTCATCAGAAAAATCTTATGGGAAAATGGCAGTGTCTATAAATGCAAATGAAATGTTCTGTATATTTTAAATGTCCCTTTATGTTGAATGATTTTTTAAAAATTACGATTAAGTTGTAAGAAGCTCTAGGAATGAGCTCCCTCAACACCAAGTTACTATTTGCTTCTCTGGAATGCATAGACAGCTTTCAGTCAAAACACCTTCTCCAGCTATTGTGGCACCGTTCTAGAGTGCAGATTGTAATTATGCATAGCCATCATCATAAATTTCACTGAGAAATCATTCTTTAACCAAGTGGCACATTACTTCCTTTTAAAAATATTTATTTTATTTTATTTTATTATTATTATTATTATTATTATTATTATTATTTTGAGACGGAGTCTCGCTCTTTGCCCAGGCTGGAGTGCAGTGGCACGATCTCGGCTCGCTGCAAGCTCCACCTCCCGGGTTCACGCCATTCTCCTGCCTCAGCCTCCCGAGTAGCTGGGGCTACAGGCGTCCGCCACCACGCTCAGCTAATTTTTTATATTTTTTTTAGTGGAGAAGGGGTTTCACTGTGTTAGCCAGAATGGTCTCTATCTCCTGACCTCGTGATCCGCCTGCCTCGGCCTCCCAAAGTGTTGGGATTACAGATGTGAGCCACCGCGCCCGGCCTTTTTTGTTGTTGTTGTGATTTTTCATTTTTATTTATTTTTTGCCCTGTGTTATGGTGCTGAACTACTTCTTAAGAAAATTTAAATGTGATAATTAAAAGTAAAAATTATTGTGTTCAAAGATTTGATTCTAGCTCTTTCATTAAACTAGGAAACTTCTTAAAGTACGGCTTTTATTATGCAAATATTTTTTAAATTTGAATTTTTACCATAATATCATAGAAGACACTGGATTCCTCAGAAGATAGTTTGTCTTTTAGTTCCAGGCCTAAGTGGTAACATCTCGGGATATAATCTTGACAAATTACTTAACTTCCTGAGAATCAGTTTCCTTATATGCAAATTAAATCTACTTACAGAGTTTTATGCAAATTAATTGAAGAAACATATCTGAAAATACTTTTGGATCTTTATCCTGCTCTAATAAGACAAGTCATAGCAGTCCAGTATTTACATAAATGTTATTTAAACAATGCTTATTCAATACTTTATGCAAAACATTGAATTAGGCACTACAGGTGATAGACAAAAGAAGAAAACTATAGTACAGCCTCTGAATACATTTATTGTTGTTAACTATAATGTAAGGAATTATCTTCTCAAAGATCAAATGCCACAAAATAAATATAAACAAAGTATTCTGGGCATTGAAGAAAGAGACCAGAAATGCTTTCATTAGAATGCTGGTATTTGATATGCATTCTTTTTTATTTTATTTTTTTCTGAGATGAAGTCTCGCTCTTTCATGTAGACTGGAGTGCAATGGTGCGATCTCTGCTTACTGCCACCTCCCCCTCCCGAGTTCAAGTGATTCTCCTGTCTCAGCCTCCCGAATAGCTGGTATTACAGGTGGCCACCACCACGCCTGGCTAATTTTTTTTCCTTGTATTTTTAGTAGAGACGGAATTTCGCCATGTTGGCCTGGCCACTTTTGAACTCCTGACCTCAAGTGATCCGCCTGCCTTGGCCTACCGAAGTGCTGGGATTACAGGCATGAGCCACCGCACTCGTACTTGATATGCATTCTTAAAGATGGAAAGATGATTGAGAAATGATATTCCAGATAAATGAGACAGTAAAAACAGAGACATAAGGATAGAATGATTGGAATATATTAGTAGAATAGTAAGTAGTTTAATAGGCCAGTACCATTTCGGGGTGTCATGGAGGACATGGCTACAGATGTTAGCTAAGTATTATTAAGTCTAATTGTATATTTAATATACATAGGAGTGAAGCTTTAAAAAATGTTTCTGTATCTCTGACAGATACAGAATCATTGAGTTTTAAAGAACAAGATTTTAGATACCATTTTACTTCCATACATTTATTTCTCAGAGAGCTTTGACCTTTTTAAGACCACAAAGCTAACTGTAAAGGAGGATTTAAAGAAACTCATTTTAGAAAAATTAGTACTGCACCAGAGTGTATGTAAATGCTGCAAATGATTAAGATTGGTTAGTAATTGGCTAGAGATCATTTCAAGTGATAAAACGAATCATTTAATATGTGATGTAGAGTAGTAAGAAATGCAACAGAAAAGATGGAGGAGAGCTGGAGAAACAATGAGAGGAAGTGAAAGATGTTGACCAGGGTGTCTGGGGAAATTAAGGTACCTTCTGCAGGAGAAGGCAGACAAGGCAAAGAGTTGATCTGAAGTTAGGTTAGTAAGTTCTGGTCAACATATGCAAAGTTGGAGTTAAACTTTGAAAAATCAAGAAGAGGTATTTAGTAGGCATTTGGGAAAATGAGAATTTCATAGCTCAGGAGAGATGTAGAATCTAGAGTGGTATATTAGTAACCATCTGCATCTATGTGCATCTATGGGAATAAGCTGAGTTTTATCTAACCATAATATTTTGGAAGCTCTTATAAGAGTCTCCTTACAACACCTCTCTTGTAAGGTGTTAGTGAGGGGCTTTTGTTTTTCTTTATTTTTTTCTTCTACATTGTGTCCTATTTTTCTTAGTATATTTTCCCTATTACTAGCTAATTTAAGATTAGTAACAACATAATAACCCTTGTGTTACTAAGTTAAACATTGAATAAAACTCTAAGGAAAGACATACATTTTTTTTCTTATTTCTGTATTTAAATTTTTTATACTTTTTATTTTTTCATAAGTTATTGGGGTACAGGTGGTATTTGGTTATATGAGTAAGTTCTTTGGTGGTGATTTGCAAGATTCTGGTGCACCCATCACCTGAGCATTATACACTGCACCATACTTGTTGTCTTTTATCCTTCGCCCATTCTCACTCTTTCCCCCAAGTCCCCAAAGTCCACTGTCTCGTTCTTATACCTTTGCGTCCTCATAGCTTAGCTCCCACATATCAGTGAAAACATACAAAGTTTGGTTTTTCATTCCTAAGTTACTTCACTTAGAATAATGGTCTCCAGTCTCATCCAGGTTGCTGCAAATGCTGTTAATTCATTGGTTTTTATGGCTGAGTAGTATTCCATCATATATGTGTGTGTGTGTGTGTGTGTGTGTGTGTGTGTGTTTGTGTGTGTATATATTCACACACACACACACTATATATATATATACTATATATATGAAATAACAAATGCTGCAATTTAAATGTGTACACACACACACCACAGTTTCTTTATCTACTCATTGATTGATGGGCATTTGGGTTGGTTCCCCAATTTTGCAATTGTGAATTGTGCATCCTTGCACAGGCTATAAGCATGCCTGTGCAAATACCTTTTTCATATAATTACTTCTTTTCCTTTAGGTAGATACCCAGTAGTGGAATTGCTGGATCAGATGGTAGTCCTACTTTCAGTTCTTTAAGGAATCTCCCCACTGTTTTCCATAGCAGCTGTACTAGTTTGCATTCCCACCAGCAGTGTAGAAGTGTTCCCTGTTCACCACATCCACGCCAACATCCATTGTTTTTTGTTGTTGTTGTTGTTGTTGTTGTTTTAATATTTTGATTATGGCCATTCTTGCAGGAGTAAGGTGGTATCGCATTGTGGTTTTGATTTGCATTTCACTGATCATTAGTGATGCTGAGCTTTTTTTTTTCTTTTTTTTAAACGGAGTCTCACTCTGTCGCCAGGCTGGAGTGCAGTGGCATGATCTTGGCTCACTGTAACCTCTGCCTTCCAGGTTCAAGTGCTTCTCCCGCCTCAGCTGTTCCTTTTGCTGTGCAAAACCCTTTGGCTTAATTAAGTCCCAACTATTTATCTTTTTTTTTTTTTTTTATTGAATTTGCTTTTTGGGTTCTGGGTCATGAAATTCTTGCCTTAGCCAATGTCTAGAAGGGTTTTCCAGTGTTCTCTTTTAAATTTATAGTTTCAGGTCTTAGATTTAAGTCATTAATCCATCTTGAGTAGATTTTTGTGTAAGAAGAGAGATGAGGATCCAGTTTCATTCTCCTTCATATCCTTCATATGGCTAGCCAATTATCCCAGCACCATTTGTTGAAAAGGATGTTCTTTGCCCACTTTATGTTTTAGTTTGCTTTGTTGAAGATCAGTTGGCTGTAAGTATTTGGGTTTATTTCTGGGTTCTCTATTCTGTTCCATTGGTCTGTGTGCCTATTTTTATACCAGTACCACACTGTTTTGGTGACTATGGCCTTATAGTATAGTTTGAAATCAGGTAGTGTGATGCCTCAAGATTTGTTCTTTTTGCTTAGTCTTGCTTTGGCTATGCAGGCTCTTTTGGTTCCATGTGAATTTTAGAATTGTGTTTTTTTCCGATTATGTGAAGAATGATGGTGGTATTTTGATGGGGATTGCATTGAATTTGTAGATTGCTTTTGGCAGTATGATCATTTTCGCAATATTGATTCTACCCATCCATGAACATGGGATGTGTTTCCATTTGTTGGTGTTGTCTTTGATTTCTTGCAGCAGTGATTTGTAGTTTTCCTTGTGGAAGTCTTTTGACTCCTTGGTTAGGTATATTCCTAAGTATTTTATTTCATTTTTTGCAGCTATTGTAAAAGTGGCTGAGTTCTTGATTTGATTATCTGCATGGTCGCTGTTGGTACACAAGTCAGTATCTGGAAACTTTGCTGAATTATTTTATCAGTTCTAGGAGCTTTCTGGAGTCTTTGGGGCTTTCAAGGTAAACGGTCCTATCATCAGCAAACAGTGACAGTTTGACTTCCTTTTTACCAATTTGGATGCCCTTCATTTCTTTCTCTTGTCTGATCGCGCTGGCTAGGACTTCCAGTACTATGTTGAAGAGGAGTGGTGAGAGTGTGCATTCTTGTCTCTTTACAATTCTCAGAGGGAATGCTTTCAACTTTTCCCCATTCAGTGTTATGTTGGCTGTGGGTTTGTCATAAATGACTTTTATTATATTGAGGTATGTACCTCGTATGCCGATTTTGCTGAGAGTTTTAATCATAAAGGGATGCTGGATTTTGTCAAGGGCTTTTTCTGCATCGATTGAGATGATCATGTGATTTTGGTTTTAAAATCTGTTTATGTGGTGTATCACATTTATTGACTTGCCTATGTTAAACCAGACTTGCGTGTGTTAAATCATCTGAGATACATTGTTTAATTCAACATTGTATTCTTAGAGCCTAATACAATGGTTGGTGAAGAATACATACTCAAAAATATTCTTTGAAATAACAAATGTTGCAATTTAAATAATAGTTGCATTCTATAACCTTTGAGATCAGTCTTCTAAAGACTTTAACTGTTTAAATTCGTAGCTATTTAATTTGTGTGAACCGTGCTCGGTTTTGTTTTAAATCTACCTTGTTATATGTTTGACTTGATATATTGCCACAAATAACCTCTTATTAAATGTGATATAGATATACAATGAAGTAACTTCTAAAATTTGGACATTTTATAGACTATTTAAAGGAAGATCTAGAATACTGAAAGTCTTTCCAAGCAAATATGTGATATCATGTTATTAAGTGGCAAATTTAACTGAAACATATTATGTATTATAAATAACTGAATCATTTTCTGATATATATAGTCTAATTGATCTAGAAAATAATATATATATATATATTTCTTTTCAATAATAGATAAACTGATGCTTTAGGAGTAATTGATGGATTAATAATCAAACTTTTTCTGAACAGAGGAGAAAAGAACATTTTTTTGTCATGTGTTTTATACTCAAAGTCTGCCCTGTAGTGCTGTTGTGAGGGAACAGAATGGCAAAGGAATGTTCATATTGGTATGTTCTCATTTTCTCATGTTTGGTCAACTGGATAAAGGCCTTTGTTAATTAAGTGAAAATCCATATTATTTCTTTCAGTATGCCTTTGATTTAAAGTCACACATAAACTATGTCACATTACTGACACTGAATAAACAAACATGACTTAAAGAAGAATTGTTGAAAGTATGCTTCGAAGGTACCTACGGAAGAAAAGCACTCACCAAGGAGCAGGTCTCCCCAGATAGAATTTTTCAAACCCCACACCTGTCTTTATGGTATCCTATGGAAAGGACCTCGTAAGCAAACAGATATTTGTGTGGGTGGCCTCGTCTTCACTGTTCATGCCTTTTGATTGAGTGCACTTATCCGTTCTGTTTCTGTCACTGCTGGAAGAGTAATGACCATGGGCCCTCGACCTCGGCAGTTTGGGATCTCAGACCTCCACTCTGCGCTTTTGCCCATCAAGCTTAGATCTTGCTCTCTGATTGAGATAACTTTAACTCTATCAAATGGAAACAGGATAATGCCTCTAATACTCAGCTTGGTGAGCAGAGCTCAGGCTGTAGTTTTTACTTAGTTAAGTCAGTTTTCTCTGCCACATTGCAGCTGTGTTTTAAGGGGTGCAGTTGGATCTATTGTATGTCCAGAGCCACATGTTAACAGAAATATGGTGCTGCATTCTGAAAGGAGACATAATAGACTTGATAATATGTCTTGAGGAAGAAGTAAAAGTGTTCATCAAAATTTTAAGGCAGAAATTCAAAAATAGTTGGCCATTAGGAGAAGGTTTATAATCTTTTATTAAAATATTTTTATGATTATAAATTTATACCACTAAACCATGGTCATAGTTTACTTTAGTCATAGTCATAGTTTACTTTAATCATAAAAACTAACCAATAGTTCATTTATTCTTGAACATAGTATTATTGCTGAATGATAAATCGGATAAAAATACTAGTCTCTGTATTTGCTAAGCATACATATTACCAAAAGGATTATTTTAGAAGAATTAAGATATTTGAATAAAAGCAAAGTAGTTATTCTATAATCTTTTATATTTTATGCCTATTATTAATTAGAATATTGTTTCCCAAAGTTTAAATGAGTTTGTAGCCCACAGATGAGACATTTTTGAAACCCGATTACTTCAGAAAAACAGTTTCTAGCAGACTTACAAAGGGACTCCTAAACCAAAACACATGTGAAAGGTGTTAGAGATTGCTAAATTTCAGTTCAGTTCAGAAACATTTTCTGTGCCAGCCAGCCAGCCAGCCACTGAACTGTCATCACCAAATAAGGCCTTGCAAGAGGCTTGCCTCAGAGAGGAGCTTACCATGCAGTGGACTCAAAACAGCTAAACGGAGGCTGTCAGCAGACTGTGGCAACAGAAGGGTGCTAAGTTTGAAAATCTATGCCCCCAAACTCTTGTTAATATGAAATACACATACAGAAATCAGCTAAGCTTTGCATTTGACTTAAATCTTTTCTGTTTGTTTTCAACATACGAAATTCAGTTAATGCAGTTGTCTCAAAGTGATTAAGAGAACTAGTTGCTGTCCTGACTTAGAGAGGCTCTTCTGAGCATTTGTGAGCTGATTGATCACCTGACACTTGGTAGACATCTTTAGGATGAACTTGAAAATGATAGAGCAGAACAGGTATCCTCTCTGGGGAGCTTATTGGGTCCTTTCTCAATATAGCCAAAAACTGTAAGACAGGCGTAACAAAACTTGATAATATACTTGTTCTAAGCAGAAGGAAGTGATTTCTAGATCTAAAGGCATTAAGGAAAACAAAAAGTTACATAAATATGTGTGTATGCATAAACATATAACTAGGATAAACCATTACAATGGCTCATCTCTATAGGAAAAATAAATATACTTCTTTGCAGCTACACACACACAGACACACACACACTGTTGTTCTTTTTCTTGAGTTTTCACCACTATTTATTTTTCTTGGATTTATGGTCTAAGAATTAAAGTATGATGAATGCCTGTTTCAGGAGGGAGTTTCAAAGCTTTCAAACGATAGGAAAAGATCAAGGAAAGAAGAAGAGCCTGAAAAGTTGAAAACCCTTGTAAAGCCTGAGTGTTATAATAAAGAGGACAAATGATGCACCTCTAACTGCGGGGTCCAAACTTTATACTTTTTAAGATACCATTCTGTCCTACACATCTTGGGTTCAGTTATTGGTATGGAGAATTACCTCGAATTCATGCTTGCTCTATTTAAAGTGGGAATTAGTCTGGGCTGAAGTGCATTTGCTCTAATTAAACACTCCAAGGTCACAAAGGAGGATGTGAAAAGTATGGCCTCTAATATGTATGAATTTGAATGACTCAACCTGACGTAACTCAAGCTTTTTGTTTCTGTTTATTTTAGGTATTTTAAAAATAGCCGTTTCATTTTGTGCGCTCTCATTTGAGCATGTGTGATCTGTAAACACACAAAGCTGATACCTATTACTTACTTTATTTAATAATTTCCTCATCTTTAAAAATAGGAACTGGAATTCCTCCTCAAAATGTCTGTGGTTTTACAAATTTACAATCTAAAACTTTAATCTCAAACTATCTCAAGAGCGGTACTCTAGCTTGTTGTAAATTATTCACGGTTATTTTCAGTTTGGAATATATCTGGACATCTGTATAACTAAACATTTTCCTCTGGGATCTGGTATCTGGTTATCAGTGAAACCAACTGGAAGCCGTACAGGCAAACATATTTGGTCTGTCATGTTGTATATCAGTGCTTCTCAAACCTGCTTGAACCTCAGTATCATTTGGAAGATTTTTTAAAGTATGCATTTTTGAGCTGCACCCAAAGAAACTGTGATCTAGTAGTTTACGGAGTACCTGGTTTTGTCAGACTCACTTGAAAGCCTTCCTCCTTATACAAATAACTGGGACTATAAGCCATCTTGGATAGCAAATACCTAATATTTATTTTCAATAGGCCAATGCTAGAAGTGTGATTGAGTCTTTTAGACACATAAAAATATTAAAGTAAATTTTAAGCCATGTCATAGCATAACAGGATTCCCCATATTATAATCTGATATCTGAATATTATGGAAGTTTGGGTATGGAAAAAAATAGGTCTATTTGAATGAGTTTTGCAGTTTATGAACATAGAGTATATTTGCCTATATTTAGAAACATCACATACAACAACAAGGCATTAATAAACATGACATGCAACTAAGTCACTGTCTTTTTAGCAAAATTTTGAGCCAGTAAAAATTCTGGGTTTGTTTAGTTAGCAAAGAATATTTAGCTCTTTTACAAGTTCTTCATACAAATTCTAACTTGTAACTAATATAATCAAACTATTTTCCTCAAGATTATTGTCCATTTATCAAGGGTCTAGAGAAATGAAAAAGCTGACTATGCTACCTAGAAAGTAAGTTTTGATCGATTTAGATGCTTATAAAAATACTCTATTAATTTTTTACAAAGTATTTTTAATGGGAAGAGAACGCTTTGTAGCAGTTTATGGCTACTAATTAAAACAAAATCCTGATAAGCAATTTTCAAAAATTAACATATCTAAAGCAAATACTTTGTCTAATAAGCAATTCTGAGATGTCCTGGCTGAATTAGCAATGAATCATATAATTTAGACGTTGGATTTTGCTTTTTTTCACCTTTTTTTTTTTGGTAATTTCTTGCCTTTTAAAAACTTTCTTTTACCTGCTAAATACTTATGAAATATTAATTTGGGAAGGTTTAAGAGTATGTGGCACATGAGCACATCCTGAAAATTCAAATTGCCTTCATTAAAGGGCCCATGTCACTGAGGCCAAAACCTGCATCAGAGTGTTTATGTGCTCTTCTTGGGAAAATTGTGCAAATCAATAATTTGACTCTGTTAAGGAACACACACACACATATAACAAGGCAAATAAAACACATTTAAATCGGGAATTAATTTAATGAAAGGCAAAGGTGGAGGTGATGAGACACTTTTTAAAAGTAAATATCGATGATGAAATTTGTGAGGTTTGCACCGTAGTGACTGGTCCTCCCATTATGCGGTGGCATGTGGTTGTTAGAATGAAATAAGAGGGAGGAAGAAGGGAGGAAGGGGAGGATGGGGATAATGTTGATTTTCACTTCAAGGTTAATCCTGAGAACTGTAATTTTCATTCCAAATCATGGGGGAGGCAAATGGAATGTCCATTTAGGATGATAGCACCTTGAATTTCAGCCATACTTGGTGGCACAGGGGGCAGAATTTCTCATTGTTCTCCCAAGTCAGGACCTTTAGGCCCAGATATAGGATTAGGTCCACTTTCTTTTCAGTCTATCCCATCAGCAGCAGAGACGTTTGTAGTGGATGAGTTTTATCTAGGAACAGAAGTGTTGGTAAGATAATGAAATAATGTTTATAACATTTTTTTCCAGAAAAGACTTTATATTCACAATGCTCATGTGTTTATTAATCCTTTAACCTCCAAGCATACGGTGTAAGGATTTTTTTTCAGCATAAATTCCTATTCCAACCTAGTTTTTCTTTTTTCTTTTTCTTAACCAATGCAGAATTGTATACACTTTGAAAATCTCTGGCTGGGCTGTCACCATGATACTGAATGCTGTGCAACATGGCACTGCCAACCTCTCTCTGCTTGTGCTAATCTTCATTCCTGCCAGGTTATCATTTTGTTAGTTCACAGTTAATTCATTTTCATGTTGCTTTTTTTGTTCAGATGTGGATGTATTATTATATATAAGAAGTGGACATGGTTTGCCTGCTGTATGTAGAAAAGAATGAACAGAAAACATCAAATGTTCTAAAATGTATCCTCAAAGGGGTCATTTAAAAAATTCAGATAATCTGTCAAATCCATTGTTATCCTGATAGCTTTACAGAATTGGAAGAACAGTGAATTTTTGCCTGCATATTCATGGTGAGCCCTTCAAAAAAAATAATAAAAATTTAGAAATACTCCAGAAAATTTCATAACTATGTTTAATGAAAATTACTTTGCTAATGTGTGAAATACTATTAAAAGTGATGTTATCTGCTTATATTTAATACTTGTGACCTTTTTTTAGGAAGCAAGAAATAAATTCACAAAAGCTTATCTTTTTCATAAATTCATGATTCCGAGCCTGCTAACTCCGTGCCGAGTCTAGTTAAAATGTAACATGAATGATTGAGGGAGGTTATTTTTTTTAAAGAGCTTCCTGTTGAAGTGAAATCTAAACACAAGCAAAAAAGTTAACTCTCCAGCTCAAACTAGTGTTAGGAGTGAATATTTCAAAGAAGGTAAATTATTAAAATTGTCATCTCCTTTTATTGTCACTACCAGTTGCCTTGCATTTTGCATCATGTTGACTCCACTAGAGTCATCCAGCCTTGAGATTCAGAGGAAAGATTCTGAACTCAGACTGCCAGGGAGCCAGCCCTGATTCTGCTGTGAATGTGGGCACATTATTGAAACATTTGTGCCCCAGTTTCTTCAGATCAGAATAAAATAATTTTCATGTGCCAGGAGTAGTGGTTTACCTTGTAATCCCAGTGCTGTAGGAGGCCAAGGCAGGAGGATTGCTTGAATTCAAGAGTTCTAGACCAACCTGGGCAACATAGAGAGACCCTATCTCTATGAAAAATTTAAAAACTACTCAGGAATGGTAGTGCTAACCTGTAGTCCTAGCTACTCCAGAGGCTGAATTGGGAGTTCAAGACTGCAGTGAGCTATGATCATGTCACTGCACTCCAGCATGGGAAGCAGAGTGAGACACTGTCTCAATAATAATCAAATGACAATAATTTTTGTATGTGGAATGACCATCCATTATAGTTTCCCAAGGACAGTCCCTGTTTATGCCAATTGTCTTGAAGTAATTATTGCTAGCTTTCTCCTTTCACATTAAATGTTCCATTTTGGATAATAACTTACAGTCTTTTCATTTATATAGCTATTGTGAATGTTAAACGAGATGATCCATAATCATGGAAAGGGCTTAGAGAAATATTGCTTATGAATATAAGATTATTATGTTTCTTGTGTATTATTCTAATATCAATAAAATAATTGACAAGGGAAATCCAAAGAGCTATGCATGCTTTAAATAGCATGGCCTTCCAAGATAGCTAGCTAGATAGTCAAAATGTCTGTTGGCAAAAAATCTGGTTACATCTTATCTTATATCTAAATACAGAAACAATGTTGTTCCCTTAGTAGATCCGCATTCCAAAAGTTTCAAACCACTACCTTAATGAAATGCAAACATAGAAAACAATGTTATTGGTAGAAATAGGTATAAAAGTTATTCTTGGTCTTTCGGGCAAATATTTTAGGTGAATAGTAAGTTAGATATTAGTCATAAGCTAACTGGATTTCATTGTTGGATAAATATCCTCTCCATAAAGATGTAAAAGAGCACAGATGGCCACTCATTAATATAATGGATGCAGGTCTTATACCCAACTGACAGGCACTGGTATATCTGTACTAATATTAAAATATTGGAGGCCGGGCGCGATGGCTCAAGCCTGTAATCCTAGCAGTTTGGGAGGCCGAGATGAGCGGATCACGAGGTCAGGAGATCGAGACCATCCTGGCTAACAGGTGAAACCCCGACTCTACTAAAAAATACAAAAAACTAGCCAGGCGAGGTGGCNCCCGTCACGTAGAGGTGCTTAACAGCATAGGTAAACAGCACAGGTATACCTCCCATTAGAAAGATGATAGTCTTAAACTAGAACTCAGTTCTGGGGCCTCGCTACTGGGCCACAAATGAACTTCTTAGTTGTTAGATCCTGGGTGAGACCAAGGTTCTTGCGTAGGGCTGAGGTAATTATTGTGAGAGTCATCTGGGGTTTTCATATATATATATATATATATACGTATATATATATATATATATATGAAAACCCCAGATGACTCTCACAATAATTACCTCAGCCCTACGCAAGAACCTTGGTCTCACCCAGGATCTAACAACTAAGAAGTTCATTTGTGGCCCAGTAGCGAGGCCCCAGAACTGAGTTCTAGTTTAAGACTATCATCTTTCTAATGGGAGGTATACCTGTGCTGTTTACCTATGCTGTTAAGCACCTCTACGTGACGGGCAAGGGGAAATTGTTGCTTTCCAGAGCATGCTCAGTTAAAGGAACAGCGAGCCTCCCCTTTCCCTGTACCTTCATGAGCTGCCATTTAGTGCAAGCTCATGTGGAGTCTGATCTGAATGTCTTCTTGGGCTAAGAACAAATGGAGATTCTTGAAAAGACTTTTTATCATTTTCTTTGAGAGCATCTTGTTGGGGTACATACAGTCTTCCAGATTTATGAGAATATTTTATCAGTAAACTTACCTAAAACACATAATGTAGTTTTCAGGGTCATTGTGATGTCTCACTTATAAACATACTATATTAATTAGAGCAAAATAATTTTTACATTTCTCAATGACCTGAGTTTTATTTATGGAGCTTATAATGATAACTTTATTTCATTTTTTTTCTGTTAAATGATATCCAAAATGAATCTCCTGTTTAAATTTTTTTTTATTTTTAATATTTGTGGGTACATAGCAAATGTGTGTGTGTGTATATATATATATGAGATATATAAGATATTTTGATACAGGGGTACATAGCAAATGTGTGTGTGTGTATATATATATATGAGATATATAAGATATTTTGATACAGACATACAATGTGTAGTAGTAATCACATCAGAGTAAATGGGGGTATCCATTATCTCAAGGATTTATCTTTTTGTTACAGACAATCCAATTAGTCTCTTTTAGTTATTTTTAAATGTACACTAAATTATTGTTGACTGTAGTTAGCCTGTTGTGCTATCAAATACTCCATCCTATTTATTCTGTCTAATTGTATTTTTCTGCCCATCAACCATCTCCACTTCCTCTCCCACCCCTCCTGCCACTACCCTCCCAGCTTCTGGTAACCATCATTCTATTGTCTGTCTCCCTGAGTTCAATTGCTTTTATTTTTAGCTCCCATAAATGAGTGAGAATGCATAAGTTTGTGTTTCTGTACCTGGTTTAAGTTGACATGATATCCTCCAGTTTTCAACCTTGTTGTGCAAATGACAGGATCTCATTCTTTTTAATGGCTGAATAGTACTCTGTTGTGTATATGTATCACATTATCTGTTTGTCTGTGGATGGACGCTTGTTTTCCTTCAAATCTTAGCTGATGTGAATAATGCTGCCATATACATGGGAGTGCAGACGTCCCTTTAATATACTGATTTCCTTTCTTTTGCATATATACCCAGCAATGGGATTGCTGGATCTTATGGTAGTTCTATTGTCAGTTTTTTGAGGAGCCTCCAAACTGTTTTCCATAGTGGCTGTACTAATTTGTATTCCCATCAATAGTGTGGAAAGGTTCCTTCTCCACATCCTCTCCAGCATTCAGTAGTGTCTGTTTTTTGGATAAAAGTCATTTTAACTGGGGTGAGATAATATCTTATTATAGTTTTGATGATCATTGATGTTGAACACCTTTATGTATATCTGTTTACTATTTGTTTGTCATCTTTTGAAAAATGTCTATTCAGGTCGGGCGCAGTGGCTCACGCCTGTGAT
This sequence comes from Rhinopithecus bieti, assembly GCF_001698545.2. Classification (NCBI taxonomy): domain Eukaryota; kingdom Metazoa; phylum Chordata; class Mammalia; order Primates; family Cercopithecidae; genus Rhinopithecus; species Rhinopithecus bieti. Next base: position 4,252,656 of record NW_016807158.1, on the reverse strand, counting down.
CCCAGCACTTTGGGAGGCCGAGGCAGGCAGATCATGAGATCAGGAGATCGAGACCATCCTGGCTAACATGGTGAAACCCCGTCTCTACTGAAAATACAAAAAATTAGCCGGGCGTGGTGGCGGGCGCCTGTCCCGGCTACTCCGGAGGCTGAGACAGGAGAATGGTGCGAACCCAGGAGGCGGAGCTTGCAGTGAGCCGAGATCACGCCACTGCACTCCGGCCTGGGCAACAATGTAAGACTCCGTCTCAAAAAAAAAAAAAAAAAAGTCTGTTCAGCTTTGCTCAATTTAAAATTGAATGTTGTTTGAACTCCTTATATATTCTGGTAATTAATCCTTTATCATGTGTATAGTCTGCAAATATTTTCTCCCATTCTGTGGGTTTTCTCTTCACTTTGTTGATTGTTTCCTTTGCTGTGCAGAAACTTTTCAACTTGAGATGATCCTATTTTTGCTTGGGTTGTAAGTGCTTGTGGGGTATTGCTCAAAAATCTTTGCCCAGACCAGTGTCCTGGAGAGTTTCCCTAATGTTTTATTTTAGTAGTTTCATAGTTTGAATCTTTTCTTTGGAAGAGACAAGTGAATAACAAGTGACACCGGCTACTGTATCAAGGGGATAAACATGCATTTCAAACTGGTAACATGAATAAGGTCACAGTTGAAGCTGCCACAAGTAGCAGTTATGTGAAAAGCAGTGTATGAGAGAGTGTCCTGACTCTCCATAGGGATTTCTCTCAGATACCTGCTGAGGGGATATAATATAAAAGGGTTCCTCTGCTTCCAGCCAAATGTGTCCAAGAGTCTTCTAGTTCCAGAGTGGTGATGAAATGCCTCATCTATGGCAACATTCTGTCATTGTGTTTGCATTAGCAGCCTGAGTCTGTGTAAGAATAACAAGCTCAGGCATTTAGAGAAGATCAAGGGTTTCAGAAGTGTGGAAAAACAAATCAAAACAAACATTGTTCATGATATTCTCCTTCCATCATATTTTTATCATATTAAAATTAATATATTTATTGCTACAGTTTCTGATGTAAATACAACTAAAATTAACATTGTCTTCTTTCATGAAAATGTACCACATTTTAGGCAGATATATTTCAATTTGTTTTTACTAATAGTGGATTATATTCAACTTTTTTTTTCTTTATCACTTGACATCATTTGTGGTCATTCTGTGCTGTGACTGCCTGTCTCTCTCTGTGTGTTCTGATACCATTGTTCATAAACAGCAGTTTTTCCCCTCCTGCTTCATGATGCCCTCTCAGCTGATTCCGGCACTCAGTTAGGTCTGGCTCCTCTGAAACCATAGTTAGTATTGTCAGTCATACTCTGTGGTAGGCTAAATAATGGCCCCATGAGTGATGCGCTCATCCTAATCTTTAGAACTTGTGAATGTCTTTTTTTTTTTTTTTTTTTTTTTTTTTTTGACAAGAGTCTTGCTCTGTCACCCAGGCTAGAGTGCAGTGGCACAACCTTGGCTCACTGCAACTCCGCTTCCTGGGTTCAAGCAGTTCTCCTTTCTCGGCCTCCCGAATTGCTGGGACCAGGCATCTGCCACCAGGCCTGGCTAATTTTTGTATTTTTAGTAGAGATGGGGTTTCACCATGTTGGTCAGGCTGGTCTCGATCTCCCAACCTTGTGATCCACCCACCTCGGCCTCCCAAAGTGCTGAGTTTACAGGCATGAGACACCGCGCTGGGCAGAATGTCATCTTACATGGCAAAATCGACTTTGCAGATGTGAATAAATTTAAGCTCTTGAGATGGCAGAATTATCCTGGATTATCTGGGTGAGCCCTAAATGGAATCACAAGTGTACTTATCAAGAAAGAGGCTGAGAAACTGACACAAAAGAGGAGGAAAAGACAACATGACCACAGAGGGAGAGATTGGAGGGAGGTGGTCTCAAGCCAAGAAATCAATAGAAGCTGGAAGAGGCAAGAAACAGATCCCTAAAGCCTCCGGAGGGGCTGCAGCCCACCTCACCGTCAATGTTAACTGATTTTATACTCCTGGTCTCTAGAAGTGTGAGAGAAAAAAATTTGTGTTTTAAGTCACCACATTTGTAGTAATTAGTTACAACAACCACAGAAAACTAATATACACTGATTCAGAGATTATGCATGCATCGATTTAATACTCTTTTAGAAACTATAATTATCAGCAAATCGAGCATAAATAGAGAAAAAGTACAAAATCTTCAGTATATATGAAATACCACACTAGTTAGCAAAAGATACCATACCTGTCTAACTACCACACAGGTTGAAAAATATATCCAGACCTCTTTTGTCACTCCAGTGACTATCTCCTCCCTTCTCCCTGAATATAACCACCAGGATTACTTCTATGACCATAGATTACTTTTGCCTTTTTTTGAACTTTATGTAAATGGAATTGCATAGTATGTTTTATTTTGTGTATGACTGATTTTGCTTAATGCCTTGAGAGATTCACTGGCATTTTTACATGTAGAAGTAATTCTTTTTTATTGCTGAGTAGTACCTATTATAAGAAAAATGCAACAATTCATTTACCCAGTCCCCTGTTGATGTACATTCATACCATTTCTGTTTTAGAACTATCATGAATAAGACTGCTGTAAACATTTTACACACATCTTTTTGTACGTAACTAGAAATTGAATTGTGGGGTCATAGGTATATATACATTCCAATTGAGTAGATAAAGCCAAACCGTTTTCCAAAATGGTTATAGACATTTATATTCCTTCCAGAAGTTTATGATAATTCTAGTTGTTCTTTGTCTTTGATAAATCCTGGAACACATTTCTTTTTTACTGTTATTTAAAAACAAAGTTTGAGCCAGTCAGGTAGCTATATAGTACTATCTCATTATAGTTAACGTTTATTTTCTCTGGATTACATTTGAACACTATTCAGTTTGTTGGTGATTTAAATATCTTGTAAGACATTTATTTGAAGTTGTTGCCCATTTTATTTTAGTTTGTATTTTTTTTATTGGTTTCTAGGAGTTTGTTATGCATTCTCGGTATGAGCCCTTTATAGATTATATGTGCTTAGAAATCTTTTCCCATTATTTTCATTGCTTTTTCACCACATAATGGTAGTGTTATATAAATGAAAATTCTGAATTGTAATGTATTCTAACTCATCATTCTTTTCTTTATGATTTATACTTCTTTGCCCTATTTAAGAAACATTTAGCTATCCCAAGACCACAAAGATTGTCTCCTACTTTATTCTCCAAGAGTTTTGCTGTAGAAATTTATACTTAAACTTCTAATAGACCTCCCTTCCAGAAACAACATGCCAATTTATATTTGCACCAACTGAGAATATCTGTTACTCTGTATCCTCACTTAAAGTGTTGATTTTCTTTCTCTTTGATTGTTCAGTTATGAAAAGGTACACTATTATCTAATATATTCATTAATGCCCATCTTTAAGAACATGTATTTTTATGCATATACATTTGTATGCATGAAATAGAGATAATGATGAAAGAAACTTATAGTTGATCAGTTTAAAAAGAAAATATTAAGGATTTAAAATTAAGGAAAAGTATTTTGTCAGCAACAGTGATTTTCTTTTTATGTAGCGGTCTACTCAGCAAAAGCATCAACGTTTATTAATGGCCACTGTTGCTAAAACTTAGTGTTGCTACTTGTTGTTTTGAAATTGTAGATGGAAAGCTGCGTGTAAATTATATAAAATGAAGGCAAAGTATATATACTTGTATTCTTTTTATGCAGAACAGTAAAGAAGATTACTGTAGAAGATTAAGCAATTATCCACTCATGGTAGAATTAGGTAGACTTACTTAAGGCTAAATTTAGAAACTTGGCTGCAAAATGATGTTTTGTATGACATTCAAAAGCTGGATTAAAAGGCAGTAAAATCTCTTGCGTTAAGAAACATGTGTTGCTGTGAAACATGATGAGGGAAAGGGTGGTGAAGTGGGTTTATAAGAGATCTTACCATCTCTCCATGTTAGAGACTGCGTTCAATTTAAAAGAGGGCATCCAAAGTGAGAAAAGAATTTTCTATCTAAATTTTATAACAAAATCACCATGACTAAAACACTGTAAATTGAAAATAAAATGAAAACATAGGCTGAGAAGACTAGCTTGTATAAAATACATAGTTTGCATAAATAATATGTAAGAAAGAAACACTAAATTAAAATGAGATGAAAGAATGGAGAGAAAGAATGCTCTGAAGAAAATTTTGGAATGGACTATTTTGCTTATGTTTTCTAAAACTACTTGCTGGAAAAACAGAGTATAAATCCTTTGAAGAATAAAACATCAAAACTGTAAGAGGGATGGGACAAAGAGTTGCTTTATCCTTTCATAAAGAAGGCTAACTTTATTTTTTCAAATGTTGTTAGGAGAAGAAATATTTAGCAGGGTGGAACATGGTGCCCCATGGCCTGACCTTCAGTGTTACTCAGTCTCCAGCATATGTAGGCATGAAGGTGGTCAAGTTATCATCTAGTAAGTAGTAATTTTTCCATTGCCAGATTTTATTCACTGTTGTGTACTAGATAGAGGAGGCAATTATTTACTGTTGCACCATTTTTGTAGGTAGATGACGATAATCGAGATTATGTGACTTTCCTAAGGTCAAAAGTTAGAGCTTGCAGTTCAGTTACGAGACTAGAAGAAGGGAGCATAGTCACAGTCAAAATCTCAAGGGAGACATTACTGAGAATAGTTTTCTCTTTAATGTCCTGAACTTTAGTTATTGGGTTCTGATTTTTATTCTGAATATCTGATTAGAGCAGACTAGACATACTCAAATTCAGATGTAGTTAAGTTTACATGCTTAACCATTATTCAGAAATTGTATAACTACCTCTGAGACACTAGAATTAGTTGCATGTATAGCAAAGGACATCTCAGGAAAGAAGGAACAGCATAGTATACATAAAATCTGAAAGCATTCAAAGTTTATGTTGGGGTAGGAGTTAAAGGTAGTTTTAGAAAATCTTGAAATCAGAAAAGACCAATGCTAGAAACGATCTTACTGATTATTTAGTTCAACCCCTTCATTTACAGATGCTAAATTTGAGGCTGAATGAGATGCTCTGCCTCAGAGTAAAAAGCTGATTGTATGAACAAGGTGGTGGTTGTGCCCCCTCCAGATCCTCTGTGTCTAGTGCATGCTTTCTACAATGACACCTTGCTTGTTTGTAGCCCCAGTGGCTCTTAACACCTGTTGCCACAGTCAGCCCTATATAGATTTCTCAGTATTGGAAGATTTGCTGACAAATTACATTGTGGATTCATTGTCCTAAATGCTTCAAAAGCAAAATGAGAATGCCACGTGAGTTTGTTCTTTTTTCCTTTGGGAAAGGGGAAAAAAAAATCCTACTCAGTGCCAGTGTTGTTTAAGTATGTTCCTTTGTAGCTGGCAGAGAGTGCCCACAGTTATTATCAGTCCATAAAACAATAAATGCAGAACATGTGAGTGTATCTTTAGGACATGTATAGCTATTTGACAAAGTAATATCTACCAAATCTATTGTTAAGAAATTTGGGCTTATATTTGCATGGCTGAATTAATGTTTATTTACCTAGAAATTTACTCTTATTGTATATTACAGAAACAAAGACACAGAAACACTTCTTCACCACTGAGCATTAGAGAGTGATCTATACCATTCTTTCATCAAATTTGCTCTGGGGTGAATGACAGATACCCAAAATATGGCAGCACTAAATGCTGAGATGAATAATCCATTCTCTCCTTGTTTCTCTCTCCGTCATCCAAACTGGGTAGAAAATTGAAGGTCTCAGCCAGGTCAGCTTAAACAGTTTTCTTTGAACAGGCACAGTCTTCCAGTCTCTCTAAACTATTTTGAAGTTTCTGAAATAAATAGTAAAATTTGTCTGGTACACTCAGACTTGCGGGGTAAATTAGTCCAAGGTTGTATCTAAAGTGTGTAAGAATGGACATGTACTCAGTATACAAAAGGAGTACTGGAGGGAGATGTTACAATGGAAAGAACTTTATAGAGTTCAGCATTCCGGAGTTCCAATCCTGACTCTGCTGCTCTTCAGCTATAATTGATCAACACATACTTAACTCCTCTTAAGTGTAGTTTCCTTATGTATAAGATACGAAGTACAGTGTATGCACATCGTAGTGCTGTTGCGAAGTTTAAATGTATGTAATTACTATTAGTTATCTTGGCACCAGTAAAATAGTGTATTATTAAATAAAAGTGAGCCATTTTCATCATTTCTCACAGGAGAATCGGGAAAGTCTTTATACAGATAGTAGTATCAATTAAGCCTTAAAAACATGGAAAAGGGGCTGGGTGCAATGGCTCATACCTGTAATCTCAGCACTTTAGGAGGCTGAGGTGGAAGGATTACTTGAGGCCAAGAGTTCTAGACCAGCTGAGCAAATAAACAAAAATTAGCTGGTCATGGTGTTGTGTGGCTATAGTCCTAGGTGCTCAGGAGGCTGAGGTGGAATGATCCCCTGAGCCCAGGAGTTAGAGGTTACAGTGAACTATGATTGTGCCACTGCATTCCAGCCTGGGTGACAGAGTGAGACCTTGTCTCAAAAACAAACACACAAACAACGAAAAGTTAGCAAAGCAAAAAAGACACAGGAGACTAGTATGAATACGGCTGAGAAGCATGAGATAGCATGATGTTTTCCAAATAATACAGATAGCTCTATTGTAGGTGCATAAAGATCAAGGAGGAAATACCAGGCATCGGGCTGAGGAGGTAGCAAAGGTCAGGTCATGAAGGGCCTTGTTTAACATATTTGTAGGCTTGAAATTTTCCCTTTAGATGAGACATTTATCTCCTAGGCACATAGACTACACTTATGGGATACTTGAATGAATTTCATAGTATCAGCGACACCCTGAATTTACATGAAGTATTTTATGACTATGACCTATATGAAATTTTTCAGAAAAAGAAAGGCCATCGCATTTGCTACATTCTTAAAGTAGGCATGACTTCTCAGAACTATTGGTTAAAAAATAGGAAGTCATTGAGTAGATTTCAAATGGGACAGAGTGAAAATGTGTGAAAGCATGGTCATGTTTAGTGTTTGGATGGTAAATTCGTTCAGATAGAAGCACGAAGCTGATGTGAGAATTCCACATGCCTTGTAAGGTAAGGTCCTAGTCATTGTATTCCCAGCACACAGACTGCCTCTAATGCCCATGGTTTTCCACCAGTCAATAAATATTTGAACAAAGAAGGAAACTAAAGACAGGAAGAGCAAGTAGAAGGCTCATGCCATTATCCATCGGAAATGACTAGAATTGATGTGTCTAGAATTGAGTGATAATAGAAATGGAGAAAAAATGACAGACATGAGGGACATTTTAGAGGTAAAATCAGCAAGGCTCAGCGGTTGATTGATAGGCTGGGAGGGAGGAATGGAGCATGATTTTATTGTTTGTAGGTTGAATATGATGGCGGTGCCATTCGCCGCCTGTCTTTACAGGCACTTATCATATACTGCCTTGTATTCTAGTACTGTGAGCATGCTGTCTCTCTCCTTGAAGACGGTTTTACTTTGTAAAAGTGTTAATACCCTCAATAGCAGTTGGCTTACTGATGGCCACCTAAGAAGTACACAGGAAATGCAGGTTTCAAAAAAGTGACAGATGATACAGAGGGTGTGGTCAACTTCCCAGTAGCAACAGAAATGATTACCTTTTGTCTCCCATTTCCAAATTTCCTGTCAGTTGTAGCCTCACAATAGTTTCAACAAGAGCAGTTTCTCACTGATTGGTTCACGCTCTGGATTCTGCTTTCATTTGGAAAATTCTCCTCAAACAGTGAGATAGTGAACCCTCTAACAAAAAGAGAAAGACATTTCACAAAGATACAAAGATTTAGAAGGACACTTTCATGGTGCTCGTGTTATACATCTTGAAAACTACTGCAGCAATGTGCTAACTCCTTGGCACATTTCATGCATTTACTCAAAAAGGCATGGTTCACTGACGGTCGAGTTTGCCCTGACAGTGTAGAAAGGTGATGTGTTGTGTTGGAAAGGGCAGTAGTTCTAGAGCCAGAAAGATAATCATTTTAATTTTCTCCCATCGGCCGTTTTTAATTGTGTGACCTTGAGAAAGATATCTGACCTCTCTGAGAACTATTATTATTATTCCTTAAAAATGAGAATAATGATCATAGTCAATATTTTCTGAGCAATATAATGGACCTGGAACTGCTCTGCTTTAATTTATTAATTTGCTTTGTCTTAATTAGAAACTCATGAGATAGATAATATCATTACCCCCATTTTACAGGTAAGTAAGCTGAGGTTCCAAGGAAATTAAGTAACTTTGCTAGATGATAAAACAAGTAAGTGTCAAGCTCAGGACCCACACTCTGAACCACTGTATACCAGGTAGAACTGTAATGAGGATAAATGTTAATTTATGTAAAATCTTAGAAAATATTATTGGACAAATGTTTGATTAAATATAATCATTAATAATACTAATATGACAATTGGTCAGATAGGTTTTGCTGGGAGAACTGTTGGATCTCAGTTTATAGCATAAAACTGGCACTGACCAGCACTTTTATTTTTAATAAGTAACTTACATATTTCGTATGTGCATTAAAACTTGAAGACTACAGCTATACTCACGAAAAGTGATGGAGACCAAGTGCCTCAGCTGAGAATATTCTCATTCTCCATGGGGACAGGAGAGTGTGGGCACTGGCACTTAACATTCAAAATTTGGGAAAGATGCCCATGACTCGTCTGCAGTATTCTTATATATTTAATGGGGAATATAATAAAATTTAGTTAATAACATTTTTGTAGAGAGTAAATGAGGTAGTGCTTGTAAACTCCTCTTAGAGACTTTATAGGTACTTCGTATGTTCTCAGTAGGACTTAAGTAGTGTGTGTGGTAACTTAAATTAGGCAGACTGGATAAAGAGTAAGAAAACTTTTTCTCTCATTTACTTTTGTGTTGTAATCAAAATTATTTTTCCTAGAATGTTGAGATATCATAATGATTTTTATTGGTGCATTCATTACATTTCAATACAAATTAATGTTAATTCAATAGATTTTATTTAGCAGGATTAATTTAGAAAACAGCTCTGGAGTAATGCCCTAAAGCTAGTGTACAAATACCTTATTTAAAATTGAAAGTCTTGTCTTTGCGTGGCTAGCCTACCAGTTGTGAGTGATGGCTACTATGCTCCAGGTGTTTCACACTTACTTTCTCATTCAGGTAGCACAGTGGTCCCATGAGATAGGTATTTTTTCATCATGCAGGTGGGAACATTTAGGCACTAATAATTTAAGTTGCCTAAAGCCGCATAGCTAGTCAGATGCAGTGCCAAGATTTGAGAATAGATTTGTCTTCAAAAGCCAGACTTCGTTCCAGGGAAATGCATTAAGCTAAACACACATACACACACACACACACACACACACACACACACACACAGAGAGAGAGAGAGAAAAGGAGTCTCATTTTAATTTTTAATTTGTGTTTTAACTGATAGATAATATAGAGAGTACATGTGATATTTTGTTACATGCGTAGAATGTGTAATGTTAGTGTCAGGTTATTTGGGATATCCATCATCTTGAGTACTTATCATTTCTATGTGTTGGAAACAATTCAGGTCCTCTCTTGTAGCTACTTTGAAATATATAATACATTGTTGTTAACTGTAGTCATCCTTCTCATCTATAGAGCATTAGAACTTGTTACTTCTATCTAACTCTATGTTTGTATCCATTAACCAACTTCTGTTTATCCGTACCCCCACCCACACACCAACTCCAAGCCTCTAATTTTATGTTTTAGGTTAAACTGATTTTTGGACTGGAAATGTACTAACTTGAATTAATTTTACACCTGGATGTGAAAAGATAATCTTGCTCTTTTCATATTCACTGTCGATGAAGTAACAAAGCTTGCAGAGTTTTAAAATTAGGGAATACAATTTATATGTCTCTCATGAAAAGAAGCAAAAGATAGATGCTGAACTAGAGCCCTGTTTATTTGCTCTTCTGATTATATGGCATAATGTGGCTTGTTTGACTTAATCTTGTAGAGTTACTTAAATTGTTTAATGTTAAGTCCCTCAAATAACACCTCAGCTATCTATAACTGTCATTTTGCCTAGTAAAATGTGTTGCTTTTTGAGATTCAGGTATAAAAATGTCTGTAAGTCAGTGAAGTGAAACTTCCCTCTGCATTAAAAAGGTGACCATAAGCTGTTAATACTTAGGTCAAACTGGGTTTCTTATGGTTTGTCATTTCCTCTTTTAAATGCACCTTATTTCCACCAAAAGATTTTAACTGAAAATTAAAAAGAAAGTCATGGCTAATGTTTATCTTAATGGGGTGGCAGCATTTTGTAAAATAAATAAACTTTTGCGTCTCATATTCTGCTATTCTTCTTGAAGTACATGCAAGAATGATAAATATTATGTTTCCAGAACAAAAACAGCAAAGTGCAACACTGATCTTTTTTGAAAGCTTGAGTGATGCCATCTCAAAATACCATCACGTGAAATTTGGAAACAAATGGTTTCCCACTCTAGCATGAAAGTAAAAGAAATGTCTTGGATATACATTGAAAAGCCATTGTATATATGATGAGTCTTGGGCTTTCAAAGCTGCAGGAAACATGGTTGCATCTTTTGTGCTTCCCTTGAAAAGAATTAAAGGGTGGCTCTATTACTATGTAGAAGCCCACTCCCAAGGACTGTTTAAATCTCTGCTCCAGCAGCTGAGCACTGCAGAGTGACTGACCTTGTATTTTAGCCAGTATCTGGGGGGAGAGAGACAAGAAAAAAGGAAAAAAAGGAGCTTCTGCGTAGAATGACTGACAAATGTATTTAAAGTTAAATGAACATATCTCCACTGTCCTCTGCAGTTCTGCAGACTTGCTTCTTGTTTTGAAGTCAAATGTAGTAACTTGGCTAAACAATGAGTCACATTGAAATAAATAATATTTAGACAAAGTAGCTGTCTTTTTAGGAAAACATCTCTCCATCTCTTTGTTCATAAAGTCTGGACCTTTACATTTGAGGTTTTATGGTATATAGTTTATAATATTTTTCCTGTGTTCAAAAGAAAATGAATTTAAGAATGCATCAAGTGAAAGCATAGTTCAAGAATTTTTGCGGGTCAGGGGAGCTGAGTTTTTAAATTTCAAATAGTTTGTCTTACTGAAAGCTGTGGGTGGTCCTCCATCATTCTGAAGGAATCTAAAGATGGGGATTTTTTTTTGCCAACATATAGCTGTTTCCCAGTTAGATATTGATATTTCTCTCATTGCCTAGTTCCGCATTTTATTAAGTGCAGTGCAACTAGACTCCTGTTTAAGAATATATGTAAATTACAGTGGTCTGTAAGGAAAGTTTGCATAGCCTGATTCTTGATCAAAGAGTAATTACAGTCCTTTTAACTGACAGGGCATTGAAATGAGCCTTCAGGATTATGAGAATATTTATCAGTTGCATTTTTGTCAAGACTTTTTTCAACATTTATTTGTTTATGTGCAGCAATACAATAGTTTAAGAATACGAAATATTTTTATTCTACTTTACTCACTTATTACTGTATCATGAAGCAGTCTTGCTCTCAAGAATTCTTCATTAAGCAGAATTGTCTTTCTAGCAAGCTTGTATGTGATCACGGCAGGTGCTTGCTCAGATTTGTTTCATTGGCATCTGAAGTGACTTGGGAAAAATTCAACCCCTATGGTTTAACAGTCAAGAAGTTTGGATCTTTCCGTGTTGGTTGGCTCCTTGTTTCTGCTGAGAAAACCCCACTCTAATCCTCTTCTTGATCAACACCCCCCAGACTTCTAATCATCCTTTGCATCTCCCACCTGAGGGAAAATAAACTTTTTCTACTAACTGGAAAATGCTTATTTCTTTATTACCTCAACTTTATCCTTCAGGTCAAAGATTACGTGACTGTTTCCACAGCCATGATGTAAAGCCCTTGTCTTAAACACTTACCCTCTCTTTTACTATACTTTGTACATTTATTTCTGTGTTTTTTAGTATAATATTGAGTGGCTTAGTTAATATTTATTGAATGGAGAAACACGATCAAGTACTTCCTTCTGTCTAAGATTTCTCTATTATTTCCAGGAAGACTTAATGTTCATTCTTTAATCCTCCTCAGTTTCTGACGTCATCTTTTTATACTGCAGTTGCTTGTGTACCTCCACTTTAGACTATATCCTGTTTGAGAGAGAGATCAAATTTTTTTCATAGTTGTACCTAGCTGCTGGCATTTACCATTGCTCTCTCTGTCTTTTTTGTTTTTCCTGGAGACAAGTGCTCTGTCACCTAGGCTGGAGTGCAGTGGTGTGATCACAGCTCGCTGCAACCTCTACCTCCCATGCTCAAGTGATCCTCCTACCTCAGTCTCCTGAATAATAGGGACTACAGTTGCATGCCACCAAGCCTGCAAAATTTTCCATTTTTTGTAGAGACATGGTCTTGCCATGTTGTCCAGGCTAGTCTCAAATTCCTAGAGTCAAGCGATTCACCTGCCATTGCCTCCCAAAATGTTGGGATTACAGGCATGAGCCACCACACCTGGACTTTTTACCATCTGTTGAATAAAGGAGTAAATATATGTCTCAAAGAATACTTCTATTTTGTGTACAGCCTGCTGTGTTATGTATAAACACAAGCAGTATGTCGTAGAGAGCTGTGGGCTGTGTTATGTATAAACACAAGCATTATGTCAGAGAGAGCGTGGGCTGTGTTCAGAACTGTATGAGGGTGAGAGGGACAAGGGACTTCACTTAGCACATAGGATCTCCTATCCTTGCTATAATTGAGTGTGCTGACTAAAAGTACCCACTGGAAGCCCACAATATAGTCAAGGGAGTTTTATTGAAAGCATACGAATCCAGCAAATGGTATAAATTTTGCGAAAGACAAGTGTTAAATTTTGCTGTAAGACTCTTTCCATATGTGGTTCCAGTGTGGTCACTTAAAGGGACGTGCTTGAGGAATGGAGTCTATTAGATTCTCGGTGTTCTGGGGTTTTGCTGACATGATACACCATGTCAGCTCATCATCCTTCCCCAATGCACACACATTGGTCTGAAATATTGGCTGTCTTTATATTTCTGTCCCACCATCCAACAAGGGCTTTGCTATAAATGTTTTAAAATATATCCCTACGAGTCTTATTTTTTGTGAATGACCTTTAACATTTGTTTTCATATTGAATATAGCCTGCTTTTATAACTTTAGCACATGAGAAAATGTTTTCCATATCTTAACGTTTTTACCAAAATAATTGTAATGACAGTGTAATACTTTATTTAGAAGAGGTACACTTATTTACACCGAGCTCCAACTGATACCACATTTCTCTTCTGTACCCACTTTTTTCTCTGTCTGTTGTTAGGTATCTGCTTTTGTTTTGTTAACCATCTTGGAACCGCTGTTCTTGAACACCTTGCCTCAAAGTAAAGCTTTTTCAGACGTGCCAAGAGGTCTAGAAAGCAGGTGTCAGATGAAGTGTTTCCTCCTCTACCAGTTTATCTGCCTTGTTTATATCTCAAGTGGATACTCTGAAACTGAGGCCTTCCTAGCTGTATGAATATCATTGATACTGATAGCTCATCTGTGTTGTCCTTGTATAGATTAGTGATAGATTCAGATTTTATTCTACTTTTTAGAAGTTACTTACTGCCAGTTCAGAGTCTCTCAAGACATCTGAGATATTCCCTAATTGTGTATTCTTCATACCCTGAGATAGAATCCAGACAGTGGTTACCACACAAGAAACAAAAGATTGGCCATGTCTTACAAGTGAGCTTAGAGAAAGGGAAATCAGAGTTTAGAATTCTCAATTTAATTGAATTACACAACACAAATGGAATATGTTTTTGGTAGGTGATAAGGTTTGGCTGTGTGTCCCCACTGAAATCTCATCTCAATTGTAATCATCACATGTCAAGGAAGAGACCTGGTGGGAGGTAATTGGATCATAGGGGTGGTTTTGCTTATGTTATTCTCAGTGAGGGAGTTCTCGGGAAAGCTGAGCGTTTTAAGTGTTGCACTTTCTTGCTCTTTCTCTTTCTCCCACCACCATGTAAGACGAACTTTGCTTTTCCTTCGCCATCCACCATGATAGTAAGTTTCCTGAGGCCTCCACAGCCATGTGAAACAGATAATTAAAACCTCTTTTGTATATGAGTTGCCCAGTCTCAAGTAGTATCTTTGTAGCAGTGTGAAAATGGACTAATATAGTAGGGGAACAAGATAGCCTTGTTTCTGGTTTAGCTTCATCTTTGTAGAAAATACACAGTTGTATTACTGTGGCTATACTTCTAAGATTGGTTTTTACATAGAACCTTTTTTCCTATAAGATGTATAGTAATATGAAGGATTACATTAGCTTTACAGATATCCCACAACAATAGATAATATGTGCAAACAGTGAAAAGGAATTATTTTATAGACATTTTGTTGCTATACAGAACATTAGAGATTATTCTGGTTCCAAAATATTCTCATTCTCTTTTTATGTTGTAGATGCAGGGCCTAAGGGGAATGCTCTGGAGGGTGGTGTTGGGGGAAACCCTGTACCAGTTCTAGTGAAACTAGAACTTTAGCCTTGGTCAACTATTTCCGAAGCCAAGCCTTTTGCCTAACCCAGCCATACACACCCTACTTTTTAATAGTGATAAATTATTAATATTTTATGTAAACCATGATTTTCTGAAATTTGATGGCATTTTTTCCATTTGATTGGTTTATGCTCGTATTTTTAATTCACCATGATTTAAAAATAATAAAATCAATATAGCAAACAAAAAAAATGGTAGAATGTGAATGCACAAAGACCTGTGTTTCATCTTTAGAGCCAATTTCTACTTAAAAACTGTACAGAAACAAGGTAGGTTTCAGCAAATCATAGTGTAGTCCCCCACCCCCCAATCCAGGACAGTTTAGACCATTTCAGGTGACCTTCCAGGTGGCCTTCAAGAGAAAAGAAAACCAAGGAGGGAAAGGAGCAAATATATCAGCAGACCTGAGACCTGACTTTGTCTAAAGGATTGAGAGAGCTTTTATGAGACAGCCCTGTTTAAATTACATCAAATCTATTGGTCAAATTGTAAGTACGAATTAGAAAAAGACAGGAGGAATTTTATAAGCAAGAGGAATAACATGTACAAAGGTCCTGAGGCAAAAAAGGAACAAGATGTAAAAAGAAGGCCAGCAGAGCAAGAACAAAGAATAGGCCAACAGTGATGATGAAGATTTCTGGTGAGGTAATCTGGAACTAGATCATAGGAGGCCTGGAGGGCCATGTTAACCCTTTCCTGTTTGCTCCAAAAATACTTGGAGCTACAGCATTTACCCCAAGGTAACTTTGCCACAAAATATCTCACTTTTATTATTATTTTCGCATCACTCTAGTGTATCGACTTAGGAAACAAAATACCTATTCTGTTTATAGTATTCTGTTTTTAGTAGTGGTATTTCAATTCACGAAATACAGTGATTCTCAATTCCTGAAAATGTCAAATCCCAGAAAACATAGCGTTCCTATGTGTGATGTTAACATCTTGAACAGTTGTTGGCCGAAGATTGATTTGATTAATCCAATGTTTGCGAAATAGATGATTCTGAAGATTCAGATGATTCTGATGTTAGTTCTGTTTAGAAATAACTGCAAGAACAGTTTTATATTTTGTTTCACAGTGAAAATCAGTCAGATTTGCTTCAGCCTCAAACAGCATGTTTATGTAAAATTAAACGAGCACTGACAGCATGCTCCACTTTCTGTTCTAAATGGGAAAGGGTTAAAATTTTGAATTTTTTACTAAAACTAATAGAAAACCATTCAAGATAATTAAGGGGTTGCTTAAAAGTAGAGCAGCCGTACAATTTAACATCCAAAACATGAGTCTTTTGAGAATGAAAGAGGGCACTAGTGTTAATTATGTTGGGGAAATGGGCACAAGCTGGGGCTGTTTGGGGCAAACCAGGGCGAGAGTCATTGTTTCTAGGCACCTGTGTGTTTGCTAATCTTCCCTCTGATGCAGTGCCTGGGAGATACATTCTGTGTTCACTGCTGTCTGTCTGTCTGTTTTTTTTCCTTTTTGAGACAGTCTCCCTCTGTTGCTCAGGTTGGAGTGCAGTGGCATGATCTCGGCTCACTGCAAGCTCTGCCTCCGGGGTTCACGCCATTCTCCTGCCTCAGCCTCCTAAGGAGCTGGGACTACAGGCGCCCGCCACCACGCCCGGCTAATTTTTTGTATTTTTAGTAGAGACGGAGTTACACTGTGTTAGCCATGATGGTCTCGATCTCCTGACCTCGTGATCCACCCACCTTGGCTTCCCAAAGTGCTGGGATTACAGGCGTGAGCCACTGTGCCCGACCAGGGCTATTATTTTTGAGCAAATATGGTTTTAACAACATGCCCTCTGGTCTGTGTTGTCTTTGTTCACACTAGGAATTAGTAGCTGTAGTTTCAGTCTGCTGAAGTTTCACTGCTTGTCTTTATTTTTTTTTAAAAAACAGACAGGTGAAGTTCACTTTCTAACCCAGTTTCAAAACAATAAGCCTCGGAGAGAGGATGGGTCACTTGAACCCACTCTACTTGAAATTCTTCTTAGATAAGACATTCAAAAGAGGAAATTATCCTGTCAGTAGCAATATCTCTGAAGTAAAAGATATCCTAAGGATTTACTTTGAAATCTGTAGATGTGCATTCTGCCTGAGGCAAATCTGAGGTTTATGATGAGAAGAATGTTTTGATGGACTAGCCAAACAGAATAACAGAATGTTAGGTAAGCAAGAAATAGTCATTAGGACATGGTATCTTCATTATTTCTGTCCTCTTATTTCAACAAAGTGTCTAGCCTGCTGGGATAAGGACTCAATAAATATATATTGAATAAATTAATACATCATAAATTTTAAATTAATGAGTAATTACTGCATATGTCTCGAATCCAGGGACTCCTCGGAATTGATTTTCAATTAAGTCATCTTTTACCTATTTTTGAATTTTATAAAAGGCGGAAGACAATGTAGTATTCTGAGTGAATGAGTTACCCTACTGTGTCGTTTGACAGGTATACAACTGGCACTCTGAATTGTAGGTTTCACATCCGTGGTTTCAGCCAACCATTGATCAGAAATATTCAGAAAAAAAATAAAAAATAACAATACTACAATACAAATAACACACATTTTAAAAGCAATACAGTATAATAACTATTTACATAGTATTAACGTTGCACTGGGTATTTGAAGTAACCTAGAGACGATTGAAAGTATAGGGAGGATGTGGGTAGGTTATGTCCAAGTACTCTGCCCTTTTGAAGCAGAGATTTGAGCATCCTGGATTTGGCTATCTGTAGGGTATCCCAGAACCAATCTTCCACAGATGCCAAGGGACAACTATGAAAAATATTTATAACATAAAACCCTAAACTTTCTACTTTGGTTTATCAAGATCACATGTTTGAGTGCGTGAATGAGATTCTTCGTGACTTAGTTAATTCAAAAATATTAAGATCACTGACTGGCTTAACAGAGAACAATGGTTTGTTCTTTCATGAATAGTAATAGAGTGTTATTGACAGACATAATGTATTACTGTATTTTGAATTATGTTACAATTGCTGTAACAATATATTGACTATACTCAGGTAGCTCCGGAAGCTTCTGTTGCCAGGGCTTAGATTTTGGGGGAACCTATTGTTCTTCCACCTTTGGTTAAATTCTCAAGCTTCACAGTGGTTTCTATTACAAAGAAAAGTTCATGTAGATACATGAATTTTAGGTAAGCATATTATGCGGCAAATTTTACCCCAGGGAACATTGGTGTAGAAGACATTACAGTAATTTTCCATCATGGAGCTGTACAATAACGTGGATTACGGGAAACAAACATGCAGAATTTTTTTTTTTTTAATGCTGTTTCCTGGGAGATTTTCCCAGGGGCCAGGAGACCTATGCTGCTCTTTGTGGAGCCACTGCATTTTCTAATACTACATACTCTCAGCCAGAGTCCCTTATTCATTAATTGAGCATGTCCTGAGAAACGACATAAATAGCTGTACCTCATATGCTTCAAAAAGGATGACATCATTATGAGGTTAAAGGAATGACAATGCCATCCTTTGCCTTGTTTAGATGATGGACTAGTCATTGTAATGTTTTTCTCTCACTGTAGCCAAATCATTACATCAGTCACTTTCTATAACCGTGGCCAAATCACTGGATCATTCATTTACTTAAATTGGATCTATGTGAAACGAAATGATAGATTCTTGGGTCATTGTTTTTATAAATAAAATTCTCATTGCTTTGAGCTCATCTCTGTGTTCTAACAAAAAATTGTTTCTCTCCCCAAGTCATATAGTTCAATTATGACTACTAACAGCAATTTAAATAGCATTTTAACAAAATAGCCTCGGCTTTTATTACATACAACAAGGGCACTTCTGAAGTAAATCTCTCTGGTTAACAGCTGTCAACTATCAGTGAGCTATAGGTAATTAAATTTGAAGATGCTTTATGGCTCGGAAAACCAGATAAAAATCCCTGGACCAGAAAGGCCTTAAGTTGATGTAGCTGTTGCTCCCTGCCGTATTTGAATTAATGCGATAGATTGACGATTTTCTGTTCTTTTTTTTTTTTTTTTTTTTTTTTTTTTGAGACAGAGTCTCACTCTGTCACCCCAGGCTGGAGTGCAGTGGTGCAATCTCGGCTCACTGTAACCTCCGCCTCCCAGGTTCAAGCGATTCTCCTGCTTCAGCAGGAGAATTGAGGCTGTTCTGCCTCAGCCTCCTGAGTAGCTGGGATTACAGGCGCCTGCCACCACACCCGGCTAATTTTTGTATTTTCAGTAGAGACAGAGTTTCACCATGTTGGTCAGGCTGATCTCGATCTCCTGATCTCATGATCAGCCCGCCTCTGCCTCCCAAAGTGCTGTGATTACAGGTGTGAGCCACCATGCCTGGCCTGGATTGCCGATTTTCTAATGAAACAGGTAAAGAGGAGAACTGAAATTGTTTGCTTGTTACTTGCAAATAAAATTTAGTTGAGCCTATTTTTCCAGCTGAGATCATACTCTTGGTTTTATTTCAGTACAGATTAGAAAAAGAAGGGGAAAAGAAAAAATAATGTGTTGGAAAAAACATCAAAACTAAACTTTCCTCATGAGAGAAAGTGTGAGAAAGTGGTGGTAGGCATTGTGGACCCTCAAAAGATATATCAGTTAGTATTTATCTCTACAACAGAAAAGAAAACCTCAATTCAAGGTGCCTAAAACTGCAAGGATTTATTTTTATTTCATATAACAGAATATTCCATTAATAATGGAATTCCTGTTAATTCAGTGACTCAATAATTTCTTAAAAGATCCAGATTGTTTTCTACATTTCTGCTTGCCATTCTCAGCAAGCAACTTTCTTGGTAGATGCAATTGCTGCAAGCATCATATACTCACATACCAATGTCCAGAGGCAGAAAAATAAATCACCTCTTCTTTTCTGTGTGCCAGTTTTTAAGACTCAATAACCCTTTTTGTCAGTAGCCATGCAGAAGCCCTCCCTCCAGAGTTCACTGGCTAAAGTTGTTCATATGGCTGTATTAAAACACTCGCTGGCTAGAAGAATGGGGCCAGTATGGTTGTCATTGAACAGCCCTGTCAAGGTGGGAGAAAAGAATAGTATCTATTAGATAGATAATCAACAGTGTCTCTTGATGAAAGGAGCATATATTGATCCTCTACTGTGGGCTGGTGGAACAGACTTTGAACTTGGTATTATTATTGCCAATGTATAGATGAGAAAATTAAAACAGAAATGAGCTAGTTTTCCCAAAATAATAGACTTAGTGAGTGATGAAACTGAAATTCAACTCAGAACTGTGACACCAATTGAGTACTCTCTTCCCAATGTCAAACTGATTCCTGTACATCATGAATCACCTTCCGGCTCCCTTTTTGTATCTAACAACCAACTGATCTCTATGCTTTGCTTTGCTTTTTAGATACACTGTTTCTCAGAGAGTGTATCTACTCTCAGAATTCCACATAATCATCCATGAAAATAACTGAACATCGCTACCTGAAGATTTGCTCTTTGGAATGGCAAAATTAAATTCATTATCTAATTCTGCATTCTTGTGGAACATTTCTGCTTTGATTTGAATGTAATTTAACCTGTCCATACCTAAGTACTTTCTCTGTCAGATATATCTCCTTTTCAGATCTCCCAAAAGTTGTAAGGGCATATTCATTTCTCCTATACTTAGCTTACAATGTTAAGGGGAATTTACCCCAATCTTCCCTCTACCCCTAGCCAAAACTTACATCAAGTCATTCCAAATTCTTTGTTTTAGGTGTTTCTCACATCAGTTTTTCTTTTCCATTTTAGCATATCAGATGTTCATCAATATAGTATCTCAACTACTAGAACAGTGTCTTTTAGTCTTTTCAGCTTATATACTTAAAAAATTACCCTGCATGCTCAAATTATTTTCCTTAAAAAAATGCCTTATTTTGCCGGGCGCAGTGGCTCAAGCCTGTAATCCCAGCACTTTGGGAGGCCGAGACGGGCGGATCACGAGGTCAGGAGATCAAGACCATCCTGGCTAACACGGTGAAACCCCGTCTCTACTAAAAATATACAAAAATCTAGCCGGGCGAGGTGGCGGGCGCCTGTAGTCCCAGCTACTGCGGAGGCTGAGGCAGGAGAATGGCGTAAACTCGGGAGGCGGAGCTTGCAGTGAGCTGAGATCCGGCCACTGCACTCCAGCCCGGGCGACAGAGCGAGACTCCGTCTCAAAAAAAAAAAAAAAAATGCCTTATTTTATTATTGTGTTCTCCTGATTAATTTGAGTAGATTCTACTTGTAAAAAAATAAATATTGAATATATTAATATTAACTCTAAAGCAGGCATTCTAGTCATTTTTTTCTTCCCTGCATAAGAAATTGCTCAGACTTTTCTTGCTGAAGATTGATGTCTTGCCCCAAATTATAATAATAGGTAACCCATGTAACCAACATCACTGTAGCTCAGGGACTCTTTTTAGAACTTAATGTATATTAAACTTAATGTATATTAAACTTGACTTAATGTATATTAAACTTAATGTATATTAAACTTAATGTATATTAAACCTCTTGATTGTTTTTTCCAACATAAAAAAATCCTGTATTTTACTATTGTTGTACGAACAGTAAATTTGAGGCTATAAGATTATGTCTTAATAATTTTATGGATTTAGCTCCCAAAATTTTAAAAAAGTAGGAAAACATATTTTATCTAAATTCATATTTTCTTAAAATCCAGATCTAAACTTAATAACAATAATTATAATTTATTGAATACTATCTCTTCTCACTCATTTCACATATTTATATGTGTCAATTAAATTGATTTCCATGGGAACTCTTGGTAGAAGGTACTTTTTTTTTTTTTATAAATGAGGAAATTAAAGCACAGAGAGGTTAAGTAACTTGTTCAGTATCACAGGAAGTTTGGCAACAGCACCTGGTTTCATTATCACTCTTATTCTTCCAGGAATTTTCACATTATTGGCTAAAACTACTTGCAGGATATTATGGCAGACATTCTGAACAAATGTGCCCAGAAAATAGGTTAAATTTGTGACTTCTGTATCTTCTCATATGGGCTATGGCCCAAGTACTCATAGAATATAGTCCATAACTTTCTGTAAGAATTTGTGTCATTTTAAATCAAACTGCATTTAAGTCAAACTGCAGCTCTATCAAATTTTTTAGAAATGTGTTTGTAATTCAACGCCTAAAAATCTAGAAACAGTTCATCATGGAAGCAGTAATCTCAGAAAGTAGTCTCTTTCTTAGAGTTTGTCATTCTTCAGATTATAATCAAAAGAACAAAGAAATCCTGAACCATTTCAATAGAAAGGTCTAAAGTTCCGCTCCTTCAGAGGAGCGTTTTGACTGGAGAATGTATCATGAATGTCACGATACATTCATTACCTTCAAAGGCACTTAGGCAATGTGAAAGAAGCTAAATGAGTGTGAGTCACTAATCATTGAGGATACTGAAAATATGAACATTTAGATACCTGAAAATTCATATATTTTCCTTAGATATATGCATAGTTATTCTGCTAAAAATAACATCGCCTCTTGAAAGTACGTCTACTTTCAAGTAATTTATAGAAAAAAAGTTGGACTAACTAGAATTATGTTGGGATGTAAGGCAAATATTTGTAGTAGAAAATAGCAATCCTAAAATGATGAATAAACAGAGTCCAAGAATAAAACATTAATAAAGGATAAGAAGACAATCACACTGCTATTGGTTTTGTTTTCTGTTCAATCTGCTCACTGTATTTTTTTCTTTTTGGTTTTAAGCTGATGATGTCCAGTAATAAAACAGAGTTGAGATTATTGCAAACGTGACTGATTTTGTAATCATATATTATTACCATAAACTTTAACATTGCACTTACTGATTTATGTTTTACTTCAGCATAAATATAATGAATTAAAATGCCCATTAGCATAACTTTTTTTTGGGAGGGGGCCAGGGTCTCTCACTCACTTGCCGGAGCTGATGTGCAGCAGCACGATCATAGCTGACGGTAACTTCGAATTTCTGGGCTCAAGAGATCCTCCCACCTCAGTCTCCAAAGTATCTGGGACTACAGGCACACACGACCATGCCCAGTTAATTTTTCAAAAAAATTTTTGTAGAGACAAGGTCTCACTATGTTGCTCAGGCTGGCCTTGAACCCCTGGCTTCAGGTGACCATTGTACCTTTGCTTCCCAAAGTGCTGAGATTACAGGGAACTAGCCCATAACTCTATTTTAAAATTAATTTCTTACTGTAGAAGGAAATGTACCTTGACTTTTTTTGGTAAATATTTGCATAATAGTTTTTATTAAAATAATAGAATTATAGAACCAGGATGCTCTATCTATACTTGTGCTGTTCACTCTTTCAGAACTTCGAGAAACCAAGACCTCTGAATACTTCAGCCTTTCCCATCACCCTTTAGACTACAGGATTTTATTAATGGATGAAGATCAGGACCGGATATATGTGGGAAGCAAAGATCATATTCTTTCCCTGAATATTAACAATATAAGTCAAGAACCTTTGAGTGTAAGTTTATCCTTTTCACGAGGACAGTGTCCACCTTTTGAGTGTCTCTTTTTTAAAAAGCATTAAGTAAAAAATAATACACACTTTATTAGAGCAATAGAAAATACTGGTCCCATGTTACTATGAAAGTTAGTACTTTTTCATGGACTGAAAAGATACTAAGGTCAGTTCTCCTCGTCTAGTTCCATAGTTTTTAACAATTCAAAACCCAGAGCTAACTGAGAAAATACCACCTGTGTATAAATATATAAAGAAAGAGAAAAGGGAGTATAGAGTAGTGCATGAAAGAAATGGTCAGCGAAAAGGAACATCTACTTTGTCATCTCCGTGTAACCCATGAAGGGCCTGAAAGGAAAACAGCTATTAAATACGCTGTTACTTGATCCAGTGTGGCCTATATTTGTCATTCCATTTCACAAGGAAATAAAATTGAGCTTCACTGGAGTAAAGAAATACAAGTAGATTAGTTATAAATTTATTACAACAAGGAGAATTCCGCATTTGCAGAAGTGTTAACATAGGCAATGGACTGACAGCTAAATTAATGATTATTGCCAGACTGGACCCAAGGCTGCAACTGCTTAGAATACTAGCACAGTATTTCAGAGAGAGAGAGAGAATCTCTTGGATTTCACCCAAGTTATTTTAGCTATTGAAGTACCTAGGGGCCCATCTTATGTAAATCTAGCCTGGCTGTATGATTTACCAAAAATAATACTAACTGAGAAAGATATGTAAATGTAAATTTATTGTCATATAAGCAGTTAGGAAAAGTGTACTATGTCAGAAGGAGTGAAAAATTATATCGTTCACATTTATGTTAATAATTATTTTAATATACAATCAGTAAATGAACACATGTTATTGAAAAGCATTTGTGAAAGGAAACACTGATGGAAGAAATAAAAAGTAATTGTAAGTGTTAAACTAATAGAATATTAATGAATTCATAAAAGAGAGAATTTTAAAGTTTTAGTATAGGATCACCTTAAATAAATCTGTTAACAAAAAGTAAATGAAGAGTACTGGGCTGTCATATGTCCAAGTGAGATTATGCAACCTTTATTTTTCTTTCTGAGCAGGTTTTCTGGCCAGCATCTACAATCAAAGTTGAAGAATGCAAAATGGCTGGCAAAGATCCCACAGTAAGTGTTTTAAAAAAAAAACAAACCACTAACTTAAATATTTGGTTTTCGAATCCATGTACTTTGAGGGAAGCCAAAAATGAGACAAAGGATGGTGGTGTTTTAAATTTTTGGCTGGACACAGGCTGAACACCTAAACATTGAGGAGACTGCAACTCTCGGGCTCTCTGTCACTTCAGAATTCCTAACTGGGTAAAAATTGCTTGCCGTGCTTTCATTATTTCATTCAGATACATTTCATGATGGATTTCAGTAATAACCTCTGTTGCTAGTGGATCCAACCTGCAGAATTCTCAGCAGGCTCCTGAAACGATGATAATGCAAGTGTCTGGAGCAGCTCCCAGATACCCTGTGGGCTTTTCCAAACAAAGATTCTTGGCAAAAGGGTAGTGGTTAGCCAGCAAATTCCATAAATATAAATCACCGGTGATA
Organism: Rhinopithecus bieti; assembly: GCF_001698545.2. Lineage (NCBI taxonomy): Eukaryota > Metazoa > Chordata > Mammalia > Primates > Cercopithecidae > Rhinopithecus > Rhinopithecus bieti. The sequence continues at coordinate 4,227,952 of NW_016807158.1, read as the reverse complement.
AATGGTACCTCTGTTAATTAAAAATAGCCACAGAAACAGCAATAGAGACAGATATAAGTATCAATAAATGTTCAGTATGCAACACTTGTGCAAATTGTATTCCTCTAGGTGAGATTCAAAATAAAGAATCAAGGAAGAAATCTGTATTGATTTCTACAAATGACTGCTGAAAGTAGTACATTGTTACTCTTGAATATTCTAAAACAATACGTGGAGCAGATCTTTAATGTGTACTCGTCATTTAATGTTTATAAGGGAGCATATATGTCATCTCACCATTTTGCCTCAAATAATGAAAATGTAATAGAGCCAAGCATCAAAATCACCCTCTCTTTCAAAAATAGTTTGATCAAGAGGTTTCTTTCTTCATTCATTCCTTCCATTATTTGCTCAATAAATACTGATTCAGCACCTGTTACATATCTAGCACAGAGCTAGTTGCTAAAGACATAGTTGGTGCAAAGACAGAAATAGTTCTAACTCCAGTCAACTTTATTATCTTGTTAGAAAAGTCAGCCATAATCAAATGAGCATGGAAATACAAACTAATTTAGAAATAAGCTAGAAATATGGTAATCGTGTGGACAGACTAGTGGGTATGTACACATACATTCAGGTCTCAGGTCATAACAAGTAATAGACCACCTTAGGGTTAAAAAAATGTTGTCTAAGCGTTTATTTTGTGGTAGGGTCAAGAGCCACTGATTTCAGGAGTGAAGACTATGCCCTGAGTCTTGGAAGTAGAGATGGATCAGACAAGACCAAACATGGGAAAAATACTAATCCTGTGGAAAGTGGAAATATGGGATTGAGGAAATGAAACATTTATTTTCATTGACTCCTAACAGCCCCAGGTGTAAAGTTGCAAAAATTTTTGGCTCAATGCAGGGCCATGGAAGACTCTGGAGGGTAGGATATCTGGCCTTAACTAAAGGGTTCTTGGAGTGATTTATCCAATAAGAAAAATTTAAAAGTGGGCAGGAGAAATTTGCAGGGGCATATCTGCTATCCAAGGGACCTGTTAGACCACACACAATCTTGGAGGGAAAATCCAGAAAAATGTAGAAAAAACACTTAAATACATTACGACGACGTTCCGGGAAACCAATGGTAGAATGAAGCATAATGTTGCAGAGAATGATGTTTTGTCACCTGAGGCTATTATTTTAATAATTGTGAATGAATTAAACTATTTTCTTTTATCTCTAATGGGATTTTTTCCCATTGATGTGTGTCTGATCATGCCTTGCCTTTTGCCACAATAATATCCCGTGGCTATAGTTCCTGAATTTCATTGTCCTTTGTTCAAAATGATTTGCAATTCCCATTCATATGAACTGCCACAGGCAGAATGTGCAGAATTTAGGTACCTTTGTACCTTCTATTTCCAAAAATTGCTGTTGAGTTTCTGAAGATTCTTAGACAAGTCATTTGGTTTCTGCTTCCTTTGTCAAAATAGAAACCCTGAGGTTTTTGTTTTGCTTTTGACAATTAAACGTTATTAGATAAAATCTTCAATACATGCTGACATTTTCCCATAGTTTTGTCATGCTGTAATTTGTTGATGTTTTTAAATTCTACTATATGGCCGGTTGTTATACACAAGGGAAATATCTCATGGAGTGCTCTTTCCTAGGTATTTTTAGGACTCGGCCAGACAGGTTTTGTTTGTCCATACAACATTGTTGAGTCCTGGAAAACACTAATCAAAAAATACATGTTTGGTCTATGCAAGAAAATAATGTCTGACAAATCCATCTCATTTCACACACGTGAAGTACTTACAGAAGTGTCCTTTACTTAGGCTCTGGGGGAAAAAAGGCCTGTGGTAGAAAAATAATGTGAAATAGATCTTTGGAAGTTCTACAGAACAACCTATCCTTTCATTTCTCAATGAAACCACATACTTAAGAACTTCTTAAAACTTGGAATAAATATTATCTAATAACCTAATACTTTTAAAACACAGGAATTGATTATTTTAATTTGCACAAATGATTTAGTTGTTGTGAAGAAGCTGGAGGTGAGTTAGATGGAGTCCTTACGTTTAAGTCTTCACAATGTACTGGAGATGATGAGACATATATACATTAATATTCAGAAAAAATACCCAACATTTAATGGAACAGGCCAGGTCCTGTTGTAAGTGCTTTATTTTAATCCTCATAACAATGCTGAAAGGTGGGCATTATTGTCACCACCTGTATTTTTAAGATAAAATACCTGCATTCCTAAGAAAGCGAGACACTTAAGCTGTGCTGCTGTGAAGTGGGACGGTCTTTGTCTAAGTCACATGCAACTCTGGATTCTGTACCCTTAGCCACTAAAACATGCTACCCTACCAGAGAGCAAATGATAAATGCTAAGGGATACACACAAAGCACATCTGGGATATTTAGGAAAGGTTTGATAGATTTTGTGGTAAATCATATTAGAACTTGTTAACCTTTTATTTCAATGATGTTGAAATTCCAACAAGTTGTACCCTCTCTCTCTTCCAGTGTTTGGTATGTGCTACATGCAGTTGATTCTCTTGTCCTTCAATAATCTTCCCATGTTTTCAGCCTGGGAAACATCTACTCACCCTTTCAGGTCACAGTGCATACAAGCATGGGAAATCGTTGCAACTGATTGTCAGGGTTTGAGGGTAGGACACAGTAGATGCTGAGTTTATTAATGCTTTTAGATTAATTATGTTTGTAGCACATTTATTATGCATATATTTTAGAGGTATATTTTCATTAAGCTAAAACTTTCTGCTTTTAGCTCTGTTAATCATCTAAGCAGAACATAAAGTGGTAGCAATTAATATCCATACTGCCATAACAACTGAAAGCAAAAATAAAACAAGAGTTAAGCATCCCTTAATCCTTCAGATTTTTTGGTTGTATCAAATTTTAATTGACATTATAACAAGATAACAATTATAAGAAGAAAATTTAATGTGATTTAACATTTGATCTTAGGTAATAATATAGCATAATTCTGTAATAAACTAACGTTTTTAAAGAAAATAAATTTTCATGGTGGGAATATAGCTAATTTTCTGCCTCAGCTAAAAAGAATATGACCTGCTTCCCATTTCTCTAACTGCCACTACATACTCACATTCCTACATGCTCCATTTATTTCTAAATGTTAATATTTTATTCATACTCTAAATAAATTGAGGTTAAACAATAGCACATGCTGTCAAACATATCCATGAGATAGGGCTTAATGAATGTACTATGTAAATACTATAGGAGACAGTTGAAAAATTAAGTAGGATTATATGTATTTAGATATATATACATTACATGCACATGGTGTCAAACTTGATTTATTAATTGTAGAATATCAGTTTCCCTATTTCTGTGGCCATACAATCCTAAGCTCCTAAAAATATATATTTTCTTTATCAAAATACCTTGATTAATTTCCCTAGACCAAGAAGGTACAGACCAAGAAGAGGAAAGTATGAAGTATATTTATGTCATTGCAGATTATGGACCATGATGAGTCAATATTTTTAAAGGCCTTTTCACCTGTGCTCCAGGATATATTTTAAAACATATATTTTATATTATAAAAGTAATATATTTTCAATACAACAGTCTTTGAAGACCTAGAAAAGTACAGAGAAAGCAACAGAAAGTAAACCATCTCTTATTAGCTCTTCGACTTTGGAGACTTAAACTTTCTGTGCATCTTGGTTTTCTTATCTGTGAAATGTGCTAATCTGTAGCACTTAACCTTATTGGGTTGTTAAGAGGATTGATGAGTTAATATTTGCAGACAGCTTAGAGCAGTGCATAGTACATAGTTAATGCTGTATCACTGTTAAAGTAAATTGCACTACTGAAACATAATTACTCTTAACAATTCAGGGTATATTCTTCCAGGATTTTGTTATATAGACATAAATGTATATAAAAAATAGAGTTTTATTATATTCTGTATAATGTTAGCAGCCTTATATTTCGTTAACATTGTGCCAGGAAATCATTTCGAAAGAGAATTAAACAATGAAAAGAGAGCATCCATGGTATTTATTTCCACTGAAGGCTCTAAGGCTTCATTCATACTCCAAACTTTTTGTGGATTTTTACTGTGGTCAGGACCTGCACTAAGCTCTATGCAGGACAGATGCCCTGACCATTTCACCGGGTTTATAGACAATATCAATTTTAAAATGCAAATAAAACAAATCTAATATTAGACAGTTGGATGTGTTTATTATGTTCCAGATACTGTTTCTACTGCTTTATTAGTATATTGTCCACAACAAGTATTACCATTGCCATTTTAGAAATGCAAAGATTGAAGCATCCAGAGGCCAAGTAACTGTCTTCAGTTCTGAAAGCCAGTAAAAGATGAAGCCAAAGTTTAAACCTAGGTCATCTGGCTCTGAGATCTGCAGACTTAAATCTACTCGGTCTTCTCTGCAATACTCTCTATTGCCTATCTGAAGACTATGGCAGGATGGGAGACCAACTGTAATTACACTTCTCTTGACTTCGTCACACAGTTATCCTCTAACCCTTCTAGGCACTAGTCCGCAAGTAAATCCTGCACTCTCGTGTCTCTGTTTTCTGTTCATGCTATTTTTTTGTTGAAATGTTGTTTCCTTATTATGCTTTTGCCTGTGAAAATCTCTAAATTATTCTGCAAGACTCAGCTCAAATGTCACCTCTACTAATCTTGACCCCAGATCAGCATTATTTAATGTCTTTCTTTCCTTCTACAATACATTTTTAAAAATACAGTCCTATTGCAGTGTCTACCACAGTCTGATACATTATGCTCTCCTTTCTCTAAAAGCATGTGTTGGTTGAGTCTATTCATTCCAGTGTTGCTAGTACCATATGCAGTGCCTTGCATAGAATGACTTCAGCACATGTTTGCAGGATGGAATTGACACTATTGCAGTAGTCTAGGTCAGAAACGAAGGCAGCACAATGGAAATGGAAAGGACCAAGATAATCATTTTCAATAATTAACTCATCTGAATTGTTTTTCCTTTTGTAGTCTTGTGTGTGGGGAGGGGTAGGGAGCACACTGAGCAACAGATAGTGTGGGAATCTGTTAATTGCTAATCAGCTTCCTATAGAAAAGCTGCACAGTGGAGAGTGGCTGTGGTTCAAGTCCCAGTTTAGTTACTTATTGAAACTAGAACTCTTTAACCTCTCTGGGATTCAATTTCCTCATCACTAAAATGGAGTATTAATAACTTGGTGCATTGTTATGAGAATTAAACAGTCTACATAAAAGGATTAAGAGCTCTGTGAATATTAATAAATGTTATAAAAACTAAAAAGTTATATCAGTATTAACTTATGAAAACAACTGTGCATCCTGGCTAACATGATGAAACCCCGTCTCTACTAAAAACACAAAAAATTAGCCGGGCGTGGTGGCACATGCCTGTAGTCCTAGCTACTCGGGATGTACAGGAGACTCGCTTGAACCCAGGAAGCAGAGGTTGCAGTGAGCCGAGATTGTGCCACTGCACTCCAGCCTGGGCGGCAGAGAGACATTCAGTCCCCACCCCACCCCGCAGGAAACAACTGTGGACTTCTCATCCAATGACAAATTATAAAGCAGCTAAAAGTACAGGATTCAATGTTAGAGATGTATGTGTTTGTAAATCTGCTTTAGTTACTACCTATATGATCTCAGACAGGTTATTTTTTAAAAAGCTCTAAAGTTTATTTTCTAAAAGGAACTGAGTTACGGTAAAACCTGAATGAATATGGTAAAACCTTACAGTACCTAAGTAGCATACAGTAAGTTTTAAATAAATGTCAGCTCTAAAGGTAAAAATCAAACTTTCTGGAGGTAAAAATCAAAGGTAAAATATACAATATGATTATTTCACAGTATAGGATGTAATAAACTCTAAATAAATATTAGTCATAATAAGCAGATAGATACATGCAATGAGTATAGTGCATTTGAAATATAAAAGAAATGTTATTGACTTCTTTCATTTTACCAATACCAGTAATTCATGAAAGTACATTGACATCCATAAGACCCAAGATGAGAGAGACATAACCTGTTACTAAAGGAATTGGATTGAATTATTTATATCTTATGGGGAAATATTGAAATATTGTATACAGAATCCCAGAATGACTAAATATAAATGTGAAAAAATATGCATGTGTCTCATTCATAGATTCCCTTTACATAGACACATTATAAACATACCGTATTTCATCTGTGCTTTTTCTTCGGAAACATGTTATCTGTAGTTATGTAATCAAATTCCAGATACCTCTATAAACAGGTGTCAAGATAAAATGACACTGTGTATTTAACAAAAGTCCTTAATGTCTTAAAAATAAAGTATATGGTCTGGTCTGTAAGGATTAATTTATTTGACTACAGAGTTAATGATTGATTATTTAATAATAAAAATGTATCATAGAAACATCTGTATAAAATTACTGCATAAGAAAAAAAGCATATATTTGCTGGCAAATAATAATGAATATAAAAGGAAAAATGATGGAAAATGTAAAATAATACTCATTTTAATTTTAACTTCTATTTTAGCAACGTTTATTTTGTTTTAGTTTTTCAATAATATAAATAATAGATATGCTTTATTAAAAAATAGGAGAGGCTGGGCGTGGTGGCTCACACCTGTAATCCCAGCACTTTGGGAGGCAAGGCGAGTGGATCATGAGGTCAGGAGATCAAGACCATCCTGGCTAACACGGTGAAACCCCCGTCTCTACTAAAAACACACACACACAAAAATTAGCCGGGCATGGTGGCACGTGCCTGTAATCCCAGCTACTCGGGAGGCTGAGGCAGGAGAATCACTTGAACCCTGGAGGCGGAGGTTGCAGTGAGCTGAGATTGTGCCACTGCCCTCCAGCCTGAGCAACAGAGCAAGACTCTGTCTCAAA
>NW_016807158.1:4187958-4220828 GCF_001698545.2 Rhinopithecus bieti | reverse complement strand
CAGGGAAAAGTTAGTTAACTTTTGATATGTTTCTTTATAGTTTTTTAATAAAAATACTGTCTCTAATATACAATCATTTTATTATGTTCTTTGAGAGAAAAATGACTTCGTGAAGTCATTCAATCTCAAGCTTGATTGAATTATAGTCAACAAAGGATAGTGAAGCTAGTAACTGTGGAACATTCAGTGGTTAATTTAGTCACAGAGATGTGTATCTAGTGCTGACTATGTTTCTGTGCTCCTGCAAGGTCACAATCAATTGAGAATTACAATAATCATTTTATTTCATTGGGTGAATAAATGACAGCCTTGCCTTTACTTGAACTGGGGGCAAGTGAGAAAGGAGTTTCTATGAGAGAAGAAGGGAATATTTTAGGGGATCCAGGGCAAAGAGAATGATTATGTCATTCCTCATAGAAGGCAGTCATTATGCTGGCATTTTGTTGGAGATTAGTTTTATTTGCCAGTTCTTAAGGTGAATAGTGTTTGCCACTGTGTACTAACGGTAATATGGAACTTGTATAGGCACAGGTGCATTCAGAACACGTTTATATAATGTGTGTGTGTTTAATGTTTTAAGGAAAACTTGAGAAAAAATAACTTCTGTGTGTTAATTTGTAAACTTTCTCAGGTAAATAATATGTTTATAAAGTTTCAGGATATAAAAATTTAGACAGTGTTGTGGTATGAGAATAATGAAATAGAGCATTTTACTTACTATCTGCCGTGCACTGTATTTCTCTTGAAATAAATCAGTGGAATAAACCATGTTGTTATTTTAATATTTCTGGAAATACATCTTTTAACAATAAAAAAATGGAGCAGAAAGGAAAATGTATAGCAAAGTATTGCCAAACAATATTTGCATTGACATGTATACATTTGAGAGCAATTTTCAAATGAAGTATTAGAATTAGTCCAGATTAAAACAAAAATAGAAAAAGCAGGGCACGTATGATAACTTTGTTCAGTTGCATTCTACAAGCGTAGAGATTTTTGTGTTTTTCTCAGTAAGGATGCCCAGAGAATTTGACTATACCCTGTCAAATAGTAGGTAATCAGTAAATATTTGTCGAGTGACTGTTCCTGTAATAATGTTTTGACTATTCCTGAACCACTGTTTTTCTTCAGTTGCACCAAATCTTAGTATTTGATTTGGTACTTCTACAAGTTAGATAAGTATTCTCAAATTGCCTTGAAGAGGTGCAAATATATTAATAGTTCCCCAAAGATATGGCCTAATACAAACTTGTCCTACCTGTGACCTACGGGCCTCATGCAACCCAGGACAGCTTTGAATGTGGCCCAACACAAATTCGTAAACTTTCTTAAAACATGAGAAATTTTTTTTTTTTTTTTTTTTTTTTAGCTCATCAGCTATTCCTAGTGTTAGTGTATTTTATGTGTGGCCCAAGACAGTTCTTCTTCCAGTATAGCCTAGGGAAGCCAAAAGATTGGACACCCCTGGACTAATAACATCAAAAGTTTATGTCACCTCATTGTTACCTATCATACAAGATCTCAGGTTAACATAGCTAACTGAAATAACAATGAAAGTCATTGAGTTACTAACTGCTTATTTACTGATTCTTTTAGCACGGCTGTGGGAACTTTGTCCGTGTAATTCAGACTTTCAATCGTACACATTTGTATGTCTGTGGGAGTGGTGCTTTCAGTCCCGTCTGTACTTACTTGAACAGAGGGAGGAGATCAGAGGTAAGTGTAACTATTTAACATTCTTAGTTTTGATATTAGTGTCAAGGATTTTTGAAACTGTATTTTAGAGTGAAGACTTGGAAATATCAATATTCGTAAAATATTTTCATGCCCTTTAAACATAAAGTATATTACATTTTTTCCTGTCTGTCAGGTTACTTGAAGTATCACCTTTTACCTTCAACTAAAAATGTGTATGTATTTTTGTGTGTATTATAAATATGTAAATATATATATATACTTTTAGTTGGATGCAACTATATATATAGTTTTAGTGTATATGTATATATTTTTAGTATATTTGTAAAGCTGTAAAAGATAAAAGAAAAATGTTATAGTTTCAAGATAACTTGAATGTAATACAGTGATAATATTTGCTCCAAATTATAGAAATATTGTAGCATAAACTTAACCTTCTCAAATCTAGTGTAATTTCTTGTCTTTCAAATTAAATAAAACTTTATAAATGTATATCTGTAAAAGATGTATAAAGCAGGATGCCAAGTGTCTGCTGAAAAGAACTTGATGTAATTAAGAAATCATACTTTTATCTTAGACCAACATCATCCTACATTAGGTTATTCCAGCCTTATTCTTACATTAGTTAGAGTGATATGGTGTATTATGATATGATGTTTGCTGAACACTAGTCAAATATATAGCTAATGTATAGTCAAATATGAGGCTGGTTGAACTTCACCTGCGCTACTTAAGCCTTTGTTATCCCAGTCCACAATTGTTGACTAAGGAAAGTACATTACATCGAGAGAGTTTCTACTCATTCTTAGTCAAACATCTTGTTTTACTTAACATAATTATTTTAAAAACTGAATTTTTTTTTTTTTTTTTGAGGTGGAGTCTTTCTCATTTTCCCAGGTTGGGGGGGCATGGGGCGATCTTGGCTCACTGCAAGCTCCGCCTCCTGGGTTCACGCCATTCTCCTGCCTCAACCTCCCAAGTAGCTGGGACTACAGGCATCTGCCACCACGCCCAGCTAATTTTTTGTATTTTTAGTAGAGACGGGGTTTCACTGTGTTAACCAGGATGGTCTCGATCTCCTGACCTCGTGATCCACCCGCCTCAGCTTCCCAAAGTGCTGGGATTACAGGCATGAGCCACCGTGCCTGGCCAAAAACTGAATTTTCAAACTTGGTTTGGCTGTATTATGCAACTTAAATATAGAAAGTCCAGTTTTTAAATAATATTTTAATTTGATATTTTAGATTAGAATTTTGCAAAAAATAAATATGGCTACTGATCTAAAGCTTATTTTCCTTTAACAACAATAATCTATTTTAGTACTAATATGACTGAACAATGATGCTTTTTTAAGTTGTTTTCAGACATGTAATTTATACATAAGTATGTTTTAATGAATAAGAAGTCATTTAAAATAATTATAATTTGACCCCAAAATGAGACATTTTAATGTGGTTCAAGATGTTATGAAATATTAAAATTCTTACAGGAAAAGTAAAGTTATGCTTTTTGGAAGAATACAGTTGGCTGCATTGAACTTGTCATTAAAACCACATGCCTGTGATCAATTGATTAAATAAACTACTGCCTCAGACGTCTGCAATCTGTCAGGCACTTCCCTGAAGTCTGTGCAGTCACTGTACAGGCCAACAATAGCATAGCCATTTTCAGAACACACATTTCAAATAAAATTATTTTCCCATGTACGAATTGCCCACTATGCACTTCAAGGCTTAATTGGAAATTCTGTCCAAAAAAATAATCTCCTTTGGAAAACCAGCACGGAATACATTTTAATCACTTTGCTAAATATGAACTACTTTAGTCTCACTTCAAAAGATATGTTTCAAAAGAGAAGCAGTTTCATTAATGAATCTCTGAAATAATATGTGAACATCTTAAGAGCCAATTTATGTATGAACAGGGTTATGATTTTTAAGCTTTATAAAATGTAGTCCTTGATAGTTCACTCTAGTCGGAGAATTTCACCATAACGTCACTTTTGTATATTTGTAGTATGAAAACCATAGTGTGAATATGGAACTACACAGTTTAATCAAACATATAATGGATTTGCTTTTTTTAGTTTAGGATAAAAGATCTCCTAGCATAAAATGACCATGATGCAGAAAGTTTTATTTTGAGAGAATTCTTCTCTATCACTAACATTGTATTTTGTAATCACCAAGGGTAATACTTACTGCTGACCCTCTTTTATTATTATTGAGAGATGACATTTTTCATCTATTCAACCCTAATTTGAAGGTGAACCAAGCTAGGTTGGCAGAGTTATTTTAATTATTCAGTTTTATATCTGGGACATTACCTGCCATCTTTCATTGGTCTGTCTTCATAGGTATTCATTGGTGTTGGGGGATATTTGATGAGCCTACTTCGTGTTTGGCGCATCACATGCTTTTGTTACATCCCATTTCTCTTCTATTATTTGCAAGACTGATTCAGAGCTTTCTGAGATTTCAACAGTACCCACCTAAAGAGCCTAGAATCCTTGCTACATGAAGACCTAACCACAGTGCTTCTCCTGTGTCTACTGTCTTTACTGCTTGTCTTCTGTTCCTGGAAAAAGATAAAGCAATACAAGTGAATCATGACTTTAAATGAATGAATAAAACAGCAAGCAAAAATGGTGATCGGTTAATTTTGCAGCAAATTCTTGGAATATTACCACATCTTATCTTTGATTTCACCAGATGTTTTCATAACATCTGTTTCAACAACTGAATACCAATTAAGTTCCCCCTAAGCTCCCCTGACCCTGATGACCCTCATCAGGCAGATAACTTTACCTTAGACCAAGAATATCACGGGTGACCAAGAATGTCATAGGTATGCAAATTATCCTCTATGCTTTTTGAATGAAATTTGCCACCGATCTAGTTTGTTTCAGTATCTTTTCTAGTATTTTTTCTGTTTTAGAAGAAAATTATACATTTTCTGTATTAAGTTCTTTGATAAATAACCTTCATATTTTATTTTATTTTATTTATTTATTTATTTTTGCCCATTTAAAGAAAGGATTGGGTTTCTTTCCCTTAAAATCCTTTTTTTGGTTCTGTGACTTCTTTTTTCTAATTTCCTCCTTTCTCTTTTACTTCATTACTAAGCTGCTCAGAGTAGGAGGCTGAATTTCCAGCTTTTATGCTCCTATTCTGTATATCTTTATTCATCCTTTCTAATATTTCACTCCTACACATTGACTAAAACTGTTTGATTAATGGCAGATTCCTCAGTGACCAAGTTGACTCCCTCAATCTGTATCCCCTCTCCTAGAACAATCTATGACATTAAATTCCGCCATTCATGGGCTGTATTTTTCATTGCCTTTATTGACGTCTATGACCAAGGACACTTTGCTATGCCTACTTTTTAATTTTTCACCACCTACTCTCTGTTATTTTCTCTCATTGTTCAATCCAGAAATATTCATTTAATGAGAATAAAAGCAGAATCAAAATCATGTTGAAGCTTATAGGCTACTTTAAAGATCATGGTCTTTCTTATATATCAACAGAGAAGTAAATTGGAACAATCTTTAGCAGAAAATGGCATGAACAGAATTGTGTTGTCACTCGTGTGTTAGGTAACAGATGATTTGTGGCGTGGGGAGAAGGGGAGTGGAAAAGTTGTAGGAGATTAGTTTGAGAGTTGACATAGAAGACCACAAAAGAGATTGTTGTACTCAGGTGATAGCAATGGTGACAGAGAGTATAAAATGGTATAAAGTATAAAATAGTATAGATGATGTTGATGGATTTGGATATAGAAAAGAAAATGATATAAATGTTGACACTTTCCTTGTTCATTTGTTATTTTCAGCCTCTTTAATTGTATAGTTGCTGTGAACTGAGATGAGAATGAAGAGACCATGTATAGGGTAAAGATTATAAGCCTGAGTTTGGTCTGTTGAATGAGAGATGCCATGGAAAGGTCTAACTAGTGATATCAAGTAGGTGGTTAAATATAAGGCTGAGTATATACATGTGTGAGTCATTGTTTATAAGAGTAACTGGAGCCCAAGAAAAGTATGGATTTAATTATGCAGAGAGGGAGATAAAGTATCGAGTAAAAGAAAAGAATGACTATGATTGAGACTTGAGGGTCTCCTAACTAATGGCCAATTGGAGGAAAATCAACTTACAAACAAGCTTTAAAAGGAACAGACAGGGCGGAGTGTGGTGGCTCGTGTCTGTAATCCCAGCGCTTTGGGAGGCCAAGGCGGGTGGATCACGAGGTCAGGAGATCGAGACCATCCTGGCTAACATGGTGAAACCCTGTCTCTACTAAAATACAAAAAATTAGCCGGGCATGGTGGTGGGTGCCTGTAGTCCCAGCTACTTGGGAGGCTGAGGCAGGAGAATGGCATGAACCTGGGAGGCGGAGCTTGCAGTGAGCCAAGATCGCAGCCACTGCACTCCAGCCTGAGTGACAGAGCAAGACTCCGTCTTAAAAAAATAAAGAGAAACAGAGAAAGAGGGGTAGGGAAAAAAAGACTATGTTGGTTCTGGGAAATAAAATAAGTCATTGTAAAACATAGAAGTTTTCAACAATTCCAAGTGCCATTGAGAATTCAAGTAGATGAGGTCTAAAAAATAAGCACTGAGTTGTGTACCATGATTGTCATTAAAGTTCTTATCAATAAGTGTTTCAATGCAAAATTGACATTAGATGCTGAATTAAAGTGGATTGAAAATAAAATGGCAGGTCAGAAAATGGTTTTGAGGATGTATGTAATTCCCAGAGAAGTGTGGTTTATAAGGAGAGTGGTATATGGGAGCTGAGGGAGTTGTTTAAATAATGGCATAAAGGCTCCAATTAATAAGATGAAAATATGTATCAGAGAAACGCATGGAATAATGGAAATCTAAGGTGCCTAAAAAGACAAGACAAGATGAAATCCAAAGCAATGAAATCCAAAGTATTGGCCTCAAAGTAAGAGAACTAGTTTCATGTATTAGTGGATATATCAATATAATACTACATTACTAAATATAATATGGTATTTGTGTGTTTAGTAGTGAGGAATTGAAGATATGTCATTTAAGAGCTTTGCTTTCTCTGCACAGTAGCAATAATATGAGTTGAGAATAAGTTAGGGAATCAGAAGAATCAGGATTTGACTGTAGTGGCAAAGGCTTGAAATTTTTGATGACAGAACCAGTTGTGATAAGAGAATCTTTGAAAGGCCACTGTACGTTGTAGGGAATCCACTTGTGGTTGGTGATCACAAATCTGTAGTGTATTGAATTTACTTTTTAGGTTGCCTTTTACAAAATCTTTAGTAGTTTGGAGGCAAGTATGGAGAATGTAGATAGACGTATTCCTTTGGGGTGTGGATGCAATGAAAAAGTCATACATTCAAGGAATTGAATGTTGTATCAAAATTTATTGAAATTAAAAAACTTATTGAAATTAAAAATGGAATCTGGCCAGACACAGTGGCTCATGTCCGTAATCCTAGCACTTTGGGAGGCCAAGGCGGGCAGATCACTTGAGCCCAAGAGTTTTAGACCAGCCTGGGGAACATGGCAAAAGCCCCGTCTCTATAAAAAAAAAAAAAAAAAAGAAAAAAAAGAAAAAACACACACACAAGAAAATAGCCAGGCATGGTTGTACGTCCCTGTAGTCCTAACTACTCCAGAGGCTGAGGCGTGAGAATCGCTTGAACCTGGAATGTGGAGGTTGCTGTAAGCCGAGATTGCACCACTGCACTCCAGCCCAGGAGATGGAGCTAGACCCTGTCTTTAAAAAACAAACAAACAAACAAAAAACATGGAATCTAACCTGTTAACAAAGTCAAAAAGAGAAAAGCCTAATGAACTGGGGAGAAGTAGAGAAGAGTTCTTAGGAGACAAGTTTGAAGAATTATTTCAGGGTACTTGAGATAGTTATTGTTAGGGTAGACCACATCTGCTCCTGGTGGTGACAAGATCTGCATCTAGAGTGCTGTGTGATGTAGGAGTAGGTCAGTTGAGAGAAAATGGTACCTAAACAACCTCATCAATTCCTGCAAGACGAACTCTCACTTATTTGGTCAAATCAGTCTCCAGCTCTAGAATCACAATAAGGCTTTTTTGTTTGTTTTTCTTCTGGTTTATGATTTTTTTTTTAGTTTAGACGTTAACATGAAATGAAGGCCTTTTGGAAATCGGATTCACTAGGAGTCAGGAGACTGAATTCAAATTGTGCTATTATCACCCTTTAGCTACATGGTCTTCTGGATAAGTCATATTTTTTCATCACCTGTAGAGTGACTTCATTGATGAAGATCTTAGGATACTCAGAAAGAATCTTTTTAGGCTAGAGGTCTGTGATTCTTTTTAAGCTCTATTATTCTCTGTTATGTTCAGAGAGGTCCTGCGGTAGTATAGACACTCAATATAACAACTATGTACTAGCGTTATTTTTTCAAGGAGTCAAAACTTTAGAATCATCTTTGTGCCGGGAGCGGTGGCTGAAGCCTGTAATCCCAGCACTTTGGGAGGCCGAGACGGGCGGATCACGAGGTCAGGAGATCGAGACCATCCTGGCTAACACAGTGAAACCCCGTCTCTACTAAAAAATACAAAAAACTAGCCGGGCGACGTGGCGGGCGCCTGTAGTCCCAGCTACTCGGGAGGCTGAGGCAGGAGAATGGCGTAAACCCGGGAGGCGGAGCTTGCAGTGAGCTGAGATCCGGCCACTGCACTCCAGCCTGGGCGGCAGAGCGAGACTCCGTCTCAACCGAAAAAAAAAAACAAAAAACAAAAAAAAACATCTTTGTTTTCCTGAATATGATCAATTAGAAATTGATTGTGATTGATGGTCACATATCTATAGTTGTTTGGATTTACCTTTTTAGGTTCCTTTTACAAAACAGTAGTTTGGAGGCACATATAGAAAATGTAATAGATGTATCCTTTCAGGCGTGGAGGCAATGTGAAAAGGACAACAAGTACAATGAAATTAGAACCACCAAATTATAACTGATTGCCAAGCTCTGTTGATTGACACTATATAAATTTTCTTACATCTCTGTTGCTCTTACCTTGACCACTGAAAACATGCCATGTCAGATTATTACCTTCTAATTCCTGGACTCTTGTAACAGGAAACTAACCAGTTTTCCTGAATGCAGTGTCTGTTTTTATACATTTCATTCCTAATCTTCCTAGATAAAGTCCAACTTTCTAGAGCAACTTTCCATTTCCACACTCAAAAATATTATTGAGTTCATATTTCTTTCAGGATAACTTTCAAAAGCCTTAGCTTGATAATTAAGATTCCTTATCATCTTATTTGACCTATTAATATGATCATTTATTTTACTTTGAATTTTAGTAGGGGCTTGTACTAACTTTATATAAGAAAAAGGTACATATTTATACTGACAAGATATTTGTTCTTGCTGAGGCTAAAACCATTGAATTTATTGCCCCCAATCTATAGTCTTCTCTCTTCCCTTTTCCTGCTTAACTTTCCTTCTCAGTAGCAAGCACTATCTAACATATTCCATAGTTTAATTATTTATTATGTTTCTCACTAGGTTATAAATTACTTGAGGACAAAAATTTTAGTGTATTTTATTTACAATATCACCAGTGTTTAGTCAGTTTCTGGTACATGGCAGATGCTCAGTAAATTTTTGTTAAATAAATTCATGAGTAAATGGCACATTTTAAATCTGAATTATGAATTATTTTGTTGAATCTTGTACAATGCTTTATATAATAAAATTAAACAGTAAGATAAAATTCTATGTTTTAAAAATCTTAATTATTTTGAAAATATTATAGTAATATTATAGTCCTTACATAGATTGTTCCTCTATGGACAATTGTCTTCTTTTGGCTGATGTTCAACACATCTAGTTGAGATTTATAATAATACTTGGTTTTCAAGTGATTTTTGCTGATGTTGATTTGAGGAGAACGACTTCTTGGATTAGCCCTCTGGGGAGTGTAATAGAATGAGAGCTAGCCCTGCTGTGGTTAGCTTGTAATTACAGATCAATTCTCCTCATAGTTTTAGTAAATCTTAATATAGTAAATTGGAAGGCATAATAAGCAACCAACTAGAAAGCATTTTAATTTTAAGGATGCTTTGTTTTACTGATGAACTGTTCTCTTCACTAAATAAGTTATTGTTGCCACATTTTAAATTTTATCTACAATAAAGGACCAAGTTTTCATGATTGACTCCAAGTGTGAATCTGGAAAAGGACGCTGCTCTTTCAACCCCAACGTGAACACGGTGTCTGTTATGATCAGTAAGTAGACAATGGAAGAGGGAGGATTAAACATAAAATAATATGGAAAATTAGCTTGACATGGTAGGCCTGTTATTGATGGTTGTATGGATGATAGTATATGAGTAGAATAATACGAAGAAAGTTGTGAGCTGAGAAATAGAGAGTTCAGTTTCTCATTTGTAAGAATAAGATTAATTAATAAGCATGTAACTTTTCACCTATAAATGACAGTTTCGTCATTTCTAGAGCAAGCCAAGCATTTTTGAAAGTGTGTATGTGTATACTTATATATTATCATAAAGTAGTTTTCAGTGTTTTCTGTAATTGCGTTTATAGTATTAAGTACACCCACTTTTCCTCATGTTTTAGTATTTTTTCTTTACCTTTAATTATTTTTTGTTTTTAGTTGACAAATAATTGTGTATATTTATAAAATACGATGTGGTGTTTTGATGTATGTATACATAAAGGAAAAATTCAGTCAAGCCAATTGACATATCTATTACCTCACCAACTTATTTTTTTGTGGTGAGAATGTTAAAATCTATTTTAAGCAATTTGGAAATATACAATAAATTTTATTTATTGTCACCATGGTCACTGTGCAGTATAGTAGATCACTAAAATCACATAAAATTTATTCCTTGGATAAACATCTTTTTTTTTTTTTTGCCCCTCCCTGTATCCTCTGGCCCCTAATAATTACCCTTCTACCTCTGTTTCTATGAGATCAACTTTTTTACATTCTACATATAAGTGAGATCATACGTTATTTGTCTTTCTGTGCCTGGCTTATTTCACTTAGTGTAATGTCCTCCAGTTCCATCCATGTTGTCATAAATGACAACATTTCATTCTTTTTTAAGACTGTATAATATTCCATTGTGTATATATGTACCACGTTTTTAAAAATCCATTCATATGTTGATGAACACTTAGGTTGCTTCCATGTGTTCGCTTTTGTGAATAATGCTGAAATGAACATGGAAGTATAGACAATGAAATATCACCTCACACCTGTTTGAATGGCTGTTATCAAAAAAGACAAATGATAACAAGTGTTGGGAAGTATATGGAGAAGAGGAAATCATGTAAATTGTTGGTGGGATTGTAAATTAGTACGGTCATTTTGGGAAATGGTATGAACATTCCCCAAAAAACAAAAAATAGAATCACCATATGATCCAGCATTTCCTCTTCTGGGTATATATTCAAAGGAATTGAAACCAGTATGTCAAAGAGATGTCTGTAGTCCTGTGTTTTATTAATCTTTTAGAAATAGTTAAAGGGTTGTTTTTTCAAAGGAAAGATGAACAAAGTGCACGTGTTAGCCCAGTACATTCTCTGGGGATTGTCTGTCTAAAAATTGCTATGGCAAAAAGGAGATGGTAATAAAGCTATTTTTTCATTTTTTCACTTTACACAAAATATCAGTTAAGCCATGTGCCTAATTGCTTAATGATCCACACATTGACAAGTCAATTTTTAAACCTCAGTCATTGAATACCTTTCCATGACTCACTTAAAAGACATTCTCTTTTGATTAAGACACTTTAAAAATATGCCTGAGTTGGCCTGGAGCAGTGGTTCATGCCTATAATCCCAGAATTTTGGGAGGCCAAGGTGGGTGGATCACCTAAGGTTGGAAGTTCGAGACCAGCCTGAACAACATGGAGAAACTCTGTCTCTACTAAAAATACAAAAAATTTAGCCGGGCATGGTGGCGTGCACCTGTAATCCCAGCTATTTGGGAGGCTGAGGAAGGAGGATCACTTGAACTAGAGAGGCAGAGGTTGTGGTGAGCTGAGATTGTGACATTGCACTCCAGTCTGGGCAACAAGAGCGAAACTCCGTCTCAAAAAAAAATATATATATCTATATATATATATGAGTATAAATATATGTTTATATATGAGTATAAATATATATATTTATATGTCTGAGTACAAATATATATGTATATACTTATATATCTGAGTGTATATATATATATATATATATATCTGAGTTGTCATGTGTTGACCAAGTAACAAATGCTGGATTTTAGTATGTCATACATACAGTAGATATCTTTTCCTCTTTGCTTTTTTTTAATGTATTGCCAGCATTAAAATTTCATCCTTCAACCATAGAACAGGTGAAAAATAATTACTGTGTTCAAAATGCTTGCTTTGATTCATCTGCATAGATAACTCATCTTTCTTTCTCATATCTGGAAATTACATTAAGACAGGTAAACCTTGGAAGTTATTCAGTGAATTGCTTGAATATTGGCATTCAAATCAGACAGGGAGGAGCCAAAAATATATCATTTAGGACATAAAGTTAGCTTTGAAACTATAAAGTTATCCAATTATGTCCTATGCAAGGCATGTTTCCAAATATTATTTAATAGAAGCAGTGTTTTGGAAATTCTTTTCTCCATTATAAAGGAAATTTTATTCACCTTCAGAAACCATGTGGTGTGTTTGATAGTAATTAAATATATATAGTTTTCATTTGTTTCCATTTAAATGCTACAAAATAAACCTCAAGGGTCTGTTCACATAGCTGCTACTGGAGTTTTATCTCATTGAATATTGTTTAGAATAATAAGGATTAGAACAAGGCATTATACATTTTCTTGCTAAATTGTCTTAAGTCATTTAATAGTCTTGCCCTTAGAGAACTGGATTTGTTTCCAGAATAGGAGTTAGACATTGGCCTTCTTTGTTTCTCAAGGACCTGAGAGTTGAATTCCTGTGCTCATGTTCCTATACTATTAATATTTGAGTAACTTTGCATTTTTTAGTCAAATGAAAGTCACTAAACAATTTGCTTAACTTAAAACTGACAGTAAAAGAACAAAAGCTTTATAAGATTGTAGTTATAATTTTATTCATCCTGTTGATTATCCCTCTAAAATTACCTCCTGTGATTTGTGTGGTCATATCCCTTAACCTTGTAATAGTGCTTTATCATTTCCATTCAAGCACAGTGCACTAAAAAAAAAAAGCACAGATTGGTTAAGGTACTTATATCTATTAAATGACCAGAGACCTGAAGAATTAGAATTCCAAATTTCATAATGTAGTTGTACAAGTTCAGTGTGCTTTTGCTGTTTTCAGTCACTGCTGTAGGGCAACAATGAAGTCGGATGTTGTCTTTTAAAGAGTCTACATAAACTTTATGAAGTTTTTCTAGTCAGTAGAAATACAATTGGAAAGCAAAATGTTTTGAAATAAAGTTAAAAGGCACGTTTATCTCTGCATGAAGTCCTGCAAAAAATCTTCCTCTCAAAATGGTTAACAAAGTGACATTAATCAAAAACTTCTTATTGATATAAAATGAAGCAGAAAGTTCCTAACTTGCTATTAAAATTACTGAGAATTTACTATAGGAAATGAAGCCAATTAGACGTGCAGGCTTATGTAATGTTTGAGACATAACTAATAAGATGGTATGAAGTGGGATTAGAATTAGTCCTCTCTGCCATTCATAAACTTCTTAGTATCTTTTTTCTCTTTCTGCTTGAAAACAGATACGACAATTGATAGCTGTGCCAATCAATCTGTTGAATAGCAGGAATGTATAATCCACAGTTTTATTGTTAATCGAATATAACAAAAATGTGAAATAATTATTTACAAAGTTGCCACAATTTAATAGCTAGATCTGTGTGTATATAAGCGTCACAAATGTTCTCAGAATTTTAAAGAAGCTAAAATGGTAAAGAAAAAAAAAGCCTTCATGCACATTTTTGTTATCTCCCTGTAATCTGTTTCCATGGGCCTAGAACCCCTACTAGGAAGGAGAGCTGAGCAACCAAACGCGCGCCACACCAGCTTGCTAACTGGTAGGGGTCCAGTTCATAACCTGGTGAGCACATACTAGACACATTCCATTCTCCATTCGATGCTGGGCCGACTGGTACTGCTTATTACTAAACAGTGAGCTTAGAGTACTTTGAAATGTTCCAGTCCTGCCAAAATGACCACAGTCTGAAGGTAGCCCAGGGAGTAATCCTAGAACAACAGTCAAGGAACACAGCTGCATGGCAGTTCAGTAGGCCAGGCTGATAAATTTCATGCTTTTTAAAATAGATATTTAGCTACTGTTTTATACTCAGGAGTCACATTTGTTACCAATTCAATGCTTACTGCTTCTTACTAGATGAAAAGTAATATGGATCTTCAAACAATAAGCTAAATGTTGAATGTTATGTATGTATAGATTAATACATCTGATTCCGTTAATAGTAAAAATTTATTTAATTTTAAATACCTTTTCTTTCTTATCATTGTATTCTATTTTATGGCTGAGTTGCAGTTGAAAAGTAGCACTTTGTTTACCTTACCAGGAACCTTCTAGCACTAAAGATCAAAATATATACTTTTAGTGATTAGATTTTTCAATCACTGATAATATTTTGACAGTTATAATGTGGCTTCCTTATCATGTCATAATAATAATTTTTAGAACTATTATGTTCAATCCATTTAGGAAGGTCATAGAAATTTTAATATGTGTTAAGAACTTTTAAGATCATAATCTAATTCCCATACATTATAGATTAGAAGGTTGAAACTCCAGATGTTCAATAGCTTAGCACTAATTCCCAGCCTGTTAGGGATTACCAAAGTTAGAAACCATGTTTTCTGACTCTTACAGTGTTTTTCTTTTAAATGTGTTATAGGTACACAAGCTATTTTGTTATCTATATACACCTGCCATTTCTGATAGACTCTATATAGAAAATAATATATAGTATAATTAAGTACAGGTAGAGGAACTTCCACTTTTACATAGAATGAAGTTGCTTTGAGGTTTGATTTTTTAAAAACAGTAATTATTCAGGCAATAATGAGAAAAGATTAAAATTTGTAAAATTTATTGATTTGCTGAACAATGCAAACCAATTAACATTTGGTTATAACCAATTATCATAACACTGTAATACCTGTGGTGATCTCCTAATAAACTCATGTAGAACTTCAAAATAGCTTTACAAATTTACATTTCATTAATATTTTCTTTTTCATAGATGAGGAGCTTTTCTCTGGAATGTATATAGATTTCATGGGGACAGATGCTGCTATTTTTCGAAGTTTAACCAAGAGGAATGCGGTCAGAACTGATCAACATAATTCCAAATGGCTAAGTGGTAAGAAAGCATTTGATGCATTTTTTTTTTTTTTTAGTATCATATTAAACTAACTTATTTAATTCCATCCTAACAACTGGGGATAATGGTTAAAAACTAAAATATCAGGCTATGACATGAATAATAGTAATTCTGTACTCTATGATTTAAAATATTAGGGGAAAATAAATAATTGAAATATTAGGGGAAAATAAATAATTGAATAGCTCATAGTCCATATTTTGATTCTTTATTTCTATTAATCATCCTACAATTATAAGAATATGAATAGATAAAAGTGACAGTGATAATTTATATTTCAGTACCCAAGCATCTTCTCCGGTTGTTTAATTGTAACATATTGCAATTAAATATGCTTTTTAGTTCATTTAATCTGCTTGTATATTTTAACAATACCAAATCTAAAAATTATCCCAAATGTATGACATTTAGATACAATAAATAGGTTATAGCCGGAGCCTCCTCTTTTTTTGTTTTCAACTTAGATTCTAAAATTATGAAACTGGTATGTATTTTCTCGTAAATGGACTAATATTCAGTAGAAATCATAGGAATAATAACTTTATGATTATCCATATTCAGTTGCCTCCAGCTCTTGGCGTCATACGGAATTCACATCAAAAAAGGTGCTCATTTGGTTTTACCGTATTATTCCAACCAATTGCTGTTGTTTAGAGCAATTTNAGATTCTAAAATTATGAAACTGGTATGTATTTTCTCGTAAATGGACTAATATTCAGTAGAAATCATAGGAATAATAACTTTATGATTATCCATATTCAGTTGCCTCCAGCTCTTGGCGTCATACGGAATTCACATCAAAAAAGGTGCTCATTTGGTTTTACCGTATTATTCCAACCAATTGCTGTTGTTTAGAGCAATTTAAAAAAAAAAAAAAAAAAAAAACACTAAGATTCTTGTCATTTCACCCTGGAGAAAATTTTAGCTGACCCTAAATGTGGCAATTCATTTAACATTGCAGAGTTAAGCATGAATCACCACAGTGAAGCATCCTATTTCGCTGATAGGCTAGCACAAGAAAGCATTGATTGTTCATTTACTTCTTCAGATTATTCCTCCAGTACATCTGGAAATAGAATATTCTAAAAGTTGTTTTGTTCTTGAAATAAGGAAACCCTGTATGTCTCCAAATGACTAACGATGCTGTTTTTCCTTGAAAAGTTTCCCCTTCATTTCATATGTTGCGTTTTAAGAAAGATCATGTTTTTCAGAGCTTGGACTTCCAACTCCTTATTCTGCTTCAACGAATTTGAGTTTACATGCACTAGATTGAAAACACACTTTGAAAATAATATTATTTTCAATAAAACAGCCGTCAGGTTCCTTAGGAAATAACTGGTAGAAAAGTTTTTCAATTTTTGAAACTCACCAGTGCACAAAGAATTTTTGTATTTCCTGCACTTCCAGAATGTATTACAGACAAAAAATAAAGTAATTTATCATATTATAGCTATACTTTGTGCTACCTGACATTCCAAATGTGGTATGGTGAGTGAATGCAATTACTGCTTTTAGAAATGGTACCTGTAAATATTGAATTGTTTTTTCTACCAAAGATGGGGTAGGCATGTGCCTGTGGTCTACTTAGATGACAGAAGATGGATTTTCATCATGAATATATACCTAGTCTTTTGTATATTTTTCTAGAACCTATGTTTGTAGATGCACATGTCATCCCAGATGGTACTGATCCAAATGATGCTAAGGTATACTTCTTCTTCAAAGAAAAACTGACTGACAATAACAGGAGCACAAAACAGATTCATTCCATGATTGCTCGAATATGTCCTGTAAGTATTAATGCTTGTATATTTTAACAGTACCAAATCTAATTTGAAGAAAGACCAAGAAATCCAAATTATACTTTATCTCCATGCTTTTATTATCAACTATTACAAATGAAATATTGAGGGGAACATTTAAGGTAACATTCATCATTATTGTTTAATATTCATCATTTTATATTGAATATAGTGTTTATAACCCTAACCCAAATTCTAACCTTCATTAAGTTATATGAGATAAGCATACCCTATTTTAGTAAAAATCTTAATTCAAGAAAATATTTTGTTTGTGTTCTTGAACAAATAAACACTTGTGGCAAATTTCTGCATATCCATTTAATGCATTGCTATTCAAAAAAATAGCTAAATTGTATATTACCAAAAGAAACTGATTTTTGTGAATAAAATACAGTAACTATCTCAGTAAAAGATGATTATTAAGGAACCATTTATAAATAGTGAAAAGAACAGCTTTAATAAAATCAAATTCTAATTAAAAACAGTAACCAAAATGTTCTTGTATAGAAACAATAAGTATACATAGCAATACAAGGAAATTTGTGATGTCCTATTTATCATAGAGTTTTACAGACTTGTCCTGACGTATTTATGATTAGCATCGTTTGTGAAAAAAATGTTTCTTAAAGTGCTTAGTGTTTAAAATAGTTTATATATTAT
Source organism: Rhinopithecus bieti (assembly GCF_001698545.2). Taxonomy (NCBI): domain Eukaryota; kingdom Metazoa; phylum Chordata; class Mammalia; order Primates; family Cercopithecidae; genus Rhinopithecus; species Rhinopithecus bieti. The sequence continues at coordinate 4,203,259 of NW_016807158.1, read as the reverse complement.
AATATTCCACTGATCATGGAGCTCAGCTGTTTCTCAGTCGTTTGCAACAAGACAGCAAAGTCAGCAGAAGGGCTAAAAGGCTTTTGGACACAGAAAAAAATGTCTTCAATAGAGACTATTTGTGAATGATCCAAATGCCATTTCCCCTTACAATGTATAATAAGGCATCAGATTAGAAATACTGAAAATTGTGTGATAATTTGGATAAATGAAGGGGTGAATATAAAACTGTTGGGGACCATTTGGTGTAAAGATATAAGCACTCTCCTGACCACAATCTGCAGGACTCACTGTATATAATAATTTATGTTCAAATTGAAGACAATTAGTTTTATCAAGGAAAGGTAGATTAAATGATCTATTTTCCATGACATTTTATAAATACTTCCATTATACATTGTTAAAATTAGAAATAATTATGTCATACATTTATCAAATAAATATATTTTCAACTGACATCATGCAGTAAGAGAATAATAGTATAACTATTGTATAAAATGCTATAAGTGATAAATATTCCTCTTTGACTATTGATGTGCAGAAGTGGTTAACATATCCATTCTTCAGATTTTCATCCTCCAAGCAACTAGAGTTCAAGTTGAATTTTTAATGTGCTTCAATATTTACCTAATCTGAATTATGTTTACAAAATGGTTTTAGAATGACACTGGTGGACTGCGTAGCCTTGTCAACAAGTGGACCACTTTCTTAAAGGCAAGGCTGGTGTGCTCCGTAACAGATGAAGACGGCCCAGAAACGCACTTTGATGAATTAGGTACATACATATGAGATTGAAAAATGTTTCTGAAAGAAGGCTTTATATATTTAAATAAGGTCTCAGAAGAGGATGTATTTTGCGTATTTTCAGCATAAATAATATGCTAATTTAAAATAATTAAATTTCATAAATTTTCATAAGTATTTTTTAATCTATTATGCCCATGAGTCACTGCTGAAACATTTAGCTCATTGAATTCACCATAATGTATGAATGAATGTGTGTATTTGGGGGTGTAACTTATATAATTGGTGTATAGGTAATGATATGTTTGTGTTTTTATATTTATTTCATGTATACTAGAATATCTAATATTCTGATTTTATGTGAAAATACAGCTATATATTTTTACTATTGTAGCTAATGGACAGGATAGAGTTTGGATGGCAAAAAGTGTCAGAGTAGAAATTTGGAGACTCGTGTTCCCTTCTTAGTTCTGCTTGGTGACTCTGAGATTAAGTGTTCTCAATGTGACATGAGGCTTATATTTTCCAGGTCAAATAAGGACTGACAGTCTGATTACCTCTGCCAAGGAGCAGTTTTTTATTTTTTTAATCTGAATATCCCAGGGCACATCATATTTACTAAATGCCATTTATAAATGACTTTTCTTTCACTGTAATTCATTAAAATGTAAAATAATGGTCATTCTCAGATTTTGAGACAGGTGATAATATAAGCTATAAATCTGTGTTACCATATGGAAAAAATTTACTGATTCTAATAGCTATAAACATGAACTATATCGTTCTGCTCAAAAACCATTATGTTGATTATGGAACAAAAGTTTCTGGATAAGCTTTTCTAGAGAAAAGTTCTAAGTATTATTTTGTGAAAAGGCCTACTTGCTCATTCTATCCCTCCAAATGTTTGGGAATATTTTTATGTTTCAGTCTTTCTTTTTTTTTTTAGGGAGAGCTAGACATTGTCAGCCCTTATTCACATATGGAAGGACTAGTGGTTGTTAATTTCTTGTTTGAGTGGTTATAAATTTATTGTTTATAAGGTCATTTAAATTCATTGTTAATTTAAAGTAAATACATATTTTGTGTTTCTCAGCAATAATTATGTTACCAAGATTGTCACTACATCTAGGCCTTTCATATAATCATGGCAATTGATTATTAATTGGAGTTTTCTATCAGAAATCTACTTTCATATTCTGTTATTTATCACTGCACTATGCATACTTTTGTCTTTTGTCTTTGCCTTAGTATACTTTAAACATCTTGTTGTTAGAGGAGCTATCATTAAATAAAAGTATCACTAGCAATTTTGACCATATGCCTCAAAAAGTTCTATTTGATGATAAGATAAGTTACTGTGAAAAGTTTTATTCCATCTCCAACTCCTAAGATTAGATCAAAAGAAATTGAGATTTGTAATTTTTTAAAATTAAAACAGTAATATATTAACATTAAAGGATATTTAGAAAGAAGCACCAGAAAATTTCTGTAGCTTTGCCTCCTGGAACACTCACTGTTAATCTTTTTCTTATATTCTGATGGATATTTTTGAGATTAATATGGTTCTAGTCCGTATAATATGCCATTGTACTTTTCCCCATAATATTATTTTACTAGCATGGTTTTCACAAGGATACAAAATTTTTATAAATTCTATTAGTATCTGTAATAATTTAATTTAGTGTTTCTATCATTACTTGTTTCCAAATTACCATGATGGTACAGGAATATCTTTTTACAGAATACTTTTCATAGTTGAAATTATTTTCTTAGGGTAAATTTTTCAAAACAAAGAAGTTAATATTTAGAAACTTTAAAAGAATATTTTCCTTTTTATAGAGGATGTGTTTCTGCTGGAAACTGATAACCCGAGGACAACACTAGTGTATGGCATTTTTACAACATCAAGGTAATTCAACAATTACATTTTACGAGTTAAACAATAAACTTCATGGAGTAACAGTAATTATTATAAAAGCATTCTTTTTTCAACTTTTATTTTGCATGTCATTTGGGATGTAACCCTTCCATTTTATTTACTTTTGTCTGATTACCAAAATATATTGGAGCTAAACTAATGCTTTCCAAATGCTTTTGTAGAGAGTATTTGTAGCAATTGCTTGATATTTTTATCAAACAAATGAAAATATGAATTATGTAGGAAAAAAATAAATGATTTTTTTCAATAAAATAATTTGAGGACTCATGAGCAAATAAAACTTTTGGCATTTTTTTGGTTGCTGTTATCACAGGTAATAAATGTTTATCACCTGGATTGTAGTGATAGTAACACAAGTGTATACATATGTCGAAACTTACCACATTGTATACATTAATTAATTATGTACTGTATTGTTTTTGTATACCAGTTATACCTTAGGAAAGCTGGAAACAATTAGGCATTTCTATAAAAATACTTCTTACTTCTGAAGTAAAGTGATGACTATTTAGAATCTGAAAACATTGAACCAATTTTCTTTTCTTTTCTTTTTTTTTTTTTTTGAGAGGGAGTCTCACTCTGTTGTTCAGGCTGGGGTGCAGTGGCACGATCTCGGCTCCCTGCAAGCTCCGCCTCCCGTGTTCATGCCATTCTTCTGCCTCAGCCTCCGAAGTAACTGGGACTACAGGCGCCCCGCCACCACGCCCGGCTAGTTTTTTATATTTTTAGTAGAGTCATCGTTTCACTGTGTTAGCCAGGATGGTCTTGATCTCCTGACCTCGTGATCCACCCGCCCCGGCCTCCCAAAGTGTTGGGATTACAGACGTGAGCCACTGCCCCTGGCCTTTTTTTTTTTTTTTTTTTTTTTTTTTTAAGATGGAGTCTTGCTCTGCTGCCCACGCTGGAGTGCAAGGGCGTGATCTCAGCTCACTGTGACCTCCGCCTCCCCGGTTCAAACAATTCTTCTGCCTCATCCTCCTGAGTAGCTGGGATTACAGGCATGTGCCACCACACTCAGCTAATTTTTGTATTTTTTTTTTTATTTATTTTTAGTAGAAACAGGGTTTTACCATGTTGGTCAGGCTGGTCTCAAACTCCTGACCTTGTGATCCGCCCAACTTGTGCCTCCCAAAGTGCTGGGATTACAGTCGTGAGCCATGGTGCCTGGCCAATTTTCTTATTCCATATGAGATTATTTTATGTGTTTGGAAATTAGTTTAATGTTTTCTCACTTCTCTGGGATGCCCAAACTAATTAAAGTAAATATTTCAAGATAAATAATATTTTCATATTTTCCTGCTCATATTTTTCTTTATTAATTTTATACAGTCATATTCTTTAGAGTTAAGCTGTAACTCAACCAGTGTGGAAGATAATGGGTCTCTTTGATTAGACAATCAAGTACAAAACAAAACTCTAAAGAGCTGTTTTTTTCTTTAATGGGAAAAACACAGTATAATTGTAAACTGCAATTAGCTATTAAAAGTAAAAGAAATTTACAAGGAAATTGTTTTTAAATATTTGCGGTTGCCCCACAAGATGTCTAAAAAGATGTCTTTAAGGATGTGTTTAACTCCTATTCTAAGTAGTCTTGATTTAACTCACAAAAGAATTGAACAGAGAGGCGGGGCGTGGTGGTGGACTACAGGGTCCCAGCTATTCGAGAGGCTGAGGCAGGAGAATGGTATGAACCCGGGAGGCGGAGGTTGCAGCCTGGGCTTTGTCTCCAAAAAAACCAAAAAAACAAAAAAAACAAAGAAAAAAAATCAAATTTTAAGAAAATGTTGTTTTCAAGAAAACTGTTTTTCTAGTTTTTTTTCCAATACCAGTAACTTTAATATCAAAAAATTCAAAATCATCATTCTGCCTGTTAATGTTAACGATTAACAATGTATCTTATTTGTTTTTATGGGAATGCACCTTTTTTCATTAGACATCTAATTTGAAATAAATATGTGAGTCAGAGAAATATTGATTTCAGCCAACCTGCCATAGGACAATGGAAATATTTCTTACTAAAGATTCAAACAAATTTTATGAGGTGTCATTGACTAAAGATGGTTTAGTGAATATTTTGGGGCTCATATTTTTTGTTCTGTGACCAACCGGGGAAGTACATAAACCGTGACAACATAGACTTCTCCAACTAGTATTCAGGATACCATGTGAGAACACTCTCATTTAAATAATCATAATACAAAAAAGATATGGTGTTCAATTATTAATGAGATTCATTTCTTTGAGTTAAATGCTGATAGGATATATGATAGTGATTTGGAATTCAAATTCATATTTTTAAATAAAATCATCAGTATACTTTCTTGCTGCTAAGATAAACCAGTTAGAAACTCTTTTGAGTTGTCCTATATTTTGGAAACATTGAAAAGGACTTTACTGTAACTTATTGTCTATCTCCATGGATGAATTGAATATTGTAATGCTTTATGTATCAATACCTTTTTTCAAAGTTTTTCAGCATTTCACATGTGTTCGATAACATTTAACTTTTCTATGGTGAAATGTTAACTTTTATCATAAATTTTACCATATATTTTTTAATTGTATTTTAATCTTAAAAATTCGAAAATGCCTTTTTCTGTTTTCTTTTTTAGCTCAGTTTTCAAAGGGTCAGCAGTGTGTGTGTATCATTTATCTGATATACAGACTGTGTTTAATGGGCCTTTTGCCCACAAAGAAGGGCCCAATCATCAGCTGATCTCCTATCAGGGTAGAATTCCATATCCTCGCCCTGGAACTGTAAGTATCCAGGAAAAATGCTTTGTTATGATGCTTTATAAAAATTGATTTAACAGCTGGGCGCAGTGGCTCAAGCCTGTAATCCCAGCACTTTGGAAGGCCGAGGCGGACGGATCATGAGGTGAGGAGATCAAGACCATCCTGGCTAACACGGTGAAACTCCGTCTCTACTAAAAATACAAAAAAATTAGCCGGGCGAAGTGGTAGGTGCCTGTAGTCCCAGCTACTCGGGAGGCTGAGGCAGGAGAATGGCGTGAACTCGGGAGGCGGAGCTTGCAGTGAGCCGAGATTGCGCCACTGCACTCCAGCCTGGGCAACAAACAGAGCAAGACTCTGTCTCAAAATAATAATAATAATAATAATAATAATAATAATAATAATAAATTCATTTAACAAGTAATGAATATCTGTGGGGTTTGGGGGGTTTCTTTTAGACAGAGTCTCGCTGTGTTGCCCAGGGTGGAATGTAGTGGCACAATCTCGGCTCACCTCACCCTCCACCTCCAGGATTCAAGCGATTCTCCTGCTTCAGCCTCCTAAGTAGCTGGGATTACAAGCAGGCACCACCACGCCCGGCTAATTTTTGTATTTTTAGTAGAGATGGAGTTTCGCCATGTTGGTCAGGCTGATCTCGAACTCCTGACCTCATGATCTGCCCGCTTTGGCCTCCCAAAGTGCTGGGATTACAGGTGTGAGCCACTGCAGCCTGAATATCTATTTTAATTAAGGAATAACCATGTGAGAAATAATTTAGAGATACTTCATATAGAGATAGTGCCATTTCTAGGAATCTATTTAGATGGAAATTGTGTTACATACATCTCAAAGGAAGAAAATTTATGTGTTAGCAAATAATTACAACAAATGAGATGTAATTATTCAAATAAAGTATTTATAACTATAAAGTAACACAAATTAGAACTGTTTAACTATAGGCAGTTTTCTAATTAGGAATGGTCTGAACTAGAAGTACTGTTATTAAAGCAGGTAGATACATCCATATCATGCAATATTAGTAGTATTAGGGATACATTGAAAACTCAGTTTTCCAGCTGAAGATACAGACAATGCACTTGAATATTAGAACCGGAATTTTTCTAAGGGTCCATTGATAAGTCCTACTCTTTCTTTCTCATTTGGCCTATAATAATGCTGCCTTCTAGAATGTTGATTAGTTTTTGTTTCTAAAATGTCAGACAGTACACCTGGAGAGATGTTATACAATTGAACATTAAGAGAAATGTAATCTTATATCTCTGTATTTCATAAAATAGGGTTATAAATTATAAAATGGATAAATATGAACAATGAATTTATTTTAAAAATCAAAAGATAGATACTAACAGTTATGTAAACAAGGTGTTCCTTTTTTCTTGAATTTGAAATTATCTTTGCTAATATCTTCCAAATAATTATCCCATATAATTTTTACTAATTGTTGATTCATTTTATCTTTGTTATTAGAGTTTATTTGCAATATTGTTTACTCCTTTATTTTCTTATCTTCTTAAATTTTACTAATGTTCATTTTTTGAAAATTGAAAATATAGTTTGCTAAGCCTTTAAAGAGCATATTTTATTCCAAAATTTTTTTTTTTTTTGAGACGGAGTCTCTCTCTGCCGCCCAGGCTGGAGTGCAGTGGCCGGATCTCAGCTCACTGCAAGCTCCGCCTCCCGGGTTCACGCCATTCTCCTGCCTCAGCCTCCCGAGTAGCTGGGACTACAGGCGCCCGCCACGTCGCCCGGCTAGATTTTGTATTTTTTTTAGCAGAGACGGGGTTTCACCATGTTAGCCAGGATGGTCTCGATTTCCTGACCTCGTGATCCGCCCGTCTCGGCCTCCCAAAGTGCTGGGGTTACAGGCTTGAGCCACCGCGCCCGGCCTGTTCCAAAGTTTTTAAAGCTTAAGTTTCATTCCTAGCTAGGAAGCTCAAAGTTTAATCATTTATATGTATTTTGTGTGGAACAATTGATCTTTAACTAACTTTGGAAAAATTATGGGAATTGCTACTTAATCATAAAAGATTAAATTTTAGGACATAATTATAAGTGACAACCAAGTCCTGTCACAGAATTTATATTATCCTTTAAGATGATCTCTCTTTGATGTTCACAGCTTGAAAGAAGATGGACAGAACATTAATTTTGTATAAAACAGGGAAAAGCATCAGCGGATACAGCCATTTTAAGATTGGGGAGTGCTGGATAAGAAGTGGAAATTATTTAAGAGAAAAGGAAGGGGAGGCTGAATAACTTTGAAATTCCATTATATATCAAAGGCTGTTAACTATTTTACTCAACATATTTTATGCATTTTCAGAGAAACATACACTTTTGAGAGTGACTTGCTATTTGAAATTGACCTAGTCATAGACTCATCTTAATATGGAAAATTAAGAGGTGGTTGTGATTACATGTGCTTTCCTCAGTGATTCTTTTGAACAACATATAAATGGGGTTATTACAGGAGCATTTGATTTGCAAACTCAACAAAATTCTGTTCCCCCCCAAAAAGCTTAAGAGAAACTCTTCGAATAAAGATATTAAAAAGATAAAAGAGAGCCATGCTGCTTGAATCAGGGTTTGAGGCCTCAGAGCCTCATGCAGTCTGTGCTGGAGCCAGCATGTACCCAGCTTACAAGAGCAGATAATGTGCACCTCTTCTCAATTAAGAACATTAGAGTGGTAACTTGAAATCAGCCGTCATGAATCTATTTACACCATGGAAACTGACAAATGCTGCAAATCAGGAATTTTTTTTTTCCTCAAGAAAAGTGACCTCTGACATTACCTCTCATCGGGCTCTTCACCCAGGTGACAACTTGAAAGGCACCTTAACAAATGTGTAGAACTCAGAGAATCACTGTGAGAAAACCACTCATGTCAGGCAGCAATTGTTCTACATAAACTGTAGGAATACTAAGCCCTTTTTAGTAAAACAGAATAAACCCATGCTAAATTAGAAAATTCTGCTAACAGTCCCACTTTTCACTGTTTTTTAGCTCTGAAGAATGACCATTTGTTTCCTGTTCCAAAGCAGTGTAGAGTAAGCCAGGGTTAGCACCACACATCTGCAGCAGACTCCGTGAAAAAAGGGAGTAGTCAGGGTTTGAGAAATATTTCTATAATGTGGTTTCTTACATCTGGTGTTGAGACCAGAGCAGCTCCTTTAAATCAAAAAATTGTCAGATGAGTGATCCTTAGAGAATAAAAGAGGCAGGGTAGAGGAGTGACCTCTGGAACTCCTCCTGGAAAAGCATACTTCCCTGAAGATTCTATCCCTCCACCCTTCAACCAGCAAAACATCATGAAGTCAGCTCTCTGACTCAGAGTGGCAGTGTCTGTCTCTTCCTGCACTTCCAGGGTTTAATGTCGTGTCATGTAGCCAAACCATCTGCAGCCAAGTAATCCAAAGTATTCTCTCTTCTCTAAGGTTAAGAATGTTGCTTCTGAAGTCCTCCCAATGAAGGATCAACTGTGATTGTCCTACTTTATTTCCCCATGTAGTAGTATGGTTGCCCAGTCAACCCCATACATACACGGCTGTGTTCTTGAAGAAATGAGACTGGCAGAAATCTCATACCCTCGTTCTAATGTTTCCCGTAGATGCTTCTTTTAAAGCACGGTTGATAGCTCAGTTAGCAAACGACCCCATCAGCAAGCCCAAGTCAGTAGGAAGAAGTCTGCCAATTGTGTCATAATATTTTTCCATAAGTAATTCAAGTTTGTGGAAGAAACAGGACACTTTTGGTATGTTGCAAAGGGCAGCCAAAGAATGAAAATTCTGTGGCCAAGCAAACATATTACATTATTTTGCTGCAACGTGTATAAAGCTTCTGCAGGAGATTGTTTGTATATGTTGTATATCCTGTTAAGGCAGAACTTAATGAAAGTGTTCAACTTGAACATCTCTTTATAACAGAGTCATGTGCTTCCATCATCATGCTTTGGACAGGTCGGGTACATGCAAAGGATCACAGAAAATTGATGATCCACATAGTCAGTAGTGGCAAGGATACGAGCAGTTCATTGCTGGCAGTTTTGTTGATTATATACGTCTTCTGGTTGTGCTTACATTAGAGTATTTCTGTTTCTCTTAGATGTTTGAAAACAGGAACGTTTCTAAGAAAATTGAATGCATAAGCCATACAGACATGAAAAATTAATTACATGTCATCTCACATTGTTATTCAAAACATGTGAATAAAATTTAAAAAAATAAATATTGAAGTTTAGAGGAGAGAGGGGTTGTAGTAAAACAGCCTGATTTGAAAAGGGACAAAAAAATGTGAGATTGAGCTTGCCCTAAAGAGTGATTGGATGTGAATAAATTGGGTAAGAAAGGAAGGGGTTTTCAGATGCAGGGTACAGCATACACTACAAGAACAGATGGAAATGAATAAGTGAGTTTTCAAAGCTCTGTGTGGGTTAGTAGGACTGGAACGGTGGGCTTTTATATGTAGGGGAGGGCAAATATAAGGAAGATGAGGGTCAGCTAATACACAAGTACAAGTCTTCAACTATGTAATTTTTTGGGCTTCAAACAAAGGGCTTGGATTACTAAGGTTGAATCACAAAATATGAGTTTTTCTCAGTGTACACATTTCATAGACCAGTACTAGAAATAAACCTAGATTCTAGAGTGCCACTAAGACCCTTTATTTATCTATATACCACTCATCCCCCACGTGTTAGGTTAAGATCCCCTCGACCATGCTAGTCACTCTTTCTCTGCCTGGTTTTGCATTATTTTCTGCAGTCTGTCTTCAGCCTCACCTCCTACCTCTTTCCTTCACTTTGGGCTCCATGATCCAGCAATGCCCTAGGAATTACAGTTCTCTAAATACTCTAAATTTTGTTTTCTCATCTCTAAACATCTTCACTGACCTTGGCAGCTGTAAGTTCTCCACTATTAAAAACTCAGTTTAAAAATATTGGCTCTTGACTATGTAGGGAAATTGATCCTAAACCAAAATTGATTATTTATCTTACATTTGTCTCAAGTTATTACTTTTTGTCATAATATTGTTATTTTTCTTTGAATATGTCTTTCTTACTTGAATACTTGTGTCTAGAAGATAACAGTAATTTTATAGTATTATGTCCCCTACTGGGCACATCAAAGTGCTTTTTGGATAAAATATGTCCAAATAATGGATATGTATATTAATATATAAGTATATTCTGAAAACTGGCCTAATGGACATGAAGATTAAGAGAACATTTAGAAATTTCAGAGGGTAACGGATATTTATGAATACCTGAGTATAGGAAAGAAGTTTGGTAAGGACAATTGCTGTTACTTTCCTAACGTGGCCTTCTTATTGTTCGTAGCATTTTATCTCACACTTTAGTAATCAGAGCCCTTGAACTGTCTTTACTCAAAAAAGGAGGGCTTATCACTGCTTGATAAATAGCTAGGAGAACTGAGGAAAAACACTTAAAGGAGAAGTTTACTTACTTAAAATTACTTAATGACTATTTGCAGAGTAAAATTAGTGTTCTAAAGAATGAAACACCAGCCTGATTAGTGGACAGATACTTTACGATAGCACATAGATGTTATGTTATCTTGGAAGTTTCAATAAACATGCTTTATATATTGCAAGGTGAGAGAAAAGTTAATCACATCTGATTTATTCTTGGCAGTATGACACTAAGCAAACTCAGTACTGCAGATAGAGTCTACAAAGGGCAATCAATTTTTGTTTGTGTTACATTATTAGCACTCATTGTCTTATCAGCAGAGTTGATGCCATGAATCAGTAGAAGAATTAATTATTATGAAAAAGAATTATTTGGTAAGCTTGAACATGTACTAGGAGATACTTTTTTCTAGGTGATACATTCATGCGAGTATTAAAAAAAGTCTTGTGGGGAATATTTTAATGAATGCAAAGTAACATCTTTGATTTGATTTGCTTAGATTACCTCTTTAATAACTATGGTTTTGAACAACCTTGACATAATTGTTAACCTGGGTTTCAGTTACCTTTAAGGAAAAGCCAGAGACTAGGCACTGATAAGGTAATAAGCTTATCTCACATCAAACTGTACTAACTAGAAATTATGTAAATTGTTTAGTAATGTATGTTAACTTTGATTTTTCCAGAACTTAGAAACGAGAATGCTTGCAAATACTTAAGGAGACATATCAGTTTAGCAAGCCATAATTAGTGGTGTTTTATGAAGGTCTGGAACTATTTAAATTACCCATGCATTGCTCTTTCCATGTTTTCATGCAGTGAGCAATGTAGTTCCCTTTTTCCACTTTGTGTGAAGATTGAGGCTAGAAAACACCCATAATTCTGTATTTTGCAGAAGTATGGAACACATTCATCAGCTTAGAACAACCTCAAATTAAATTTTTTGTCTTCATTTTGCTCTTCATTGTGAGCAGTTTATAAACGTGTATTTAAATATAATACTTTTAAAAAAATAAAAACGCGAACTCCAGATGAAAGTCTAGTTAATGGAATAAAGAATGAGAGGTTTCGTTTTATTACTTGTCTCATTACTGCTACTCTTTTAAGTCATTTAATTGCTCCTTGTGCCTTTCTACAGAAAGAGAACTATTTTTATCAGATCTGTAAAAAGTTCTAGTCTAGTAATGTTAACTAGTCAAAGTTAGTCTAAATATTGCACTCATGATGATGCAATCTAAATGAGTGAGATGATATTAGTAATCTGCTGAGATCTAGCTGCACATGGAGGTCTGCCTGGCAGCATTGGCCCAAAGGCACGAATACTGTTGGACAGCTGTTGCAAGGATTTAACCTGGAGATTGTCATATTTTGTTTGGCCCCCCACGTTGCTGTTCTTTTTTTACTGAATCAACATTAAACACTTGGCAGATTTTACATAAAATTCCACATTCTGTCTTCTGCTGAGGTCTGGAAGCACGAGGATTTTATTCCTGCTTAGAAGCAGTCAGCTGGATAAGTGTTCATTGCCATCTTTGGATAACACATACCTCCCTAGTTTGTCACAGTCCCCATTGCATCCTGCTATTTATGTCTGATGCTGTGCCTATTGCTATCGAGCAGGCAGCTTGCTTTGTTACTTTCCTTTTACCACATACCTCTCTAAAGAAGATAAATGAAAACACAATAGTGCTGTGTGTTTCAAGAAAACTATAACATAGTGTTTTTGTTTCTGGAAGTAGAGATATCAACAGGAATTTAATATTGACTGACAGGTATTTAATAACTTAGTAATAATATTGTATGTGTTAAAATATTATACCCAATGGTTTTTCTCATATAGCTTAACACTCAGATCCAATTAGTGAGTGAGTTTGAGTTCTGGCCTCAGCCGTTCCCAGCCTACCCTGAAGTTTGGCCTTAGGTGCCCTACGAATGGAATCTTCTCCTCAGAAGCCCTTGTCAGGTTCCCTTTCCAGAACTGCTGACGCTGTTCAGCAGTCCTTTCTCCAGATCTCATTCTTGTTTTCTGCCTGCCCCTTTGGACTTAATGCTCTGAAACTTTTCCCTCCTGACGAGAATTGAGGCCCCTGTTTCATACAGACCCTGCACCAAAATTGCAGGCCAGATACAATGAATGGTATAATGCATTCATTCAGCTACTCTGGTGATTATCTACTAACCAGCTCTGTTATAAGTCTGATGGCAAAACAATAACAAAATAGACCCAGTTACAGTCAGCACAAGCTTGCAATAAAGACGCAAGCAACTACATAATATACTGTTAGTTAAAATAGGGCTGTGAAGAAAAATGGCAGGCCAAGGAGACAAAGTAGAGATGGAGAAGGGGAGATACTTTTATATGTCATCACTTTCAAGAAGCAACTTTTGAACTGAGAACTGAATGAGGTAACAGAAAACAATATGGGGTGTTCTGAAGAGGAGTATGCCGGGCAGGGAACAGCAGGTGCCGAGATCCTGGAGGGAAGGTATGCTTGAGGCTCAGAAGCAGCAAGACCTATTGTAGGAGGGGCAGTCTCAGGCCAGATCATGCAGAAGCTTGTAGGCCATTCTAAGCTGTTGGTATTTTATTCTAAGGATAATGAATAGGATCTTTGATAGAGGGGAGTTACCAGATTTAATTTACCACATCCAATCTAAGCTATCTTCTTCTTTTCTTCTTCTCTCCTCCCCTTCTCCCTCCTCCTCCTCCTTTCCTCCTCCTCCTCCTTTTTTTCTTCTTCCTTTTTTTATGGAGATGGGGTCTCACTTTGTTGCCCAGACTAGAGTACAGTGTTGCCATCACAGTTCACAGCAGCCTCAAATTCCTGGGCTCAAGTGATCCTCCTGCCTCAGTTTCCCAAGGAGTTGGGATCACAGGCATGCACAACCACACCTAGCTAATTTTTAACTTTTATCCCAGAGATGGAATTTTGCTGTGTTGTCCAGGCTGGTCTTGAACTCCTGGCTTCAACATCCTCTCATTTCAGCCTCCCAAAGTGCTAGGATTACAGGCCTGAGCCACCTAAGCCCCTAAGCCCCAATTTCTAAGCTCTCTCTTTTGGGAGGGCAGATCAGATGAAATAAAACTTTTACGTGTCAGAGTTTGACTGAATTTAATGATAATATGACTTACTTTAACAAGTAGCAGCATTAGATTGTGTCCACTAGTTTTTGTTTTCCTAACAATATGGTGTCTGGCACAAAATAAGAAATAGAAAAATGGTGAGTGAGAAGGGTGAAGAATTATCTCATATATAAGATGGCATCAGTTCGTCTCTGAAAACAGAATAACATACAAGGACTTAGCCTAATTCAAAGTTAATACACACGGTGTTAATCATCTACAGATGGTAAAACATAGTCATGCTATTTCTTTTCGCCTCCATAGGTAGCAGATACGCTTAAAACAACGGGAGCTTCTAAGTGATTTCAAAAGTAGGGAGTTTTTGTTATTAGTAGAACAAGGCAACTATTTTATTAACTTGGTTCTTTTTTTTTTTTTTTTTTTTTTTTGAGACGGAGTCTCGCTCTGTTGCCCGGACTGGAGTGCAGTGGCCGGATCTCAGCTCACTGCAAGCTCCGCCTCCCGGGTTTGCGCCATTCTCCTGCCTCAGCCTCCTGAGTAGCTGGGACTACAGGCGCCCGCCACATCGCCCGGCTAATTTTTTTTTTATTAGTAGAGACGGGGTTTCACCGTGTTAGCCAGGATGGTCTCGATCTCCTGACCTCGTGATCCGCCCGTCTCGGCCTCCCAAAGTGCTGGGATTACAGGCTTGAGCCACCGCGCCCGGCCATTAACTTGGTTTTTTAAAACTTTCTTTCTAGTGTCCAGGAGGAGCATTTACACCCAATATGCGAACCACCAAGGAGTTCCCAGATGATGTTGTCACTTTTATTCGGAACCATCCTCTCATGTACAATTCCATCTACCCAATCCACAAAAGGCCTTTGATTGTTCGTATTGGCACTGACTACAAGTATACAAAGATAGCTGTGGATCGAGTGAACGCTGCCGATGGGAGATACCACGTCCTGTTTCTCGGAACAGGTAAATATTTGAGCCCAACATGTGCTTTAATATGTAGTAAAAGTATGTATTAAATATAGGTCGTAGGTAAGGGCCATGATATTGAAACTAGAAAAACTCCAGTAATTACTTCTGTCTGGCCCTTAGTGAGATATTTAATCTCTTTTTGCCTCAGTTTCCACATCTGTAAAATGAAGCTAATAAATAAATTATAGAGTTCTTGTGAGGAATATATATATATATTTAATATATAATACATATATGTAGGTAGGGCTATATGATTTTCTTGGCAATTTGTCATTACAAGATATTTGTATGATTTCTCTGCTGCACTTTCCACCCGAACTGGAAATGAACCAGCTTTGTGAAAAGCTTCTACCTGTCTCAATGGAAAAAAAAAAAAAAAAA
>NW_016807158.1:4169777-4184657 GCF_001698545.2 Rhinopithecus bieti | reverse complement strand
GCCCGTCTCGGCCTCCCAAAGTGCTGGGATTACAGGCTTGAGCCACCGCGCCCGGCCATTAACTTGGTTTTTTAAAACTTTCTTTCTAGTGTCCAGGAGGAGCATTTACACCCAATATGCGAACCACCAAGGAGTTCCCAGATGATGTTGTCACTTTTATTCGGAACCATCCTCTCATGTACAATTCCATCTACCCAATCCACAAAAGGCCTTTGATTGTTCGTATTGGCACTGACTACAAGTATACAAAGATAGCTGTGGATCGAGTGAACGCTGCCGATGGGAGATACCACGTCCTGTTTCTCGGAACAGGTAAATATTTGAGCCCAACATGTGCTTTAATATGTAGTAAAAGTATGTATTAAATATAGGTCGTAGGTAAGGGCCATGATATTGAAACTAGAAAACTCCAGTAATTACTTCTGTCTGGCCCTTAGTGAGATATTTAATCTCTTTTGCCTCAGTTTCCACATCTGTAAAATGAAGCTAATAAATAAATTATAGAGTTCTTGTGAGGAATATATATATATATTTAATATATAATACATATATGTAGGTAGGGCTATATGATTTTCTTGGCAATTTGTCATTACAAGATATTTGTATGATTTCTCTGCTGCACTTTCCACCCGAACTGGAAATGAACCAGCTTTGTGAAAAGCTTCTACCTGTCTCAATGGAAAAAAAAAAAAAAAAAGCAATGATTACGTACTAGAATTGGCATTCAGACATAACCGAAGCTAGTTTATCCCTTATTTAATAAGCCATGTAGTTAAGTGTTCCTTTCAACAGAAACAGACTCTGTGACTTCTTAATCAGTACCTGAAGCCATTTTCTAAGGAAAATGATAATGACAGATAGCATGTTCAATATAACATTTGGAAGTGAATGTGACTCAAATATAAACAGGTTTTTTGAAAATATTGATGGCAGTCTTAATACATCTACAAATTCCATCAATTTACTTTGATAGAAGTTGAATGAAAATGTGCTTGTTTATAGACACACATGATGTGGAATAACTAGCATTGTATGTTACAGAGCAGTGATTCTCAAAGTGTGGTCCCTGGACCAGCAATATCAGTGTCACTGAGAACTTGTTGGAAATACAAATTCCGACGTGCTTCTTCCAAAATTCTAGGGATGAAACCCACTCATCTGTGCTTTCCCAAGCCCTCTAAGTAATTCTGATGCACACAAAAGTCAGGAACCACTCCTCACGTCTTTCACACCCTGGCTTTTTGGTCAGGCGGTAATTTAAAATCTATTTCAAACATCCCTAACTACCTTACAGGAACTGATGAAATCTCTTCACTTACAATAACACTCCTTACAATAATGTCTTATTGTAATCTTAGAACTACTTTATGAATTAGGTAGTTCATTAGGAAATAGACAACACATCTGTAAAAGTCATTATAAAATATGGCCGTGGTGGAATATGTGTTCTGGATTAAGGGATAAATTGCAATCGTACTTCAATCAGTTTAAGATGTGGATACTTTTTCTTGGCTAAATAAAATTTCCAAAGTGTGCTAAGATAAGGATTTTATTTTATCCTTTTTTTATTCTTAAAAACCGCATATCTGAATGTTTCATTTTCATGTAATTTCAGCTTTACTGGTCTGAGACTGAGAATCTTCTAAAATGTACTACTACATTTGTTATCCTTTTTGGCATCCTAGGTTGGCATCCTTTCCCACAGTTGGACACATCTGAGTTTTCACTCGTCCTCTCTTTGCTTGCCTGACAGCTGAGGAATAATCCTTCCTTCCTAGAATAACTGTTCCTCACACTGCTCTCAATTTGTATCTCATCCTACCATCTCCAGGACTTTTGTTATTCTTACTCACTTGATTCTTCCATTTCATCCTCCACTGAATCCTCAACTTAGAAGCCTTGCCAGGTTATGAAACTAGATATCTGTCTTCACCCACTTCCACCTCTGCTGTTTTGCAGATTTTGCCAAGGTCTTGCATGGTCTCATGATAAGAAAAATACAGGCTTTTAACCATTGAAATACCTCTGTCTCCTATTTGCATCAGTTGGCATTGGAGAATCTCACTTTACCTGTTGCTTCAGTCATGTGTCAGAGGATTCTCCTCTCTTCCTAGTGGTTCCATCTTAGCTGGCTTCCTCCTGCCCATGAATGTGGGTATTCCTTGAGGTTCTGTCTGTGGTCCCCCCCATTTTTTTTTTTTTTTTTTTTTTTTGAGATAGAGTCTTGCTCGGTTGCCCAGGCTGGAGTGCAGTGGTGCGATCTCGGCTCACTGCAACCTCTGCATCCCAGGATCAAGATATTCTCCTGCCTCAGCCTCCCAAGTTGCTAGGATTACAAGTGCGTGCCACTATGCCCAGCTAATTTTTGTATTTTTAGTAGAGACGGGGTTTCACCATGTTGGCCAGGATGGTCTCGATCTCTTAACCTCGTGGTCCGCCCACCTTAGCCTCCCAAAGTGCTGGGATTACAGGCATGAACCACCGCACCTGGCCTTATGGTCCCCTTTTTTAAGATACTCCATGTCCATCTCATTCATTCACTTGGCTTCAATTATCCATTCTGTGCAAACAAATCCCAAATGTATATTGTTATTCCTTACCATTACCTATGCTCAGTGTTTTCATGTACAGTTGACTGTTAGATAACACACATTGTATAACCCATTAACATTTCAAACATCATGCTTCAAACTCAATTTATCCTGTTTGAAAATTCTCCACCTAGCAGTTAATCCAATCTCCCATATTTGTATTCATTACTGAGCATTCCTCTCAAAGTTCTATCTCTCTTTGCTATATAATTTCTCTCTAGGCACATCACAGTACCTGATAAGCTCAATAAATATTTGTCAAGATAAATTGAAAATCATAACTATGTCCATTGTTACTCATGTAATATGAATTCATAAATGTGACTGTAAAAGCTAATCTTCATTCACATATAAGGTTTGTTCTCTATAGATACAGCCTTCATGTAAGTGACTACAAAGATTTGCTTTTAGCCTTAGCTCAATCATTCAGCGTAGAGTTTGTGTTAGAAAACAGTTTTCTTTTCCTGAGGCTGTGTGGTAATTTGGAATATTACCTCTTCATAATGTCTCATATTACCCAGAAAAGGTGGCTGTTTTTTTCTCTTGTGAGGCCTGCCTTAAAGGTGGACTTTGATGCCACAACTAAGTTGTTTTTTTTTTTTCATGAAAATCTACATGAAATAATTGTATTTTCTACATAAAAGATGTAGATTTCATGGGTGGAATTTTAAGCCATTATGAACTGTTCAGCAGTGTTTATTCATAGAAGACAGTAAGAAGCATACTTTTGCACAAATTCTTTGGCTTTTCTTACCACATAAGTTTCTGGCACCATTTTCATAGAATTTTTTTTTTGGTATTTAAACACTTGTGTCATTTTCAAAAACAATATTTAGGCATATGTTTTTAATTGTAGTGGAAGCTGCACTGATGATTGCTTACAAAGCCACAGGAGTCTCTTGAGGATCCCATCCTAATAGGAAAGTGTGTGCTGTGGCAATGCCCCTGCCAACAGCATCTTACTGAAGAGATGGTAACGTACTTAGCCACTGGACCTTACTGTCATTACAGGCTGCATTATAATTTTTAAACAATGATTTCAATTTATCTGAGTCTCTAGGAACCAGTATATTGGTATAAAATATTTGCTGTGGCCGGGAGCGGTGGCTCACGCCTGTAATCCCAGCACTTTGGGAGGCTGAGGCTGGCGGATCACCTGAGGTCCGGAGTTTGAGAGCAACCTGACCAATATGGAGAAACCCCGCCTCTAGTAAAAATACAAAATTAGCCGGGTGTGGTGGCACATGCCTGGAATCCAGCTACTAGGGAGGCTGAGGCCGGAGAATCGCTTGAACCTGAGAGGTGAAGGTTGTGATGAGCGAAGATCGTGCCATTGCACTCCAGCAAAACTCCGTCTAAAAAAAAAAAAAAGAAAAGAAACAACAACAACAAAAAACTACTGCTCAAGTAGTTCTTGGTTTGCTGGTGAAATTTCTCCCAAAGAGAGTTCTCTCTTCCTGTTTATAACTAAAAGAGACAAAATAGCATTTTGGGGGGAGAATCACAGGTCATTGTCCCAGGATTTCCCGGCATTATGTATCTAACTTGTCTTGGAAAGGGTATAACATTTCTAGGGTGTTTCCAGGTTCCCTAGTGTCAGACAACCCTTCAGCTATTATAAACTGATGATGATGCTCCAGTTATTGGCACAGTGAAGCCAGTTTCTCTTTTGTCTTTTCTTCTGTATCATCATAGAAAATTCAGGGGAATTCAATGAAGACATTATTTGTCAAAGAAGATGCCATAGGGGAAACTTATGTGACAGTTCATTGGAATGCAAATAGGATTCCATGTAATGATATTCACTTTGAATATTATGAATGATTTTGTAGCTTATAGAATCTCCATGGTAGATGTGTGGGCTCTGTGCCTGGTAACTGTTAGCCCAGTACCATTATCGTATACAACTCTGGCTGAATTTGAGATACTGACCTTCTACTTCCATCAAACTGTATTGGATTATTTTTTGTGTTGCCAGATATCAAGCAAAATTAATTAATTTATTAATTTAAAAAGAAAAGAAAAAATGGAGGGAGGAAGGGAAAGAGGGAGGGAGGGAGGGAGGAAGGAAGGAAGGAAGGAAGGAAGGAAGGAAGGAAGGAAGGAAGGAAGGAAGGAAGGAAAAGTGAACTTTGTCCTCTGACCTTTTATTTCTTATGGTTTTCATTATTGCTATCTAGTCTATGGGTTGTCAAACTATTAATATAACCTGTGGCCCAAATCTAGCCCACTGTATGTTCTGTATGGTACATACACTAATAATGTTGTTTTGCATTTTAAGTGGTTGAAAAAATAAAAGCAGAATATCTCATGAGCAGTGAAGATTATATGATTTTTAGATTTCAATGTCCATAGAGAAAGTTTTATTAAAATATAGCCATACCCATTCATTTACATTTCGTCTGTGGCTGCTTTTGTAATACAGCAGCAGAGTTGATTAGTTGCCGCAGAGACCTTGTAGCCAGCCAAGCCAGAAATATATATATTTTGGCCTTTTATAGGAAAAGTTTGCTTGTTACTGTTTTGGTTGATCATTGTAAATTTTTTAAAAATTAATACTTCTTCAAGAAGCTATTTTCTAATATGTAGATATAATAAAGTAATTCATAATGTTACCCAAAATTAATGTTTCTTCTTTTATCTTGAGTAAAGAAAAACTGCTGCTACTTTGTTAAAATTTAAACTGGAAACTATATTTATTTATTTTCCCACCCATTCCTTATACTACTGTCTATAAAAAAAAAAAAATCACAGATTGAAAACATGTATTTTAAAATCAGCGCTTCCTTTTATTCTGTAGTATTAGGGCTATAGGTGTTTTTATGTTCTTTATCTCTCTTTTTTTTTTAATCTTGAGGAAGGGCTATAAAACAGCAGGCAAGGGTTCTCATAGGATTAACATTTCTGTTTTAACTTTGCCACCTACTGCTTACATCCAGGCCGTTTGTTCAAAGCAGACTGTGTTACACAGTCAAGAGATTTTTGCTGGTTTTCCTTTTGCTTCTGGAGTTATGAAAATATTTAAGTGTCTGGGTCAGGTTCAGAAACATTCTGTAAAATTTTTATTTTTAGCACTATATATGAATCAGAATGACTTGTGGTTTTTGATGAAAGAGTGAGAGTATTCTTACGAATGGGTGTTAGAGGTTTAGGATGATTTAATGCTATTACGATTTTTTAATGTAGAGTCAATACATGTGGTGTTCTGCTAACATTCTTATATAGTGTATACTGTTTCATGCTTCTTATTAGCTTCTGTTTAACTGGAGGAGTACTAAGTTGGAATATTAGTTCCAGGAAGTCCTCTGAAAGTGTGGAGTTTTGAAGTGTGTGTCACATATTTGAATAAAGCTTTAAAATGCTTGCCTTGTAGCATTAGAGGATAACTGCCTTCATAGTAACTAACCATTTCTGGCTGTTGCATCTCTTGGAATGGCACACTTAATGAACTGCAGAGCCAGGAATTTTGATTTTTAAAGAACTCCTTAAAATACCCCATGTAAAATTTGATAACTGGAGCAGTGCATGTGAGTTCAGAAGCGATGACTGTCAGATGGAAGTTGTGCGTGAATGTCACTCTGAGGATGATGTCTAGACGTCTCTTTTGCTTTGGCGTAAGGAAAAATCCCTTTGTAAGTTACTGATTTTTAATAACATTGTGAGTCACTGCTTTCCAAAGCAGAACGTGGAAACCTCTGAGAGTTTACCATAGATTCTACAGGGATTTTCACAGCAGGAAATACTAATGGAGCAGAGTGGAACGATGGCTGAATTGATGGGAGATAGATGATAAGTCACGGTGTCATGACTACTTGATCATGTAGAAGAGTAGCAAAGAGGGTTATGTGAAGAGAAAGGGAAAGAAAGGAACATAGCCCTGAGTGAATGCTAATCTAGAGGCAAATGTTGTCATTTACATTTTACTTTAAAAAGAGAACTTATTAAAATAAAATAGGGCTCATTGCTGAAAAAATTTGTTTCAAAAGCAGAATTATTTTCTTTAAGCTACTCTTCGGACACCTGTTATTTTAAGAACAGTGTAAAATCTCATATAATGATTGTATAAAGAATATATATGTATAATGTGTTATATATATGTTATTATATATAATAATTGGTTCTAGTCTGCTCAAATTACCCATTTATTTAGTATTCTGACTTAGGCAAATAAATATATATTTACAGATTCCTAAAATATTTTATTGCTATTATAATGATGCTAATTAAATTTATTTGCAGTGCTTATCTCTTTCCAGGAATGCTAAATAATCTCATCCAACCCTTATAAATATCCTATGAAGAATTGTAAGAATGTAGGTGCCATGGAGGGCAGGGATATGGGTTTCATTGATTGATTGCTGTATCCTTAGTACCTAGACTAGTGCATCACTCACAGTAGCCACTCAGTAGACATTATTTGAATGAGTGAGTTGCATTTATTATTTGTCGTTGTTTTTGGGCAGAATCACAGATAAGTTAAGATCAAAGAGATAGTAGTCAATATGTAATACAACCAAAATATAAACCCATGCTGTCTGATTTCATATATTGAATATTTATTCTTTTCACATTTTTACCTCATTTACCATGACTACTTTACATTTTTTCCTTAAATGAAGTTCATTTCATTTGTATTTTCTCATTTTACTATGAATTAAATGTTTCATCTACATATATCATGATGATATCCCTGATGTGTTGACATTCCACATTAGCATTGACATTGCTTTGTTTGAATGATATCACTCATTTTAACCCATCCATATGTTGTTACCAAGTCTTACACGTGAACAAGATTCATCTTACAAGATGACAGAGAAGACTTGGACGAACTGCACCTTGGAACAGACTGAATTTTTGTGTGAATTAACCTATGTGCTCGAATTTAACCTATGAATTTGATATGTTTATGTCAGTTACATTTTGCCTAGGAAGAAAGGAGATAAAAATTTGGGGCAAGAGGGGAAGATGTGAAAAGGGAGTAGAACTTTACCTTCATTTTGATGTATCACTAAATTTTGCCCATTTACAATTTGTGTTAAAATGGGACTCATAGCTATATTCAAAATGTCTTACACGCTCACCAAAACACCCATCAAACTCTTTGGCATGTTTTTGTTTCCTTAATTAAAATGGATTCTGCATATATTTGGAGAGTTTAGAATATCATGCAAGGACCTAGTGGCTCTCAGCAGGAGGACAGAGGGCAGTGATTCGCTCTGCAACGCTGGCTCATTTACTACCGAAACCCTGATGTTTCTCTAGATGACTTGAAAACAATTACAGTCAGACCTTATCCCTGGGTGTTGCCCCTATGTAACCCTCTAGTGATATGAATGTAAGAAAAATTTTCTAGCCTGAAGACATTAAATGATGCAGTCTATTGTCTGTTTGTCAGGAATAAATGGCCACACTTAAGTTTTTGTTCTTGATGTGCTGCCAAGTTTCCCTGAGGCAGACTTGGCAGGCTTTGTCCCGAGGAGAAGAATTCACAGCCTGCTGCTCAGTCAGGCCAGGCCTTCCCTATGTGAGTATCCATAGGAAGGCTATAGCTGCCAGTTGTGGTGGTTTTTGCAGAAAGCTGACTTTTGAATTTTTTTATTGAACTTGGAAAAGTTCAAATTCTAGAAAATAGAAGGAAATGTTTCATTTTAGAATGTGAAATGTAGTATAAGTTGGAATGAAAAGATCTGAAAACAGAGTTTCTGAGGAAGTCTGTGGTATTAGAGTCGTATGTGTTACAGTGAGTTGCATTCTTATTCTTCTCTTCCACTAATGGGGCGGGCGGAATAATGCCTCTGTCCCAAAAGATCTCTATGTCCTAATCTCTGTAACTGGGGACATGTTATCCTACTTGCGAAAAGGAACTTGCAGATATGTTTAATGTTATAGACTTTGAGATGGGGAGATTTTCCTGAATTGCTTGGGTGTGCCCATTCTAATCACATGAGTCCTTAAAAAGCAGAGCTTTCCTGGCCATTGTTAGAGATGTGATAGTGGAAGAAGTGTCAGAGAAACGTGACTTAGCTGGCTTTTGAGACGGAGGAATGAGACCATATGCCAAGGAATGCAGGTGGTCTCTGGAAGCCGGAAAAAGCAAGGAAGTATATTCATTGTCCCTAAAGCATCCAGAAAGGAGCCCTCTCAAAATCTTTTGTTAGTGCAGTGAGACCTGTGATGGCGTTCTAGTTTACAGAACTCTAAGATAATAAATTTGTGTTGTTTTTGAGACAGGGTCTCACTCTGCGGCCCAGGCCGGAGTGCAGTTATGTGATCTCAGCTCACTGCAATCTCCGTACCCCGGGCTCAGGTGATCCTCCCAACTCAGCCTCCCGAGTATCTGGTACTATAGGTGCACACCACCGCACCTGGCTAATTTTTCTCTTATTAGTAGAGATGGGGTTTCTCCACGTTGCCCAGGCTGATCTTGAATTTCTGGGCTCAAGCCATTTGCCCGCCTCGGCCTCCCAAAGTGCTGGGATTACAGGCATGAGCCACTGCGCCCAGCCTTTAACATGTGTTTTTAAGACACTAAATTGGTAGTAATTTGTTCATGACAGCAATAGAAGCTTAAGACAACTAGCTTTTGAGTTATAACTTAATCTATGCTTCTTTGAATAATTTTTAAAATAAAGATTAATCAATTCTGATGTTTTAAAACTCGGGAAATGTCCTTAATGATTTATGCAAAAAGATAACATGTTATGTTCTAGAGCTTTTCTCTACCAGTATAGAATAACATAGTAATATATCACAAAGATGTCATTTATTCAGTCATTAGAATTTATTGAGATTATTGCATTCCAGGACTTAACGATATATAAAGAAAAATGGCAACATCATTTTCCTTTAAGAATCTCTTGACTCAATGGAGGAGAGAATTTAATCCAATTCAATAAATATTTATTTTGCATGGGAGTGGCTGCCTGATACATATTTGAGATAGTGTTCTATTGCTGTATAACAAATTACTACAAAATTTGTGGCTTAAGGCTACATACATTTATTATCTTACAGCTCCCAAAGATGATTGCTTAGCTAGCCTCTCTGATCACGGTCTCACAACAAAATTTAGCCAGGCTACAATTGTTTTTTAAAGTTCAAGGTCCTCTTCCAAACCCACCTGGTTTTTGGCAAAATTCAGTTCCTTACTTTTGCAGAAGTAAGGTCCTTAGCTCCTTGAGGCCACCCACAGGTTTTTGCACATAAATCTCCTCATTGGCTTTTTAAAATGTGGTTGTTTGCTTCTTCAAGGCCAGTAGAGTCTCTCACTTCAATCTGCTGAGGTGGGGTCTCATATAATCATAATCTTGATATTGACATACCATCACTTTTATATTTTTCTGTTGCTTAAAAGCAAGTCACATGTTCTACCTGCACTCAAGAGGAGGAGTTATACAAGAGCATGACTCATTGAGGGTCACCTTAGAGTGTGTCAGCCATGACCCATACACGTTTTTAGGTAGATCATTTTTACAATGTTGTAGAGGATACATTAAAGACAGAGGAAGGAAAATAAGACTCTTTATAAGTTATAGGTAAGAAATGATGAGAGCCTAAATTAAGACAGGGATTAGAAATGACATTATCTGGTCTAAAAAGTATTTGGGAGAAAGAAAGGACCTGATGATAAAAAATTGATTTGTGGCTTGATTCATAGATTTATGACTTGGCAAATGGTGGAAAGAAATACCCTTGACTGATCAAGGTAAGAGAGAATCAGCAATCCGATTTGGAGAGTGATGAATTCATTTTTGTTAATAAATGGCACACTTACCTCCTCCTTTGACCTACTATGCATAAGAGTTTAAATTGATCACTTCAAGTACATTATTTCATTAAAACTCCACAGCAACCCAATGAAAATCATTATCCCCATTTTACAGTTGTGTAAATTGAGGCTTTGAGACATTAAATGCTTGCTTAGGATGGCAAAGCTAGTAGGAACAGTAATTAAATTCAAGCTCTGTTCTGTCTCACAACAAGTTGAAGATTTGGTGGACTAATTCAGACAGGTAAGTCAAAGAGGGTGTTATAGAGAGCACTGTGCTAGAGCTGGAGATCTGGGAGTCATTAGCAATGTAGGTGTTAGCTGAATCCATGAAAATACTTGAAGTCACTCTAGGAGACTCTGCAGATAAGGATTTAACTCTTGGAGCTCATTTAAGGGGTGGGAAAATAAAGAATATTTACCAAGAAAATGGAGAGTGATCATACAAGTAACAGGAGAATAAAAGAATGTGATATTGTGGCGGTCTTAAGAACAAACACTGAAAGGAAGGAAGATGCAGTGGTCAAGATCATCAGACATGGCACAGTTATAGCTGAGTGCCCTGGTAGTAGGTTGTTTTCCTCATCCTGTCTTCTTACACACTAGTAACATTTGCCAGGAGAATAACCATTCCAGATGGAAAGACCTGAGACATGAACAGAAAGAAGTAGGAAGAGGTTAACAATGCAAGTAAATGGGTTGTTTGATGACCACATTCTGAGAGGAAAGATGTTTTCCTTACCCAGGCACCTAGAAATGTAGATAGATATTCAAAGCCAGTTTATGTATGTGGTTTAAACTTTGAAAACTAACACAGAAGAACCTATCTTATGATAAAAAATTGTGCAAGAAAACAGGTTGAGTGACCATACAATTCATGAATCCCAGATGAGTAATTCTTCTCCCCAAACAACAAAGGATTAAATAGAGAAGGTTAGCCCTGAATTTACATCTTTGGAAATGTAGTTGTTGCATCCTTTGTGTAGGATTAGTAAAAACTTACATAATAAGCCTGCATTATTGAAGGTGTGTCAGTTTATCTGAAATTAAAATATAAATAGAAACAATTCTTTTTTTTTTTTTTTTTTTGAGATGGAGTCTCGCTCTGTCGCCCAGGCTGGAGTGCAGTGGCCGGATCTCAGCTCACTGCAAGCTCTGCCTCCAGGGTTCACGCCATTCTCCTGCCTCAGCCTCCCGAGTAGCTGGGACTACAGGCACCCGCCACCTTGCCCAGCTAGTTTTTTGTATTTTTTTAGTAGAGAGGGAGTTTCACCGGGTTAGCCAGGATGGTCTCAATCTCCTGACCTTGTGATCCGCCCACCTCAGCCTCCCAAAGTACTGGGATTACAGGCTTGAACCACCGCGCCCGGCCAGAGACAATTCTTAATGTAATGAAACAGGAATACTAAAACGTGATATGTAATTTTAAGTAATTTACAAAGTCCTAAAACATTAATTTCAGTGATTGCTGAGGCCCTGTGTGAATATTCTTTAGCTATATCACAGGAAATAATGGTAGTAATTCCTTTTTTGGTGGATTATCACTTGAGCTAATACTGTACTATGGTGTTTCTTTTAACCCTCACAGAGAAAATTTGCTTCTAGAACCAGAATATACAAACTTACTGAACACTTTTTGACACATTAGATATAGCAGATATTTTTGTGAGGACAGACACCTTAGTTGAATAAATAAAGTATTAGGCCAAATCTTAAAGGGGAACATTTTATTGTTTTCTGCTTTTTTGGTATGTTTCAATTAAAACATAACTTAGTCATTCGTTATATACTTTCTAGTTTAGTAAAACCACTGGCCTTAAGATTTCTCTTTCAACTTTGTCCCAGAAGTCTATTTTTCAATTAACCTGCCTGAAGGTTTAACTCTGAAACTTTCTACAGCCATGATGGATGCAAGCATGTGTGTGCACCTATAAAAATCTAGATCAACATGTGGGAACATCAAGAGATTTCTAATTTTGGTTGTGACTTCTCCAAAACCTTGTATAAAACCAAATACAAGGCTGGGTACAGTGGTTCATGCCTGTACTCCCAGCACTTTGGGAGGCCGAGGCGGGTGGATCACCTGAGGTCAGGAGTTTTGAGACCAGCCTGGCCAACATGGCAAAACCCCATCTCTACTAAAAATACAAAAATTAGCCGGGTGTGGTGGCGTGCACCTGTAATCCCAGCTACTCGGGAGGCTTACGCAGGAGAATCGCTTGAACCTAGGAGGCAGAGGTTGCAGTGAGCCGAGACTGTGCCATTGCATTCTAGCCTGGGTGACAGAGCCAGACTCTGTCTCAAAAAACAAAACAAAACAAAAACCCCAAAAGAGTAATTTGTTAGAATGGTTTTTAATGTCATTCCTGGATGAAGAATTAGGGAATATATTTTGGCATTCAAGTTTAAATCCTGCCCTCTATCACTTATCAGTTGTATTACATTGAGGAAATTGTGTAACATCTCTAAGCCCAGTTTCCTTATAGGAGAACTTTAAAGTAGACTTTATAGGTTTACTTTAAAGACCAAATGAGATAAAATATGTATAAGCCTGAGTGTACAACCTAGCAATTAATAAGCATTCAATAGATACATACACACACTTACCTATATAATATCTATTATTGAAATCAATCACACATATCTATGATGTATATCATATGTATTAGTATATATCTATGCATTTAATAAGTATTTTGAATGTTTGTCACATGTCCAATACTGTTCCGTTCACTAGACATAAGCGGTGAACCAAAAAAAATGCATCTCCTTTGACAGAGCTCGGATACTTGTAAGCAATACAAATGGTAATGAACAATATGCATGCAATTATTTTCCAGTATCAACTACATTTGAGTACCCACTATATCAGGAAAAGCTGAAGGCAAAAAATGTATATATTTTTAAAACTTCAGTGACATCATAGATGAATCCGTTGTGATATGTTGGTGGCATTTCTTTCGTTTGGAATTTGTAGATAAAAGTAAAAGCACTGGTGTATAACAAAAGTATATAAATAATTTATGCAATAGGTGAAGAGGCAAATAGGAAAGGCAGTTTCAGACTGTGGGGAGTAAAATTAGTTACAATCTGTAGAATTTACAAGAAAGGTTCACATAGACTCTTTTCTTTGATCTTGAACAGCCTTGTCAGGTGTGTAGGGCAAATACTGTGTTCACATTTTATAAAGAAACAAAGGATTACAGTTGGCAGGTTTTACTCTATACTGTTTGCAAGTGCAAAACGAGAATGAATAAAATGGAAATAGAGGACATTTGTTGCAGATTCAGAAGGAGGTGTATTTTCTTTCTCTTTGTAATTTGCTTGGCAGTGTTGTAGGGACTGCCATTAACTGGTGTGTTAATGAGCAATCGCTATCTACTCCTGAGGGCCATTGATAACTGCAAAAAGAGAACCTTCATAGAGCATGGTCTTGTACATACGTGGTGTTCAGCATGTGGGGGAACAGTACAAATTAGTTGTATTCCTTCTAACATAACTGTTGGGCAGACATAGTGGTATCCTGATTTAGTAAAGTCATCTTTGTAGATTTGCTTTTGAGGATGTACACTCATCATTTTAGTAAAAACAGGAACATACATGTCAGTCTATAGCTTCACTTAACTATGTCTCTTAAATTGTTATTGCCAAAGTTACATATGCTCATTGTAAAACGGATCTAGAAAATATTTTTTTAAAAAAGAAAAGCAATTACATTTCATATTCCCTTATTTGAAACCAAATGTGCCTCAGAATTCAGAAGTAGTTGAATAGTAATGTATTCATATATATTAGGTAAAATGACTTGCAGAACCTGGGACCACACCCTGTAATAATGCACAGTACTATTTCTGCAGTGAAACAGAAATCTTCAAACCATGTGTAAAAAAACAACCGCCATAAATAGCCTGAAGTCAGTGCAGGTCAGGTTTTATGACCAAATTAGTTCAAGTAAGGACAGATTTTGCCACCAAAGAAATTTAAGAAAAGAGAAAACAAACTTGTGAGTTTTACAATTGTAGATAAAAGATAATGGGCCTGCATTAAAAATAGAATATAATTCCCTACTTAATAGACTAAAAATACTGATTTTTTAATACTCTGTAAGATACCACATATAGGTCTGTTTGACTTTTTTATTTATTTTTTTTTAGAGTAGATAGTTTTACTTTTCTGTCACTAAGATTTTCCGAAATGGGTCAGCTTTGTTCTTATTTCAGCTTTTACCATGTTCTCAAATATCTGTAGCAGTTCCGAAGCTTCTACCTGCACACCAGTTAGCACTCACAAAAAGAGAGCCATACCGGGTTCTCATTCCTTTTGGAGTTTCCATTTTGTACCAATTCCCTTCATACTAAAAGGCATCCTTTAGAAATTTCTCCAAATGCAGGAGGTCTGCAGGCAACAAACTTTCCACGCTTTTATTGATTGTTTTCACTTTTTTAAAAAGAGTATTTTTGTGGATATAGAATTGTGGGTTCACTTTGTCTTTTCTTTCAGCATTAAAAAAAAAAAAAA
>NW_016807158.1:4141195-4168121 GCF_001698545.2 Rhinopithecus bieti | reverse complement strand
AAAAAAAAAAAAAGTCATTCCATTATCTTCTTGGCCTCCCTTGTTTCTCATTAAAACTTACCAATAATTATGTTCCTTGTTCTCATGACAATGTATTTTTTCTCTTGTTCCTTTCTTTTCTTTTTTTTTTTTTTTTAGACGGGTCTGGCTGTGTCGCCCAGGCTGGAGTGCAGTGGCACGATCTCGGCTCACTGCAAGCTCCGCCTCCCGGGTTTATGCCATTCTCCCGTCTCAGCCTCCGAGTAGCTGGGACTACAGGCGCCCGCCACCACGCCCGGCTAATTTTTTGTATTTTAGTAGAGACGGGGTTTCACCATGTTAGCCAAGATGGTCTCGATCTCCTGACCTCGTGATCCGCCCGCCTCGGCCTCCCAAAGTGCTGGGATTACAGGCTTGAGCCACCGCGCCCGGCCTCTCTTGTTCCTTTCAAGAATTTTTCTCTATGATTTGTTTTCAGCAGTTTACATAAAATATGCCAGGGTTTGACTCCTTTAACATTTCTTCAGCTTAGTTATTAATGAATCCTTATATCTATAATGTAATGTTTTTCATCAAATTTGGGAAGTGTATGGCCATTATTTTTTCAAGTATTTTTCTTCTCCAATCTCTCTATTCTTCTTGTGAAACTCTAGTCACATATATGTTGGACCATGTGATAATACACAGGCCAAGAGGGTCTGTTCACCTCCTTCAATCTTTTTTCCCTCTGTTCTTCCAATTGCATAAATTCTGTAATCTGTCTTCAAGTTAATTGACTGTTTTCTCTTTCAACTCTTAATACTTTAATCTGCTGTTAAACCCATGGAGTTAATATTTTATTTCTGTTATTATACTTTTAGTTCTAAAATTTCCATCTTGTTTGGCGGATAGTCTTTATTTCTTTTCTGAATTTTCCTGTCTGTTAATTTGTTGAAACCATGCCTTCCTTTAGTTTTTGAATATATTTGTTTTATTATTTGAACGTATTTATACTAATTACAATAACTGCTTTAAAGCTGTTATTTGCTAAGCCCAGCATCTGGTTTATCTCAACTTTGTTCTTCTTGACTCTTGGTCCTGTTTTCTCTCTTTTTTATATATAATGAATTATGTTGTTGAATCCTGGAAATCATGGATAATGCCCTGGGCTTGAGTTCTGTTTTCTTCCTCTGATGGTGTTCATTCTTATTATAGCAAGCACTTTATTATTAGCTGATCGCTTTGCGCTTGTTTGGACTTGTACTACTCTTTGTTTGAATACATATGCTTAAAGCATGTCACTCCAATTTTACAGGACTCAAACTCCAAAATCTCTCCCTTCCACATCTTATCAGATTAGGTTATGGGTTTTGTTAGGGCAGGCCTAAATTAGGTCTTACTCTAGAATATGACACTTTAAAAATCTCAGCCTTTCTTGTGTCAGCTGGATGTCACGGTTTTTAACAAGGTGTTAATGAGATCTGACTGAAGCAAGAACAACTTCATCCAGCTTTCCTCTTCCAGAATTGCGAAACCTGTAATTTATCTGAACAGCTTTCTCAAGTAGCAACTGCAATCTGGTAAGCCTCTGGTGCTCTCATCCTGCATATACAGCCCAGGACTCAAGCACAGACTCACAGAGTGTTTCCACGTGGATTTCTGAAACCCACTTTCTGGACACCTCCCTCTCTCTGACACTCTGTACCACAGAATTGACTTCTTTCTGCTGCCCCACATTTTCGTATCTACCTCCTCATCTTAGTGGGACCACCATGCTCTGCTTGAACACAAGCTCTCTGAACCTCTGTTGGGATTGTTCCCAGACAGAAAGTGGGGGGTGATCATGAAGATTAGTTTGTGAGTATCCTTTCTTCTAGTCTTGCACTGCCTGTTAGCTGTTACCTAAAAAGAATGGCCTCATACATTGTGTCCAGTTTTTTTATTTGCTTACTACAGGAAAGTACTCTAGTATCAGTTACTCCATCATGGTTAATGGCCATATTGCCCTGCAGAAAGATTTTCCTGATTACATTTCTACCAAAAGCATTTGAAAATGTCTATTTCCTTATTTTTATGCCAACTCTAGGCTTTATCATTCATTTTACTGAAGATCATTATTTTTACAATTTCTTAAATTATATATGTACTCTAATTTTCAAACCATGTGAAAATTATTTGTTAAAATTCTGCCTGAAGACTGCCCCTGAATATTTTAATATGTTGCAAATAGGTCAATAATTTAATATAGTTGTAGAAAATATGTTATTTTAGCTAAAATAGAAAAAAAGTAACATATTTATATTTTAAAAACTAATTTGGTAGCTTTCTCTTTGATTAAATACAGACAACTACCAAGAAATGAAATAGGTTTAAAAAATTATACTGTTTGTTTCTCATGATTCTTTAATGTTTGAGCAAACACATGCTTCTTCTCTAAAGCTTATTTAATATGCAGCACCTCCAGAAATTATGTCTGTGGTATGATGTGGGAACCAGCATCTGTATTTTTAGTAAACTCCGAAGGTGACTTTGAGTGAGGTAATCTGAAAGCCAGACTAAGGTGCTAAGGAGCCAAGTGAAATTAATGGTATCAGCAAATAAACTTGAAAGTCACTGAGTACACTATTTTCCTCATAATGCAACAAAGAATGTTAACTTTTCTGAAAGGCTCTGCAGGGAAAAAAAAAAAAAATTAACCTAGTTTAACCCAGTCCTTCCAAATTTATATGACCCTATAAAATCTTTAGCATCAACACACTTGGGAAGATGATTAGATGGCTTTTGTTGAGACAGCCTTTCTAAGGGCCTCCCCTCAAATACAGACACTTGAGATGCCCAACTGGGGCTCTCATGCCCCCAGGGCTGAGGCTGAAGGTGTCAACGTTACAGCTTTCCAATTACCAATTCAAAGCTCACCATGTGAGAAACCCTGCTAAACGTGAGAATTGTGCTAAATAGCTCAGTTTAGAAATACTTTATTTTTTTTTGTAACAAGGGCATACACATGCATAGAATGCTACCTTTT
This sequence comes from Rhinopithecus bieti, assembly GCF_001698545.2. Taxonomy (NCBI): domain Eukaryota; kingdom Metazoa; phylum Chordata; class Mammalia; order Primates; family Cercopithecidae; genus Rhinopithecus; species Rhinopithecus bieti. The sequence continues at coordinate 4,165,138 of NW_016807158.1, read as the reverse complement.
AAAAGTAGATTCAGTGAACTAATAAAGATTTTATAACTCATGATTCAGTTTTATTCTGAAATGTTAAAACTCACTATTAAAAGATTGTAGCAGCAGTTTGATTACCTAACAGGAAAATAAATGTATTAGGAATGGGTATTTTAATGTAAAATAAGGCAGCCAATTATCAATACATAATTATAGAAATTAATAATTGATATGTCTAGTCATACCTCCCTCATCTCTATTAAGCATTCATTTGCCAAGCAAAGATTTTGCAGTTCTTTTCGGGCTTTCAAAGTATGTTTCCTTATTTTAATAAGCAAGTCGTTTCAGAAAATTATAAAAAGGGAAGAGATGCCTTTTAGTAAATATGGTGATTTTATCTTTTATAATACTACTATAAATTAATACTAGAACTAATTATTTCGCAACAATTTACCCCTAATATCATGTACAGGGCTGCCTAGACTGACACCTAGGAGCACTAAGAGCACAGGAACTTGTGTGACTGTGGGTGACACACCCATGAAGCTGGCCCTGACTGGAATACGTTTATAGGTTAGCAACCAGGAGGAAGGGACTGGCCAGATCTCATTAAGGAAGCAGTGTTGCCCCAAATCCCTAGGCAACCAGAAGTGCAGGGGAAAACAGACAGTTTGGCACATCAGTTTCCAGGGAAACTCCCTAAGGACTGTTTACATAAGACTCAGGAGATAGATATACAAATGACTATTCCAATGACCTGCTTGGTAGTGAGCTGTGTTTGATCACTTGCCTGCCACAGCCAACACTTACTGTACTTATAAATGCAAGCTGATCTCTTGGCCAGAGACAGTGGAAAGGTTTAAAGATAATTGCTGTGCTCCTTATATTAGAAAAAAAATTAGATAGTATAAAATAAGGTAGGAAGGAAGCCTGTCTAGGAAATTTTCTTTAATGATTTAATAAAACAAAAGAAAATAAAAATATCTCATGGATTGATGAGTCTGCTGTGTTATCTTTGTGCATAGAGTTGCATTATGTAAATCACTTCGCAGATTTGTCTTGCTTATAAACACAATGCTTTAATGTATTTAGAGTATCTCTATTATCTATACCTCACAGATGAGAAAATTGAGATCCAGTCAAAGAAAGTGACTACAATCATGTCCAAAAGTGTACTCAATGATGGAGCTAAAGCTAAAACATAACTTCCACTTACTGAGAATGTTATTGATGTGCCAGACACCATGCTAAGCAATTTCCATGTCTTATTTGTTTAATTTTTATTCGTCAGAACTCTTTCAACTGAAAGTGACCACACACCTTACTCAGACTACTTAAAACAAAATACCATTTTCTTCGTTTAACTGAGAAATCCAGAACACAGCCTCAGCCATAGCTGAATTTGTACTAATATCATGTTGTCAGGCACTTATTTCACCACCTTTCAGTTTTGTTTTCCTGTGCATTGCTTGTTCTCAAATGAAGTCTCTGCATGTGGTAGCAAGAATGGCTCCAGCACCTCCAGATTTACCAGCTTTGATGCTCCTGATTTCAGAAAGAAGAAGAGTCTCACTGAACTCATTCCCGGGAAGGGCAGGGCCCTCACTTGTTTCTAGCCCGTTCCTATGTGAATCACAGGGGCAAGGGTATGCTCTTGTTGGCCAGGCCTACGTCATGTGGGCCTCCCTGGAGCTGGGAGAGAGGTAAGCCATTCCTTAACCAGGTAGACTCGAAATGAGGTAGTTGGTGTTTCCGAAAGTTGTGTCAGGGTGTTAGTGCCAAAAGAAGGGAAGTGATTCTGGCTAGGCTTTAGCCTTAGCTTAATGGATTTTTAGATAGCCATTATGAAAAGCATGGTTATTATTTACGTTTTACACAATAGCAAAGTGAGGTTTAAAGAAAAAAGAAGTGACAGCTTCACTGTAACTATATCATAGGCCTGGTGCTTTCCCCAAGGATGTAAAAATAACCCAATTCTACAGAACACTAAAAAGGATTTATAGTTGTGAATACATTCAGAGAATACCATTCTCACCACCCCCAGAAGGAAGACATTTGATAAGTATATTATTATCTTCAAACGAAAGGGCATGGAGATGGCTTTTTGTGGACATAAGTAATTGGGAGTTTTATGGCCATTCAGGAATGCCTATCTCTCAATGACGAACATTTTAATGGGAACACACTTACTTCTCAGAAAACCATAAATTCTAGATTCTGAACTCTTGAGTCCTGTGCCTGTGTGTTTGCATGCATACTGCCCAACTCACTGAACTCACTCAATACTTTCTTGTTGAATCAATGAGTGAAAATGGATAGAAGACAACTTAAGGCTACTTACTTAATTATTAGTAAACGATACAGCCCAAGGATACCTCAGAAGTAGTCCTCATATAGGGGACCCATTACTGTCAAAACCAAAAATAACAAAGGAAAAGAGAAATGACTAAAAGTAGTATTGTAACTTTTATTGCAAATGGATAAAAAACAGGTTTTGCATTATCTTTTTTTTTTGGTGGGGGGGACAGACTCTTGCTCTATCCCCCAGGCTGGTGTGCAGTGACACTATCTCAGCCTACTGCAACCTCTGCCTCCCAGGTTTAAGCGATTCTCATGCCTCAGCCTCCTCAGCAGCTGGATGTACAGGCGCCTGCCACCACACCTGGCTAATTTTTTGTATTTTTAGTAGAGACAGGGTTTCGCCATGTTGGCCAGGCTGGTCTCTAACTCCTGACTTCAAGTGATGCGCCCACCTTGGCCTCCCAAAGTGCTGCGATTGCAGGCGTGAGCCACTGTGCCTGGCCTGCATTATCTTTTTATTAACTCATCTTTATAGCCCTTCTTTGTGTAATATTTTAAAGATGATATGCATAAAGTATGTTTGTTGTGGGCCCTGTCAGAAGAAAATGGGGATTTCTGTAAAATTTTGCTGTCATAGTAAGTGAAACATTGGGGGAATATGGAGTCAGTTGTATCATTTGAGAGTACTTAATTCTTTTCAGAGCTGATAGTTTTATCTATTGGAACCTTTCTAATCAAAACCTGTTTTTACGTTTTATTTGGAGCTGTGTTATACACAGCCTCTACTCTGTCTCTTTTCATAGGGCAACTATAGTTAACAGAACTTTATTGTATATTTTAAAATAACTAAAAGATTGGAATTGGAATGTTCCTAACACAAAGAAATGATAAATGCTTAAGATAATGAGTACCTCAGTTACCCTGATTTGATCATTAAACATTGTATATATATATCAAAATATCACATGTACCTCATAAATATGTACAACTATTATATATCCATAATGATTAAAGATAAAAAAATTTAAAGAGTTGCAAACAAAGAAGAAAGAATGTGGATTTTGTTGTCACATAGAATGGTAGTGATTCTTACAAACTGCAGCAGGGAACCATAAAACTGATGTGATTTGTTAACACAAAAAAGAACATGCTTTTTATGATAACATGCCCGTATAACAAAGATTTTGCATCTGTATCCTCCTGAGTTTTCTCTCATCCTTCATGGCCTACAGATTAATTCAATAAATATTCAACAGGAACATATATGCATGCACATGTGTGTGGTCGTTTACACATGCACACACACTCACATGCACACACAAATCTTGCCCTAGCTATCACAGTTTCCTGGCTTTCAGATCTTTTTTTGGTATGTTTTATTTCCCTAGAAGTTTCCACTGCTAATTCCAATAGGTTGTTAGTAGAAATTAAGGAACACCTCCAACCACATGCATCCCTTTTCAATTGTGACATGTCTCTGCACAGCATCTCCAAATGTTTTTTCACTTCTAATTTTTACTTGTATTATTTATCTTTCAAGAAAATCATCTAAGTTGTTATCGGGGTAATTCTAAGGAAGCAGCTACAAAACAGGTATTTCAGAGCTTTTTGATTAAAACTAAAAGCCTGTAAATGTTTTGGATTATTTGGATTATTATTATTTTCACTTTTTTCAATTACAGAGCGAATTTTCAATTACAGAGTGCTTTGCAGCTTCTAGGATTATGTGCTTATACTTTGTATCCTTATAAATTTCAGGCATTATCCTGGCAAACTCTGTCTTGCTCTTTTGTATAAACATTGTTTTAATTTAGTGGATTTTATTTTTTAGTTTACAGTGTTTTAAAGTTGAGTTTATTCTTTATTAAGAATTACTTTGACTCCATTGGATTCATAAAACACAAACTATAAACATGAGATAAAATCTTTTATGTCAGAGTAACTCGTGCCTGTGGAAGAGAAGCCAACTTGAGATGTGAGATTTGAAATTTATCATATTACTCACTAAATGATTTCTGGTTGTAAATTCCTGTACAATTTGGTTCAAGTTAATTCTTCTTAGAACATTTTCAACAGAATTTAAAAATGTTCATTATGTTGATTATAATACATATTTACAAATTAAAATTTATAGTTATAATTTAAAAGAGCAATATCTTGATATTTATGATCCAACTCACTAATTAATAGAAACATTTTAAGTAAATACATTTTTACTTTGCCAGATTACTCACAAATTTGCTTTAACCCCCACATTACTAACTCTAAACTAGTGTCTTTTCAACCTAAAATGTATGTGATTGGTAGAGTGGTATGATTATATGCATAATGTTTATGTGACTTGTGAAACCATTTTAATTACAAATCTTGACATAAATATTATTTCTTACATTCTTATATTTATTTGAGCATCTCAGTTTTTGGCTATCTGTAATTGGGAAATACGAGTACATTTCTTATTTGATTTAGCTTATTTGGATCCTCTAATTTCAATATTTCCTCTACATTTTGAGAATATCCAAAGAAATATATTGCCAGCTTGTTACTGGCGGCATATTTGTATGAGTCTGCAGCAACCTAAGTTCTTGCTTCCTCAGAAGAAAGAACTTGACCAAGGGGCCTAAGACAGAGTGAGAGACCAAAGCAAGTTCTAGAACAGGAGTTAAAAGTGCATTGAAAAGCTTTAGAGCAGGAATTAAAGGAAGGAAAATACAATTGTGTGACTTTAGAAATCAAGTTTGTAGTTTTGGCCTTTGACTTGGGGGGTTACAGGTTCACATACTTCTGGGGTCTTGGGTCCCTTCTCCCTTGATTCCTGCCTTGGGGTAGGCTGTCCGCAGGCATGGTGGCCTGCCAGCACGTGGGAGGGGAGCATGCACAGTGTGTTTACTGGAGTTGTGCCCGTGCTCGCTTGAGGCGTTCTTCCCTTCCCAGTCTAGCATTCCTAAAAGAAGGTCAGATACCAGTAAAACTCCCCCGTTTTGCCCGTTAATGCACATGCTTGAGCTCACTCACCCAGCTCCTGAGATCTTATTGGGAAGCTGCCGATCACCAGTTTCAGGTGTTTCCATCTACTGGGAGACTGTGTTTCCCTGGCACTGTTAACGGCGGAGGGTGTCCAGGTTCTTGGCATCTTGAGCAAAGAGTTGGACAAAACACACAAAGCAAGGAAGGAATGAAGGGTTTTATTGAAAAGGAAAGTACACTCCACAGTGTGGGAGTGGGCGTGAGCATAGGGGCTCAAAGTCCCCGCTACAGAATTTTCTGGAGTTTAAATATCCTCTATTTGGGGTACGACCTGTGTAAAGGAAAGGGATGAGGTAAAGTTACAAAGTCATTTACCCGGTGTATGCCCTGTGGAGAGGATATTTCCTGTCATAGCTGAAGTGTGAATTGGCTTGACGCTCCCTGCCTCCAGACCCTATTTTCCTGCCTCAGCACCAGCTGCAGCCAGTTATTATTTAAGAGAGACATGACATGTGATAACTGCCTGACCATCACCCGTTGGTCATCTGACATTACTGGTTGGGGGTGGGGACTCTCTTCACCTATTCATGTCTGACTATCTACCTACTGTAACAAACTGACAAATAACGTTGTGTAAATAGTAGAACTTTTCTATGAATAGGTATCCCACCTGAAATAAAATCAGTTATGTTTCTTCTTTGAAGATGATTTTGAACGGTGAGTGAAACATTTTACCATGTCTAAAGTTCATCATAGTTACAGACCAAATGTGAATTTTCCAATCCTAATGACTTATACAGTTATTATAAAAATTCATTTGTAGTCATCTTTCTTTGGATAATGAAATCATTGTTTTAATGTTAACAAAATGAGATTGTCACTTTATAATGTTGGTGTGGAGGAGAAAGTAATATTAATGATCAAACTTAAACTTATGTATTGGCCGGTTACATTGGCTCACCACGCCTGTAATCCCAGGACTTTGGGAGGCCAGGTTGGGTGGATCATGAGATCAGGAGAGCGAGACCATCCTAACTAACATGGTGAAACCCCATCTCTACTAAAAATACAAAAACTTAGCCAGGCGTGGTCATGGGCGCCTGTAATCCCAGATACTCGGGAGGCTGCAGCAGGAGAATCGCTTGAACCCGGGAGGCAGAGGTTGCAGTGAGCTGAGATTGCACCACTGCACTCCAGCCTGGGCAACAGAGCAAGAATCTGTCTCAAAAAAACAAAACAAAACAAAAAATCTTATGTATCGTATTTTAAGAATACACATTCGGTTCCGAACTTTTGACTTAACATTTGGAGATTCTTTCCTTCTCTCATAGTTGTAGCTACACCCAATATGTGCAAAATACAAGATATTCATATTGGTTCCCCTTGAATTGTATGTGTTTCAATTTTTATGAGATTTGGAATACATTCAGCACATGGCAACGGCTTAATATATACAATGTTTTTTGATTACTAAATACTTATATAAATAATATTCTAAGTCAGTAGTCCTGTGTCTAAATAGCTTTCTTTTAAAAAGTATTGTAACATCTCATTGCTTCTTTTTTTTAATTTAGATCGGGGTACTGTGCAAAAAGTGGTTGTTCTTCCTACTAACAACTCTGTCAGTGGCGAGCTCATTCTGGAGGAGCTGGAAGTCTTTAAGGTTTGAACATCTCTTCTATTAATCTCAGAACATGCATGATGAGTGGAATTCTTTAATCTTACAGCCACTTGGGAGGAAACCATATTTGATAAAAGATCAAATAAATGAATGTTATGAATTTTTGAGGGTAGGAAAACACCAGATAAAATAAGAAATACAGAACAAATATTTTTGCAAAGTATTTTCCTACATTTCAAGTTATCTTAACATAAAAGGATTCTTTCTGTTTTTAAGCTATCATCACAACTTGAAGAATTGTGGTCATCATTATTTTTTAAAAAATGAGTTCTAGTTGTCAAGGTCTGGAAGATTTTGCCATGAAAGGGCTTTTATCATTTGCTTCACAAGCCACTGAAACCCAAATACTTGCACATTATTGATTGTTAGATAAGCTTTCTCATATTTTTTTAGCCAGTAATTTCATGAAAAACGACTCTGTTTTCTCTTGTTTTATTGCCTTTAACTCAGATGTCACTTCAGTTAAATAAAACAAATGTTGTCTCTTTACCACTCAGAACTTCATGTTCTATCAGAACTTGAGATTTCATTGTATTATTCTCCTTGTCCTTGAATTTGGGATAAAAAAAGAAAAAGGACAGAAAAATAAAACCCTACCCAAGGGAAGTTCAGTACTGTAAGATCTCACCTGATCAGGGCGGAGTGCCTGTTCTTTATCTGTGAGCCAGGAGAGGGGATTTGTGGTGTCCTGCCATGCCCTTCTCTGCTCACAGTATCAGTCACTGTAGTTCACATGGTGCTTTTTATCTGCATTTGGAAAGATGGGTAAAGCGCAGCGGAGGAGCTATTAGAATTGCAAAGAAAGTTTGGCATGGAATCAATCCTGCTGCAGACCACTATTTCCAACTAAACCAATTAAGAAACAATGGCCCAGACACAACAAAAGACCTGAGTCAGCCTATGACTGAGTAAAAGTAGCACTTCAGAACTCCCAGTAACAGACTATTGCTAGTCCAGCAAATTGCTTTGCTTAGTTGAGTAGACTTAGAATGTATTGACTCACTAATAGACATTCCCACAGTCACCAAAAATATTGACTTTATAAGCACGTAAGGGGGTAGGGTGCAGCGCTGTTAAATTTAGGTAATAAATTTTAAATGTAAAGAAATATGTAATAGAATCAAATAAAAAATTTCCGGAACTCTGGCAAGTTTCCTTCTACATTATTAAATTTATACTTTTTAATGCTAGACTAACTGACACAGGTTCTTTGTGATTGGCATGTTAAAATTGGGCTCATAAAATGACGTTAATGATATTCAGACGTGCTTTTTTCATGCTTTGTTTTATAAAGAAATTGATTTTTTCACTAGATTAACCAAAATTACATTATATAGAACATATTTTTTTTTTCTCATTCAACTCTGTAGGGACAACTTGGCTTGCCAAAAATGAAGTGCCTTATTCTGGAGTATTCTTGAAGACAGCAAAAATGTCATATAGCAGCACTTCATTTTTTATACTGAAATATCACCTTTTGATTATCAGGAAATGTTAAATTAAGTGAGCATGACATAAGCCTAAACATACATGTTACAGAAAGAAACATGAGTTACTCTGATCACGTGCTAACTACTTATGGTCTGTCATATGAGTTATGCTGGTGTTATCATCTTGAATAATAAACTCTCAGTGGAAAAACAGAGTCAGTCAGAATGCATGGTGGGGGACATCAGCTCAAGAGACACCAAAAAAAGTCTGAGTTTTCTTACTAATGTGTGTGCCAGTGATTGATATGGCCAAGTCAGGAGACACAGTTACCGAATACAGTTACTGTCTTCAGCATGGTGTTTGTGTCACATTTCTGAGGTGGGGTAAAAATAATTGGGTGTGTATGATATACTGTGATGAGCATGTGAGGAAATAATGCATTTAAATTGAAAAGTTTTCTTAGTTAAGTGTCACACTGATGAACTGCAGAAAATTCAGTGTGACTTTGAAAAACCAGGAGCTTTGTTTATATACAGTGCAGGACCATAATCTCTTCTTTTAGTCCTCTGTTCCACGTTTTCTGGCAATAAGTCTAGTTTCCCTGAGCTTAACTAGAATTGGAAGTATAACTACTAGTAACTGTCTAGCTGATTATAAGTTGCAACATTTGTATATGTGTATATGCATGTGTGTGCGCGCACATGTGCACGCACGTATTTATATGGGATGATCAAAAATTGTTGCAATGAAGAATTAAAGATATCACTGTTTTCCCTTTTAAAATGTTGGTCAATACATGCAGCTCCAGAAAGCAAAATAACCGGGGTACACTTGATTTTGAGAGCTTGTTCCCACCTGAGTTATTCAAGTAAAGCTCATGGATCTTAATCACTTTACCAGAAGTCTAATTTTTTTTTTTTTTTTTTTTTTTTTTTTTTTTTTTTTGTTTTTTTTTTTTTTTTTTTTTTTTGAAATGGGTTTCACTCTTGTTACCCAGGCTGGAGTGCCATGGCACAATCTTGGCTCACTGCAACCTCCACCTCCTGGGTTCAAGCGATTCTCCTGCCTTAGCCTCCTGAGTAGTGGGGATTACAGAATTACAGGCATGTGCCACCGCACTCAGTTAATTTTGTAGTAGAGACAGGGTTTCACCATTTTGGCCAGGCTGGTCTTGAACTCCTGACCTCAGGTGATCGCCCATCTCAGCCTCCCAAAGTGCTGGGATTGCAGGCATGAGCCACTGCACCCTGCCAGAAGTCTAATTTTTAATCATTAAAAGCAACGGATAATTTTTAAGAAGTAGTCAAGTTATGAATAATTTGCAAGCACATTACTATTTCAGAAAATTCTTAGGTTCTTTCATTCATTCACATTTTATCAAAAGAGAACCTTTTCTAACAATATTTTTTGTTTGCAACAATGAGTATTAACTAGTATGGTTCAGCCTAATATATTATCTTTCCAAAATAGCACTGGCAAGTGAACAATAGTGTCTTATGCAGAGTGCTTGTGTTGCGGAGGAATTAGGTAGTGTACCATTCCACGTCTTCCTCCACCTGAGTCCATGGATCTGATTCTGAATTATTCGTTGTACTGAATATTCCAAAAATTTCCTTTTCGGATTTTCATTTTTTGTTCTAGTGCCTATATCGATACATGTGTTTTAATTACTACATTTTTTTTTTTTTTTTTTTTTTTTTTTTGAGACGGAGTTTTGCTCTTGTTGCCCAGGCTGGAGTGCAATGGTGCAATCTCAGCTCACTGCAACCTCTGACTCCCAGGTTCAAGCAATTCTCCTGCCTCAGCCTCCCGAGTAGCTGGGATTACAGGTGCCCACCACCATGCCTGGCTAATTTTTGTATTTTTAGTAGAGATGGGGTTTTACCATGTTGGCCAGGCTGGTCTCAAACTTTAGTTTAGGTATATATCTGTGTAACAACTCTATCCTTAGTTTCCAAAGAGAAAGTGTACTTTATAGACAAGTATATGCAAATGTGCTGTATATGACAAGTACTTTTAAAGTAGATGTGTATATAAAGAAAAATGATTTTTTCTTGAGATTTAATAGAAAAAAATCTGAATGTAAAATCCTTTTAAGGAGTATTTGAGCAACTAACATGTTGTTTTCTAATATTTTAGAATCATGCTCCTATAACGACAATGAAAATTTCATCTAAAAGGTAAAACTAAGCTATTTTATGCTCTTTGCTTATTAAAATGTTTTGTTATTATGAGACATTATATTTTATAACTTCTGAATAATTAGTTCTCGTATTAACAAAATAAATAATACCGCTTAAAGTATACCGCAAAGTCACCTTTAATTTTGATGTAGAACTTACTAGTTATTAGTGAAAGACTGAATAGGTTTATTTTTGTATAAAAGTTTGTCAGAGCAGAACACATATACAGCAAGATATTCCAACATTTTGTATATCCGATTTTCTCAAATATTACGGTGTGTGAAGCCAACTAAAATAAAAATAATCTTTCTGAGAAGAATTTAGCATAAAGTTTGGGCTACTCTATAACATCACAACATTGTTAGAGGCTTGGAATAAGTAATCAGTCCTCTCTTAAGTTTCTACTGTTGTCACATATTTGAAATACGCAGTGCATTCTTTTATGCTTATTTTAAAGGAAATATTATTTCCTAGGATTTAAACATGTCAAAAAAAAAAAAAAAGGAAAGTCTCAAATCTAAGGGTTCAGGAATTGGAAAAGAAATATTTGACTATAATTGAAATCCTCAAATTAATTGTCTGATCTGTCCTACACATGCAAATATACAATGATCATGGAAATAAAAAGTACAATCCCATTATATACATGAGCAAACCATGTACCTCTCCATTCCCAAAAGGTATTATTTAAAAAAAAATTTTTAAGGTACAGAGTAATATAGTCAGAATGGAGTAGGCTTCCAAATAGGCTTGACATGCATTTGCATCCCTATCTGACCATAATATACGAACAAATCAAGTAACTTCACTGACCTGTAAGTTTCTACATTTGTAAGGTAATGCTTTGCTCACAAACAAGTTAATTTATATAAATTACCTAGAATAAAGTGGGTCCTCAGTAAATGCTGTCTGTGTAAAAGCCTGAGACCTATTTTTTTTGGAATACACAATAAAGGTTTTATGTGTTAGCACAACTGATTACATAATTCTGTAGCTCTTCACCATATTTGGTTTGTTAGAGATGAAGTAGTATTTTATAGTCAGTCTTACACTCTTTTCACATCACTGAATTTTATTAGGGAAAATAAATAAGGTACAATGGAGCTAACGATCTCATCTGTAAAAATGTTTGTATGGTGCATAACAAACATTTTCCCAAGTAACGAGAAGCCATTCGTCATTTTGTCTAATGTCCTAGGGAGCGGATCTCAAGTCAGAATTGTCTTTGAAGTCAGCAGGGAAGCCCTGTGTTTACAGTAGTTAATGGAAAGAGCAAGTATCAGGGCAAGATTCGAAATGGACACAAAGTCATTTGTGTGGCATAGTAATCCTGTATGCAAGTTTTAACTGTAGTTACGTATTACATCTGCCTTCAACATCTTAAATTGTAGATAATTTAAAATGTCTCATTAAAACAGTGAGATTCAAGGCAAGGATAATTATTTGACTTTTTGGAAATCATTTGTACAACTGCATACTGCATCGTTTTTTCAGTGCGAGAGGACTACAGATTGTTAATGACATCTTATGTGTGTTTAAATAACTTTCTCAGTATTTCTCATGTTATCCATTTGATGCTCTTATTTTTTTAGTTTGTTCTTTTACTCCATATAACAGAAAATAGTAGGACTAATAAAAATTATATTATCTAGAATGAAACTACCTGTGTCCTACACTCAAATACACTAGTATCCTTAAAGTATTTTAATGAAGCTGATAAATTTACTGTATTACTTACTAATTTATTCAATAAACATTTATTTCAAATGTCCCTGGACAAATGGTTATTGTCAAAACATGCAGTTGTTTTCTTGTAGTTTGAATGTTTCAACTGGAGACTAGTCAATTTCAGCACAATTTCTGAAAAGTCAATGTAGGAATAAAATTATTAGATGTAATAGAGTGAGATGTGATTCAAATAACTGATTAGAATTTAAAACATATATTGATAGTTTAATTGATATTTTACTGTACTTTTTACCATTAATTAACATTCATTGAGCAACTTATGAGCCAGAAACTATTCCAAGAATTTTATGTGGAGGAAACCCTTACAACATTTATTTCTTACTAAAACTCCATATGGTAAGTGCCATGTTATCCTAATTTTACTAATGAGGAAGCTGTGATTCCGAAAAGTTGCACAGCAAATTTGTAGCTGAGTTGAGATTTGAATCTAGGAAGTCTGGTTCCAGAGCTTCAGGGCCTGGTGGACACATGGTATCTCCAGAGATTTAATCTTTAAATGTATATGTATGTGTACATGGAGGAGTACACACACACCCATACATCCACGTCTATTCAAGTTTCAGCATACAGATTCTGTGCTAACTTGAGTTATATCAGTCCTTTGGAAAGTAAGGAGTGTCAATTAAGAGACATATTCCTTCACCTCCTGAGAACCATATTATGCCCAGCTAAAGGAATCAAACCATTATATTAGAAGCAGTATACATCCTACAATTGAAAGAGGATGAAATTTTCATTCATGAGATTTTTAGGATGATGAAGATCACTGGATCAAGCAGAATTTTAACACATGTATCAATATAAATACTGATGTTATTCTAAATAATTATTTTTAAGTAGTTTTAATGAGTAACATGCCACTTTCAAAGGCATGTGACAAAAATGTTCTTTTTTATTTCATCCAATACTTACTATCTACCATTTTTTCCTTGTAAACTTAAAATGCCCTTTATTTTAAACCAGACTTTCTCAAATTTACAAAGTAATGTGTGGCCACACTTAAAAAATAAGAATGCTTCCTTGTGCTTTGCTAAGACACTGCATTCAAAGAAAAAAAATCATAACTTAAATCTGTAATATATTAGCTCAAATCTGAGAGAACAATGAATCCCAATGTCTAAAACACATTACCAGTCTATATGGTGCTTTGAGCTTTTCTTTTTTAACAGGAAAGTGGTAATGTTATAGGCATATCAATGTAGGAAAATTCTATTTGTTTTGGCTTTATACCCTTCTGTGCTTTGCTTCATGTTTTTAGTTGGTTCCAAAATGAATCCAAGGGTTTGTGAGCATATATTATAATGTGTTCCTGCTGAAAGTCTTCTTTTAACTTCCACATCTGAAATAAATCATCATCATTCCTTTAATAGCAACAGTTGTATGTGAGTTCCAATGAAGGGGTTTCCCAAGTGTCTCTGCATCGCTGCCACATCTATGGTACAGCCTGTGCTGACTGCTGCCTGGCACGGGACCCTTATTGCGCCTGGGATGGCCATTCCTGCTCCAGATTCTACCCAACTGGGAAACGGTGAGCACTAAACAGTTCAACATCCAAATGTATGACACCAGACAATATAGAAGTGTTTCACATCTTTAGAATTAGTTCTATTGCTGTTTCTTTAAATGACATTAAAAGTAGAAGCTGTGTTTAGCACCACACATAGTATTTGAATGAATAAAATGGTAATGCGTTGTAACTTGAGATTCTCATAGATATGGCAAGTCCAGAGTACAGTACTTTGGAAAAAGTCCTTTCTCCCTTCAGAGCTCCTCTATAACACCTACTCCTCTAGGACCCATCAAATATTTCAAGTAGCATTTAGCTTTTTTCTTTTTTTGCATCATCTAATTTATGTCCTTTTTATTTTACTTATTATTTGTTTATTTATTTTTGAGACAGAGTCTCATTTCTGTCGCCAAGGCTGGAGTGCAGTGGCGTAATCTTGTCTCACTGCAACCTCCGCCTCCCTGCAACCTCCGCCTCTCGGGTTCAAGCAGTTCTCTGCCTCAGCCTCCCAAGTAGCTGGGATTACAGGCACCCGCCACCATGCCCAGCTAATTTTTGTATTTTTAGTAGAGACAGGGTTTCACCATCTTGGCCAGGCTAGCCTTGAACTCCTGACCTCGTGATCCACCCACCTCGGACTCCCAAAGTGTTGGGATTACAGGCGTGAGCCACCGCTCCTGGCTGTCTTTTTTATTTTATATGCTTTAGTGTATCCTTAAAACCCACCTTCCTAGGATTTCTCTACATTGCTTAATTATCTTGTAAACAAGAATACAATATAATTATCTTACAATGCTGGTTCGAGTTCAAGCTACAAGAGTATTATTTCAGCATGGATACCTTGATTTGCTTTCAGAACCTTGATGACCATGCTTTATCCTTGGAGTGGTGACTGCGTGATTACTGGTTGGGTTAAGAAAGAAAGGCAGTCTGAGGCAGGGTACTTTTTATCCAAATGGAAACCTAGGCGGGAAACGGCATCAACTTGTACCAAATTGGAAGGAACCACAAGTAGAGAAATTGAAAAGGAATATGCAGAATTCAGAGTCAGCCAAGGTCATAGCTATTTTCAGTCATACAGTGAATGACATGGGTCATGATGGTGACAGGGCTAAAACCTTTGAAAAGTAGGGTTAGCAGAGGGAGCAAATAGTAGCAGCCATGAGCACGAGTGATCTTTCAAGTAAAGCACTGGGGTGATGGTGCTTTATGGTTTTTATTCTCTACGTTCCTTTGAGGCCCTTAACAGATTATAACAACCTTAGTGCTTTTGTGTATTAATAGTATTCTGATCCTCTTATTCATTAGTTCAACAAATATTTTCACTGGAAATATATTTCCCAGGCATTGTTTTAGAAGCTAGGCGTATAACAGGAAAAAAGACAAAAAAATTCTGTCTTCAGGAATAATGCATTCTAAAGAGAAAAGATTGATAATAAATAAATAAGGAAAACCCCTGGTATATCAAATAATAACACGATCTATGAATTTAAAAAGGGCAGAGAAAGTAGATACGATATGTGGTAAGCAGGAGGTTGTGAAGTTAAATGGGTGTCAAAAAGGGCCTTACTGCAGATATACTGTGTGAGCAAGGACTTGATGTGGAATGCACCAAGACATTATCTAGCAGAGTAACATTCCAGGAAGAGGGACCAATAATCTCTAACACTGGAGGATGCCAGGATTGTTCAAGAAACAGCTCTAAAGCTAATGAGGCTGCGCTGTAATGAGAAAAAGGAATGATAGGAAGAAATGAGGTCAGAATGCCACATAATGTCAGACTTTGTAAGTAATTGAAAAGTTTTTATTTAAAGTGAAATGGAAAACAGCTGAGGAGTTTTGAACATGTGAATGATAGTGTTTGGCTTTGGTTTCAAAAGATCACTGGTTGGATTTGGCTTACTTTGAAGACCTTGTTGTAGGAAGAGGTTGGAGGTAGACGGGAAGGGGTGGCAGAAGCTGCATGACAGGAAGCTACTGCCATCATCTAGGTGAGATATAATGGTGACTTGTAGAGGGATAATAAAGATAGAGGTGGCAAAAAAAAAAAATGATCTGATGCTTGACAGAGCTCACAGAATCTGTTGATGTATTTGGATGTGGGAGGTTAGAGAAATAGAGGAGTCAAAAATGATCCAAGTTCTCAGAACTGAACATTAGGATTTATATAGAGGTCACTTCCTGAGAAAGAAGAGACTGTGAAAGGAGCAGGTTTGTGGGGAGAAAGAGGATGTTACGTTAATGGTATCAATAAGATGTTCACACGGGGATGTTGAGTAGGCAGTTAGAAATATGAATCTGGAGTAGAAAGGAGTGGCCTGGGCTGGATCATTTGAGATTCTTAATGGCATGAGATAGGAAGAGAACTCCCACTCTTCAAAACAGGAGTCTCGTAGATGCGTTCCAAGACTCTGTGTTCCTCCATGTTAATTTAGGTGCTAGCGAGGAGGTCCCTGACTTCTTTTGATGTCTATCTAGAATTTCTAGACATCATTACTCTGTGATCTTTCATCTTAATATGGGGCTGGAGGCCTCAACCTGGACAGAGTGTGAGGGAGGCAAATTTCAAATGTAATCTCACATAAGAAGTGATTTTTGTGGCCACTGTTGGTATTTTCAACCATATTTGTTTTCACGGCCAATTATGATAGTAGCGATATGTTAAACTACCATAACTCTTTGTAAGGCGATACTGTTTACTTGGTAAGACGCTCTAAAAATTTGCCTCTCTAGCACCTGCAATATAATCTTTAATTTATTAAGCAGATTCGGTGCTGAAGGAAGCTGAAGCACTGTACTTTCCAAGGAAGAAAGGGATATGGGGACTGTAAGTGGACTTTTACCATAGTTGTATAGGTATACCAGTTATTATATAATGTAAGGGAAGTGGACATCAGTACTCCTTCTCTGCAAAGACTGGTTTTGACCAATAAGCATTTTTATGTAACAAATAATATTTCTCAAGTAAAATTCCATACTGTATATAGACTGTCATTGCATACTAGAGATACTTTTTTACATTTTAGAAGTTGCTGCCCAATATGGGCTAGCTCATTTGTTTGCATATTTTCCCACCTATTACAACCCCAAGTATCCTTTCTAAGATGTGTGCTTAAATATAGATTCTACATTGTCATTCTACCACCACAAATTATAATTTTAATCATACTTTTTAAATAAAGAAATGAGTCTATCATGCAGTTCTTTGCATTTACAATATCATGCCTGATATTAAACCATGAATAATGGGTTGAGAAGGAAAGTAGTAGTTATTTAAAGAGTTGTCTTGACGGGGTGCAGTCCCTCACGCCTATAATCCCAGCACTTTGGGAGGCCAAGGCAGGCAGATCACTTGAGGTCAGGAGTTTGAGACCAGCCTAGCCAACATGGCAAAACCCCATCTCTACTGAAAATAGAAAAAAAAAAATTAGCCCAGGCATGGTAGCAGGCATCTATAATACCAGATACTTGGGAGGCTGAGGCAGGAGAATCATTTGAACCTGGGGGGCAGAGATTGCAGTGAGCTGAGATCACGCCACTGCACTCCAGCCTGGGAGACAGAATGAGACTCTGCCTAAAAAAAAAAAAAAAAAAGGTGGGGGGACTATCTTGATGATCTCCAGCAGTGCCTTATTTCTATCTTGAAAAGCCAGAAAATGCTACATATGTACAAAATATGCCTGAGGCTACCCATATTTATCTTTGACTAGCATATTGGAAGTTTCACTAAAAATATCTACAGTATTTACATTCTCCAAATTATGTCCTAATTTAGTTAAGCATATACTTATAGTAAATGCAAAGCATATTGGTGAATGAATTAACTGTTTTGTAAATTCCCATATGAATTTTTTATTTTCCTTTGAAGGTAATAGATTTGAAGTATTTTCCACATTTATTTTCTTTAATAGTGTTAATTTACCTAGTTTTGTGCTGATGCCACTCTCTAAGCAAAACACAAAGATCACTTTGAGGATTTCATAGAAATAAAAAGCAAAAAACGGTTATACTTGGAAATTGGTGGAATCCGTACTTTGACATAATGAAGTTGTTAAATATCATTGGCTCAATAGTCTCCCTTTTTAAAAAAAACTATAGTAAACATGCTGGGCATGGTGGCCCACACCTGTAATCCCAGCACTTTGGGAGGCCAAGGCAGGCAGATCGCCTGAGGTCAGGAGTTGGAGACCAGCCGGACCAACATGGTGAAACCCCGTCTCTATTAAAAATACAAAATTAGCCGGGCATGGTGGCTCATGCCTGTAATCCCAACTACTCAGGAGGCTGAGGCAGGAGAGTCAATTGAACCCAGGAGGCAGAGGTTACAGTGAGCCGAGATTGCACCACTGCACTCCTGCCTGGGCAATAAGAGCGAAACTCTGTCTCAAAAAAAAAAAAAAAAACTATAGTAAACAATAAAAGCATTTTTTTTTCCATTTTCATTCTCAAGTATCTTAAATATTTGTGGTTTTGTATCAAATATTGCAGTATAGTCCCTAACATTATTTGTTCTGGACTCAGACAAGTAGTTAGAAACTTTATTTTCAGACAAGATAATCAGATCAATTTTCAAATAAATACCTTTTCTATAAAAGATTTCATCATTTATCAAAAAGAATTTACTACTGTGTATGAAACATGGGAAACTCGAACCAAATTCCAAATCCTACATGCAATACAATATTACTCTGCCTACCAGCATGTTTTTGTGATGCTATGTGAGTACCGTGGAGGGAATCTATACATAAAAAAGGCTCAGATGGCTGCCTTGCTGATCTCA
Organism: Rhinopithecus bieti; assembly: GCF_001698545.2. NCBI lineage: Eukaryota > Metazoa > Chordata > Mammalia > Primates > Cercopithecidae > Rhinopithecus > Rhinopithecus bieti. Next base: position 4,146,572 of record NW_016807158.1, on the reverse strand, counting down.
TGATTGAAGCCAAGCCATAACAATGTTTTTTTCTGTATTCGAATGTCTAGAAGCTATGCGATATTGTAAATTGAGATTGCCCAGCTTGAGAGTTTGTATACATGAGTAAACCATTATGTAGTGTTGATCACAGGATAATAAACTTAGCCATTGTGAATGATATTGCTTGCCTAGATGGCTGAAAACCCTCTCATGATGCTCATATAATATATACTTAGAAGTTGACTATAGTAAAATAATGCTGGACTTCAAAATATAGCAAATGTTATGCAGTAAAAACTTGATATGGGAGCTATTCTAGAATACAGTACCATATTAATCATATTTCCTGAGATAAAAGTGACTGACACTTTCACTGTTGTGTGTTTGTGTGTGTACAGAAATATGTAAGTGGTAAGGGTCACGTTGACTTTGGAAAAGGAATACCTAAGTGGTACAAAATTTTATACCTATTCTACCATAAGTAGATTTATAAAGTCTGTTGTGTACATGAAGTTGTGTTTTCTTTAGCTAGAAAATGAGCTTTTTTCACTATCAATGACTATGAGATTAATTTTTCTTTGTAAGTTTAATAACTACTGTGTGCTTTTAATATTTCTGTTCTTGCTGAATATTTTTATTTATCTTTAAAAGTATTAAGAAAGACTTAGCATTTAACCCAATTAAGTGATATGCTCAGTCACGTATTGATAGTAAGCAATCAATTTAGGCAGGTATTCACAATATTTAAAGAGTCACCTTCTTCTGACTTTAACAATGTTTGATGCCTTGCTCCGAGGATTTCAGTTGCTGCACTTTGATTTCTTAGACTATGTAATACCACTGAAAGTAAGGTACTTAGTGCATCTGAGACTCACGAAATTAAATAACTTAATACAACTTAAAACTTTTATTTAAATAATGAACAGTTTGCAAACAATGTAACTATTTTTTTTTTTTTTTTTTTTTTTTTTTGAGATGGAGTCTCACCCTGTGGCCCAGGCTGGAGTGCAGTGGCGTGATCTCGGCTCCCCACAACCTCCGCCTCCTGGGTTCAAGTGATTCTTCTGCCTCAGCATCCCAAGTAGCTGGGACTACAGGCATGCACCATCATGCCCGGCTAATTTTTGTATTTTTTGTAGAGACGGGGTTTCACTATGTTGGCCAGGCTGGTCTTGAACTCCTGACCTCGTGATCTGCCCGCCTTGGCCTCCCAAAGTGCTGGGATTACAGACGTGAGCCACCGCGCCTGGCTTAATGTAACTAAAATGTCAAAATGCTTTAAGCTAACAATACATAACAACTAAATGCAAAGGATGAACCTTGACTGGAAGCTGGTTAACTTAAAAGAAATCCATAAAAGAGATTTTGGGAACTAGAGAAATTTTAATATAGAATATTCATTAGATTATGTTGTTAAATATCAATATATTTAGGATGATAATGATATTGTTATGTTGAAAGATTACTTGTTGAAAAATACATGCTAAAGCACTTACAGGTGAAGCATTCTTGTGTCTGTAACTTATTTTCTAAAGGCTTTCATAGGTGTGGATCCATAGTATATACATGATATGTATTTACATGTGAGAAAGAAATTAATGTGGCAAAATATAAGAATTTGTGAATCTAGGTATACCAGTATTCATTTTACTCATATCTCTACTTTTCTGTAGACTTGAAATTTTCAAAATAAAAAGTTGGGGACAACATGCTTATTCTAGTAAATGAAATTAACTTTTTATTAAATGTCCCTATTTTATCTTTATTGCTTGTTTCAGAAAAGTTGTAATATATCTAGAAACAGAAAACATTGACTTTTGTAAGAAACAAGTATGTTTATTTAAGACAAACTATTATAAAAAGGAAAATGCCAGTGAGTTTATACTTTGGAGGTTATAGATTTAGAAAATTTAGGATGAATTTCTCTAAACTAAACATTTACACCATTAATTAGAGAAGGTAGCATTTACTCAGGATATGCATGCAACAGGAGATTCAGAGCCATTCCATCCTGAATGTAGATGGAAAAACTTACTCAGATTGAAAAGCAAAGATAAGTACCCCCCATTATTGATGAATTGTATAAGAAATGTGAGATAGCGACATCAATCAGAACTCTTTTTAAAAATTTTATGAAAGCTTAGCAATAAAAAGGATGCAATGTTTAAAATTATAGTGTTTTAAGAGTGGTGTAATTGGCAGTGATAATTCTCAGTCACTTTTATGTATTTCTGCACTTACAGGAGGAGCCGAAGACAAGACGTGAGACATGGAAACCCACTGACTCAATGCAGAGGATTTAATCTAAAAGGTATTAAAAGTGAGCAATGGCCAATCTCAGTGCACAGTAGCAATGCTCCGTGTCACATTTCAGTAAGAGAAAACATTTTCATAGATTCAAACGTTTCACTTTCAAAAATATTTATTATAACATTCTGTGTATTGATATATGGTAATTAAAACTTAAAGGCTTTTTGTGTGTATACTGAGAATCATGAAAAACAAATGTCTCGGAACACATATACTTCAAGTATGTTAGCTGCAAGATCTTTCACACAGATTGTAATTACAGATTTTCTTAGCTACTATTTTCTTTCTAAAGAAAACCTATTTTCCGTTTTGAGATTTACCACTGAAGAACCTTTAGAACAGCATTTTTTTTTACTGCAGTAAATATACATCACATAAAATTTACTGTTTTAACCATTTTAAGGTTTACAGTTCTGTGGCATTAAGCATATTCACATTGTTGTGCAACATACTGCCAGCCACGTCTGGATATTTTTAATCTTTCCCAACTGAAACTAGACCTATTAAATACCACCTAACCATTACGTCTTCCCTCCAGCCCTTAGAAACCACCATTCTACTACTTTACGAATTTCTTCTGAATTCAACTACTCTAGATACCTCGTATAGGCGGAATGATACAATATTTGTCCTTTTGTGACTGACTCATTTCACTTAAAACTAAAGTCTTCAAGGTCCATTCATATTGTAGCATATATCACAATTTTCTTCATGTTTAAGGCTGAATTATATTTTGTCATGTGTGCATATTTATAATGTGTGTGTGTGGATATATACATATATATGTACGTATGTATGTAGGTAAGCCACATTTTGTTTATCGATTCATCCATCACTGGATACTTGGTTCACTTCCATCTTTTGGCTATAGTGAGAATCCTGCTATGAACATGGGTGTACTACAGTGCCTGTTGACAATCCTGCCTTGGGTGTCCTTCAATTAAGTAAATTCCATCCTTCCCATTCTGACATGGAGTTACCATGTTACAATACTTTTCCTTCCTCAGTCCCACCAAATAAAAATATTTCCAAGCAGACCTTCCTTGTGGCTCACCAAGGTGCTACAGATAAGCTGTTTCAAAAATTAACAGTGAGACTCCTATTTCTAATCCCTTTGAGTCTGTGCTTTCCTTTAGTAAAAAATGACATTCTTTTTACTATTCTAACTGCAAAGAGCAAATTAAGACAGATTTTGCTTACTTGTTCCACACATCTAGTGGAGGGAATAAATTCAAATTACCATTTCTCCATTTGCAATTTTATAAAAGTGTATCAGTTCCCATCAGTAGTAGTTGTCATAGTGGTAAGAATAATGGCAGTGGAGGTAACATCAAACAAATATTAATGCTGACTTTGTGGCAGAACCTGAGCTAAGTGTTTTTTAATGATTATTTCACTCAATGCTTAAAAAAAAACCATACTAGAGTCCTATTATTCCTGCTTTATTCTGTCCATGTCTAAGCTACCATATGGCAATACTAAATGTTTTGCCTAATTTAATACCTTTACTGAGAACCCTATGTAAAAATGCTGTAATCCATGTTTTAGAGATGAGTAAAACTAAAGCACAGAGACATCAAGTAACTTGTCTAAGTTTACACAGCCGGTAGTGGTAAGGTGAGGATTTTACCCTACGTTCCGCTGATTCTGAAGACAGTGTTCTCAATCACTACATTCCACCAAGGCCACAGCTTTCTTTCTGCCCTTTCCCAGTGCTTACCTATTTCCTCTATATGACACTGAATATGGACTTTAGGAATGGGATAGACCTGGCTTCGGTATTGCCTGACACATTCACTAAAGTGTATTTCCTCATAACTCACAGCCTCAGTTTGCTCAGCTGTGAAAAGCTGAGAAAATGTGACAGGAGTATTGTAATAATTAAGTTAACAAAGTAATATTAAGAACAATCCTTGGCGTAGAGTAATTCTTGAATAAACATGATTTTATCAACATTACCTTAATTCACAGTCTCTCCTTCCCTTTACATAAACAAAACAGGTAAACAGCGTATCCTACTTTGCTTGTTAAACGATTACCACTGCTTTTTACTGGCTGCCATAGTTGTTCACAATTTTGTATAAAAATAAACATGTATATAGCATTTTTACAGGAGAATGTGCTCTAAATTCAGTTGTGTTCTTTCTTTCTCGCCTTTTATTTTTGCCTGCTAGCATACAGAAATGCAGCTGAAATTGTCCAGTATGGAGTAAAAAATAACACCACTTTTCTGGAGTGTGCCCCCAAGTCTCCGCAGGCATCTATCAAGTGGCTGTTACAGAAAGACAAAGACAGAAGGAAAGAGGTGAGTAAAGCAGCACAGTAGCAATCCATCAGGGCTTCGGAGAGAACATTAAATCAACGTCCCTCGGTGAGGCTCAGATCAAAGGAAAAAGGAAAGGCATATGATCATCTTTTATGTCTTTGGGATGACAAGTGCCACTTTCCTTAAAATCCTTTGTCCTAAGAATTGATGGATTAATTAGAAATTCTCTCTGCCTGCTCACCTCTGTAACATGGTGATTGAAACAAGAGCCTCGGCACTAAGACAGTGGTATTGATGTGAGGAAACATTTCCTAAAAGAAACAAGATGTGTGCAAATCTAGAAGCCAAGTTTTCATACAACAGCACCTTTGTGTGATTCACAAGATAAAAGGGAGCTTTTTAAAAAAAGTTTAATTTTCCTCAGCAAGAAATTACACTGAACTATAACCTTCATGACAAAGAGCGTTTTTCTGCTGTGTGGTAATCTGTTTCCATTGCTTTATTATTCATAACTCTTGTGCTTTGGTTAGGTAATATATGGAATCATTGTTTATGAGACCATTGCCTTTATTTAGTGATATGGAAAAAGTCCTTAGATTTTCAAATAAAAAGACGCTTACTGAAACTTTTCATGGATTGGAAAGAGCTGGGTTTTTTGAAATAAGGGAGACATTGTAAAATGGCATAGGGTGATATATTGTAAATAATGAATTTCATAATATTGATGTCATGTTGTCCTGACAAATGAGATGATAAAAATATATATGTAGCCGGGCGCGGTGGCTCAAGCCTGTAATCCCAGCACTTTGGGAGGCCGAG
>NW_016807158.1:4134548-4139977 GCF_001698545.2 Rhinopithecus bieti | reverse complement strand
TACTTAAGCTATTAATATTTTATTAAACTTATTGTGATCCTTTCTATTTTAAGAAAACATATGCTTCTCACTCATATTACTGTGTAAACATTAATCATTTTTTTAAGTAAGACAAATGATAAAAGCTCACAGAGCAAAGGCAAATAGTTCATACTAAGTAGCATAAAGTGAAAACTGAAAGCCCTCCTCCACTTCAATACTTATTATCACTTTTACTATCTATTGAATAATACTAATACTTATTGAATAATACTAATACTTATGGAATAATAATTACTCAGTTCTTATTCCCACTGCCCAGAGTAAGTTTCCCAAGACTTATATATTTCTCCAAATATATAAGTCCATAGTTTTCCTCCCCTACACACATACAACACTCACACACACACACACACACATGCATACCCTGCTTGAATATCAGTACATGTGATTCAATGTCATATTTCCTAGCTGCATAATATTTCATAGTGTGAATATACCATACCACAAGTGTTTTTTTTTTCAAAGCCATCTATTTGTTAGATAATTTCTTGTTTTCCTCTTATCAAAAACACCTGCACACATGTGAGAGTATATATTCTAGATAAATTCCTAAAATGTAATTGTGCCAAATATTATATCCATGTTTAATGGATTTACCATATTGGACTCAAAATATTTTCCCAATTTTGCACAAATAGGGTAGCATTTCTTTTTTCTTTAATTTCTGAACGTATTTATACATGATTTGTTTTTGAGGGACATTTAAACTTAGTAAAATTAATTAATGTCAAAATTTTTTCTTCCTCCAAGTGACTCTCTCTTTTCTAGTTCTGTTCTATTATCTGTCTTTTAATAATATACTTGCCTTTTGTGGGTTTTTTTTGTGCACAAATCAATTGATCTTTGATTTAGATATTATTAGTAATATCTTGTCCATTTGCACAGAACTTTATCATTTAGGAAAACATTTAACATACATTATCTAATTTTGATTTTGGTCAAATTTCTTTTTTCTTCAATGAAAGAGTATTCTAGAGTATACATGTCAAAGAACCTTTTACCACTTACGTTTTTATCTATTCATTGGCAGTACTACAGGTGGAACTGTAAGGAAGGTTTCAAGCATTTACTGATACCCAGTAAACAATCATTTTTCCAGTAAAATCTATAAAGCAATTAAATATTAATTCATAGCTTTTTATTACCTTTCCTTGTAAAGTAAAACCACTTACAGGACTTAAAAGGTGATGACATCACAGCTAATTTTAGACATTGTTTATTTAGGGATAATTGAAAAGGCCCTTCATAATGTTCAAAATTCTGCCTCTGCTTATGTATTTTTTATTTAGAAGAACATTCATTCATTTGAAACAAAAGATAAAATTCACCCTTTAATTGTGGCTTCGTGTTTTACTAGTGAGTACTTTTATAAATATAAAAGACTAGAACACCAGGATGGAATAGATATTTTAAAGTATCTATGAGTTTCATTTACATATATTGACTGTGATTCCAATTTCAAAGGCAACCACAATTTTGTGCTTATATATGGAGAAACTTCTTCTATCTAGGGGAAAGCACTTTAAGCTGTTTTTGCCAATATGGATAATATGTTCACCCTCTCTTTATTAGATTCAATACCCCTGTGACAGTGTGACAAGATCTCCCGTGTTGTTGTTTTTTTTTTTAAAGGCAATGGAACTGACCAAAATTTCGTGTCCACTGAGAAAAATGCTAAGTAGTACTCAATACTTTTTTCCCAAATCTGTGAAACTTGACACTATTCTGTATATGTTGGTCATAATCTAAGGAAATGTAATGTTCAATTTCAGTAACTTTAATGTGTCTCTGTTTTAGGTTAAGCTGAATGAACGAATCATAGCCACTTCACAGGGACTCCTGATTCGCTCTGTTCAGGGTTCTGACCAAGGACTTTATCACTGCATTGCTACAGAAAATAGTTTCAAGCAGACCATAGCCAAGATCAACTTCAAAGTTTTAGATTCAGAAATGGTGGCTGTTGTGACAGACAAATGGTCCCCATGGACCTGGGCCAGCTCTGTGAGGGCTTTACCCTTCCACCCGAAGGACATCATGGGAGCATTCAGCCACTCAGAAATGCAGATGATTAACCAATACTGCAAAGACACTCGGCAGCAACATCAGCAGGGAGACGAATCACAGAAAATGAGAGGGGACTATGGCAAGTTAAAGGCCCTCATCAATAGCCGGAAAAGTAGAAACAGGAGGAATCAGTTGCCAGAGTCATAATATTTTCTTATGTGGGTCTTATGCTTCCATTAACAAATGCTCTGTCTTCAATGATCAAATTTTGAGCAAAGAAACTTGTGCTTTACCAATGGGAATTACTGAAAAAGGTGATTACTCCTAAAGTGAGTTTTACATGAACTGAAATGAGCATGCATTTTCTTGTATGATAGTGACTAGCACTAGACATGTCATGGTCCTCATGGTGCATATAAATATTTAACTTAACCCAGATTTTATTTATATCTTTATTCACCTTTTCTTCAAAATCGATATGGTAGCTACAAAACTAGAATTGTTGCATCCCTCAATTGAATGAGGGCAATATCCCTGTGGTATTCCTTTCCTGCTTTGGGGCTTTAGAATTCTAATTGTCAGTGATTTTATATATGAAAACAAGTTCCAAATCCATAGCTTTTACATAGTAAAAGTCATAAATGCATATGATAGGATGGCTATCAAAAGAAATATAAAAGGAAGAAGGCATTTAAAGTTGTGTAAAAACATGAGTTATTCATAAAGAGAAAATGATGAGTTTATATGGTTCCAATGAATTTTTTTCTTTTTAAGATTGTAGAAATAATCAGTTACTGGTATCTGTCATTGACCTTTGTTTCCTTATTCAGGAAGATAAAAATCAGTAACCTGCCCCATGAAGATACTTCATGGGAGTTATATCAGTGAAGCAGTTCGGCTTATATTCTTATGTTATCACCTTCCAAACAGAAGCACTTACTTTTTTTGGAAGTTATTTAATTTATTTTAGACTCAAAGAATATAATCTTGCACTGTTCAGTTATTACTGTTTGTTCTCTTATTTCCTAGTCCATGTGGCAAATTAAAAAATACAAGAAGGAAAAAACTTTGAAGTTTTAGACTTCTAAATAAGGGGTGAAATCATCAAACAGAAAAATCAAATTAGAAACTACTAATTTTTAAAGAAGAATTTATAACAAATGTGGCTAGTTTTCAACTTCAGTGCTCAAATTCAATGATTAATTCTCCCTTTTATTAAAACCAGTCTCAGATATCACAGTGATTTTTAAGTCAACACTATATATTTTATGATCTTTTCGGTGTGATGGCAAGGTGCTTGTTATGTCTAGAAGGTAAGAAAACAGTATGAGGAGACATTCTTTCTTTCAAAAGGTAATGGTACTATGTTCACTGGTCTCTAAGTGTAAATGTAGTAAGTTTTGTGATGAATAAAATTATCTCCCAATTATATGTTTGAATAATTTTATTAGAAAAATTTCATTCTGAAATTATTTTCTCCAAATAAAAACTAGATGGAAAAATGTGAAAAAAATTATTCATGTTCTCATATATATTTAAAAAACACTACTTTTGCTTTTTTATTTACCTTTTAAGGAAGCATTTTCATGCTTCTAGGTAAAGACAGATATTGTACCATGTACCTAATCCAAATCTTGTACAAAAATTTTATTTATAGTTGATAATCTATGATGAAGGTAATTAAAGTAGATTATGGCCTTTTTAAGTATTGCAGTATAAAACTTCAAGAACTAAAGTCATTGTCAAAATGAATATGATTATTAGTCAGAATATCAGAATATGATTCACTATTTAAGTTATCATAAATTATGATAATATATGAGGAGGCCTCGATATGGCAAAAATATTTAAAATGCATAACATAACACCAAACTTCATTTTCAGAAAAATCTGTTGTTCCAAATGTGTATAATTTTAAAGTAATTTCTAAAGCAGTTTATTATAATGGTTTCCCTGCTTAAAAGGTATAATTAAACTTTTCTCCTCTACATTGACACATAGAAATGTGTCAGTGTAAAGCCAAAACCATCTTCTGTGTTTATGGCCAATCTATTCTATGTTCAAAGTTAAAAGTAAAATTGTTTTAGAGTCACAGTTCCCTTTGTTTCACATAAGCCCAAACTGATAGACAGTAAGGGTGTTTAGTTTTATAATGTATTTGTGCTATTTAATTCTTTATATTTTCACAATTATTAAATTGTGTATACTTTCATTACTTTTAAAAATGTAGAAATTCTTCATGAACATAACTCTGCTGAATGTAAAAGAAATTTTTTTTCAAAAATGTTGTAAATGTATACTACTGGTGGTTGATTGGTTTTGTTTTGTGTAGTTTGATAATTCAGTGACTTAGTATCTCTTCCATTTGTATTGTACATAAAATTTTCTAGAAATACACTTTTTTCCAAAGTGTAAGTTTGCGAATAGATTTTAGCATGATGAAACTGTCATAATGGTGAATGTTCAATCTGTGTAAGGAAACAAACTAAATGTAGTTGTCACACTAAAATTTAATTGGATATTGATGAAATCATTGGCCTGGCAAAATAAAACATGTTGAATTCCCCAATTATGTTTCTAGCTTTTATTTTTAATGTAGGATTAACTTACTTGTTAGTGTGATACAATTTACTGAATTCATATGATTTTTAAATATTCCTTTATCCATTTTGGTGAAGGTAATACATCTACTATTTCAAGATTTAAATTGCGGAAAGATGCACATATAAAGCTCTCCCAGTACCAATAGCCCTCATTTATTCGAGTCCCAACCCAAAAGACATCTAATATCATCCATTTTCTGTGTATACTTCCAAACAAATACATATTTGTTTTCTCCCTAATATTGTACATCCATACGTATCTATAGATACTTATTCAGAGTATGTTGTGTCTACATTGGAAAAAATACACAGTTTAGGAATGCACGGTCTTTGGAGCCAGATTGCTTGCATTTGAATCCATGCTAACTGTCTTATTCTGGGAAAGTTTTAAAATTCTCTCTGCCTTCCTTTCCTGTACAAGTTCATACCAGTAAAGCATTAGGACAGAACGTTTTACATGGTAAGTATTCAATAAATGTCTTAATGTTGCCTTATTTAGAAGGCATCATTTTGCTAGAACAAGAAGGAATGTTTCAGTTGTGTTCTATGGCAAGTTAAATGCCAATGATCTAAGTGGGGAAACTGCAGTCACTGGGTTAGGTAACACCTTATCAGGTAAAATGAGCCTTTAATAAATTAGAGGAAAGAAACCACAGATTAACTCATAATCCAGTTAACACATTTGAATGGCAGACCTGTTACAGCTTTCTTCTACCTCTGGGCTTTCAATCTTTTATAATGTCAGTGAAGAAAAAATAAACCACAAAAATTAAAAGTTGT
>NW_016807158.1:4086331-4131698 GCF_001698545.2 Rhinopithecus bieti | reverse complement strand
AAAAAAAATCCTCTAAGTATTAACTTTTTTTTGGAATTAAATTAAAATTACAAATCATCACAATTTGATCAAAGGACATAAATATATTCCAAATTTTGAAAATCATTAAAAAGTAAAAATCTTAAATGAAAATACATTTAATAAGATAAATGGAGCTTCTTTCGTTGTCCATTAATTAAATTACTTGTGGATGAAGTCTACTTGAAAGAATGAACCAAATTCAATGAAAATGCTATTTCTAATTTTTGTAGATATGAAAACAGTAAGCAACCGTACTTACATACTTAAATGGAGATTGGAGTTTCATTACAAAGCTGTTGTCCAAATACTTAAATATCTTTTGAAGGCTGTATCTCACAGCATTATCATCAAATATTATTTTAATTAATGAGTTGACAATATGATTAGTTTCTCTTACAATTTTATTCAAGGAAAGATTTGAAAATCTTCATTTTTCTCATTACTTGGACCAATATTTTCATTTCTGCCTTTGTCGGGCTCTCTGGCTCAATGAGGCCATCTTCTTGGTTTCCCCAGGAGAATCCTCTGTTTCTTCTACTTATGTAGACTCCCAGCAGCCATTTGCTAACTGAGTTATGTTGGGAAAGTTATTTAACTTCTCTGTGCCTGTTGGGATCCTCATCTGAAAAACATGGGATAATAATATTATTCCTGACTGGGCCCAGTGGCTCATGCCTGTAATCCCAGCACTTTGGGAGGCTTGAGGCAGGTGGATCACCTGAGGTCAGTAGTTTGAGACCAGCCTGACCAACATGGAGAAACCCTGTCTCTACTAAAATTACAAAAAAAAATTAGCCAGGCGTGGTGGCGCATGCCTGTAATCCCAGCTACTTAGGAGGCTGAGGCAGGAGAATTGCTTGAACCTGTGAGGCAGAAGTGGCAGTGAGCCAAGATTGCACCATTGCACTCCAGCCAGGCAACAAGAGCGAAACTCCATCTCAATTAAAAAATAATAATTATTATTCCCTTCATATGGTTGTGAGGATAAAGTCACATTCCTGCCACATGATTGAGATATTATTATTAATTTAATTGGTGCTATTACTACATGTTTTACAAAGCCCCTCAGCTCATCCAGAAATTCCAGTGACCATTTGTTATTTTTATTATTGCTCCTATTTCCTTATCTCCCCTGGCACTGGAAGGCAGATGATCTGATAGTCATTATCAGGACATGACTCAATCCTTCCTCAAGCTGAATTCCTTCTCCATATCTGCCTAGGAACCTTGGAGTGACTACCCTGGAGCTTAGACTTACTCATCCGCGATGTCAGCTGTCACCCCCAACATGAGAAACTTGGCTTTCCCTAAGAATCCCTGATACCCCATACCACAGCCTCCTGTCACTTCTATCCTGGCCAGTCCGCAGGCATGGTCAAGCATGTTGAAGTCATACTGATAGAGATGCTAACCACTGTGCTATGCACCTGCCATCTGCAGCAGTAACAGCACCACCACAAATTCCACCATCATCCTCCTCATAAAGATAGCCATTTAGTGAGCATTTCTGTGTAAAAACACACTATACATAGTATCTTCTTTCACAGGATCTTCTGAAGTATATGCTATTCATCTATTTTACAAATGAGGGTTGGAAGCATTTGGAGACTTTCCCTGAGTTTAATAACTTCCTAAAGGCTAAAAAAATGTGAAAAACAAAGAGTCTGGCTACAAACTTTATGCATCTTCTATACTTCATTATCAAGAGTCCCCTTCAGGCACATCTGTTAGGAAAGTTAGATCATTTGGACAGATTCTATATACAGCAGCCTTTGAAATAGGATTTCTAGGACTCTAAGTAGCATCTAGCTCAGGCCACGAAATCAGAACACCTTGTTTTAGTTTGCTTTCTTAATACTTTCTACTTTTGCAAGTCTGAGATCATTATCATAATATCAATCTCATGGGATTACTGTCAAGATTCATTGAGATAATCCATGTAAAGTGCTTAGAACTTACCTGACATAACATGAATATCAGATAAATGTTGGCTGTTTTTATTGCCATGCCTCTGATTTTGGAAATGTCATTTATTCGTGATTTCATCAAATACTCATTTAGTATTTCCTATGGGCCTGGCAGTATTTCAGTCACTGAGGTCATAGCAGGGAACAAAGTGAAGTACCTGCTGTTGTAAAGCCTTATTTCTAGAGGAGAAGAAAACAAATAAATGATAAATAAAGATAAAATCCTAAACCCTGCAACTGACTAAACAGACCATCACTTGACCAAGGGGACCCAGAGTAACCTTGAAAATGAAATTGTCAGTCTCGATGGGATGAGGGTGTTAGGCCCCTCCCTCACTCACGACGAAGATTAGCCTTTCTTCCCTAAGGGCTAAAGAGGAACCAACCCTTTTAAATGACTCCACTATTGATATCAACCAACTGCCTGATGCTGCCTCTCTTTTGTTTTGCCTGATTAAGAAACCACAGTCATGGAGTGGTCCTGGTGAGTCAACAGAGCTTGCACAGTAAGGGATTTTTTATCCTCTGCTTCATCTTTGGATGTCAGAGGGTCGAAAATTCCACGCTTACGTCACCATTTTATGGAGAAGCAGGAAGCTCAACTGCGTATGTGCACCTTTCTCCTTCCATGTATTCGTGACTCCTTCCATAGCTTATTGAGTATGTATATTGGCCACCTTACTTGGCATAAATTCGTCTTTTTCTTTCCAACTTGTATTTAGGTTCAAGGGGGTACATGTGCAGGTTTGTTACGTGGCTAAATTGTGTGCTGTGGAGATTTGGTGTACAGAAAATGTTGATACCCAAGTAATCTGCATAGTATCCTGTAGGTCGTTTTTCAATCCTCACCCTCATTCCGCCTTCCACCCTCAAATAGACCCCAGTGTCTAATGTTCCCTTATTTGTGTCTATGTTTACTCAATGTTTAGCTCCCACTTATAAGTGAGAACATGATTTGATTTTCTGTTCCTGCATTAATTCACTTAGGATAATGAACTCCAGCTCCATCCATGTTGCTACAAAAACCATGATCTGTTTTTCTACAGCTGCATTGTATTCCGTGGTGTTATGTAACACATTTTCTTTATACCAGTCCACCATCGATAGGCATCTAGGTTGATTCCATTTTTTTGGTATTGTGAATAGAGCTGCGATGAACATATAAGTGCATGTGTCCTTTTGGTCGAATGGTTTATTTTCCTTTGGGTAAATAACCAGCAAGGGATTGCTGGGTCAAATGGTAGTTCTGTTGTAGGTTCTTTGAGAAATCTCCTGTGGAATATGATGAGGTTTCTCTTCAAATAGCCTGATCAATCCTTTATTCTTTAATTCATTGTACTCCCCACTCCTTTTTCCTGTTCTCTTTTTTCTTCCTTTCTGCCTTTGCTACATGCCCAGACATGCCACAGTACCAGGCGTTATCAGTACCAGCTCACATTCCTTTCCTTATGTGGAAAGAAGACTAGCTCTCTAGCTTATTGTAGACACCCCTTCCCCTTTCCCCTTGTCTCCCTTACATGCCCACCTTATCTAAAAAAAAGTTCAAATGTTTAGCCAAGCGGGATTAGTTTAGATTGTATGGCCCTACCTCAGCCAATGGGGAAAGGGTATAGGGGCAGGACTTGCGTCAGGAATAAAGGTTCTCGTGCCCCTTTGTTCAGGTATGCTCTCATGGCAACTGGGCAAGGAGAAGCACCCCTCTGTGCAGAAGTATAATTGCTTTGCTAAGAATCCTTTGTTTGAGTGTTCAATTTCCTTAGGATTTTGAGCGTTATTCCCAACTCTCCAAACTGCTTTCACAAGGGCTGAACTAAGTTACATTCCCACCAGCAGTGTGTAAGCATTCCCTTTTCTCCATAATCTCCCCAGCATCTGTTGTTTTTTGAATTTTTAATAATAGCCATTCTGACTGGTGTGAGATGGTATCTTATTGTGGTTTTGATTTGTATTTCCCTAATGACTAGTGATATTGAGCATTTTTTGTATATCCTTCTTGGCCACATGTATGTCTTCTTTAGAGAAGTATCTGTTCATGTCCTTTGCCCATTTTTAAATGGGGTTTTTTGGTATTTGCTTGTTGAGTTGTTTGAGTTCCTTATCGATTATGGATATTAGACCTGTGTTAGATGCATAGTTTGCAAATATTTTCTCCCATTCTGTTAGATGCATAGTTTGCAAATATTTTCTCCCATTCTGTGGATTGTCTGTTTACAGTGCTGGTAGTTTCTTTTGCTGTGCAGAAGCTCTTTAGTTTAATTAAGTTTCACTTGTCAATTTTTGTTTTCGTTGCAGTTGCTTTTGGAGTCTTCATCATGAAGTCTTGCCTGAGCCAATGTCCAGAATGGTATTTCCTAGATTTTCTCCCAGGATCTTTGTAAGTTTAGGTTTTACATTTATGTCTTTAATCCATCTTGAGTTGATTTTTGTATATGGTAAAAGGTAAAGGTCAAGTAGCCAGTCTTCTGAAATTAGCTGTTTGGCATAAATTCCTGTTCCCTCTGGCCCTCCATGGAAGTATCCGATTCTGGCTTCTGACTGGAGGCTATGCTTCCCACCCTTTCAGAATGGACAATCTGCAGGCTGCAACCCTTGGTGAGAAATAAAGCATCCCCTTCTGTTTACCTAAAGTTATAAATTGTATGTTTTCTTTAAGTTAACTGAATCAAGCAAATAATTATGTAATAAGTTAGGTTCAGAAAAGTGCTATGAAGAAAATTAAAGAAAGGTAAGGGAATCATGCAAAAATTAAGAAAGAGAGAATTCCAGACAGAGGACAAGCCAGTAAAAGGTTCCAGGTTAAAAACAATTCTGGCAGATGTGAGGGGAAAAAAAGGAAAATGTGTGGCTGCATCTAAGTGAGAAAGAAAAGGACAGGGAGGAGATGGGATCCAAAAGGTGGAGAAACCAAGTCCCTTGGCCCCTGATGACCGTGATGAGAAGTTCAGGTTTGATTCTAAGGGTTATAAAAACTACTGGAGGCCAATGATGTGATATGAGTGATTTGCATTCAACATAACAGATTTCTGTCTGTATTTTAAAGGCCTTTTGAGAGGAAGAATGGAAATAAAGAAAATAGATCAACTAGCAGTCCAAAACATATATTTTTTAAAGTGTAGATTTTCTTTTAGACTTAAAGTTTAGTAGACTTCAGTACTGACTTTCATTCACACAGAAGTATAAGCAACATGCAACAGCTCCCTCCTGGGGTGCATTTCTGAAATAAGGGGAAGGAGCGTTATAAGGCAGTATTCATCCTCTTACAGCAAGAATGGACTGGGGGAGTAGTGTGGTCCAGAAGGAAAAAAGAACACCAAAAGGGGTCAAATAGAGGCTGGAAGAGAGCATTAGAGGTGGTGCTGGAGCTATTATGCAATATGCAGAAACTGTCAGAACAAGAGATTTATTACCCAGTAATGTCCAGAAGAAGAAATGGCATAGGTTTCAATATTGAGAACCAAAACAACCATAGATGAAAAATTAAAGAGTGATTAAAGACCATGCTGCATGGATGCTTCAGCTTAAGACAGGCTAGGTCATAAGGACAGCGACTCTAAACAACTGAGGATGCAAACTGATTTTATGGATGAGAGTCCACAGTAAACAACCTTACTAAAGATACAATGCCACAGGATTAAGACCAACTATTTGCAAAGACCAGCTGCCTTAGTTACTCTGTTACTTAATCTTGATTTTATTTATTGCAGAAATTATGGCACTTTTATCCTGCATTTAGAAACAAGCTGTCTAAGTGAATGAGGAAAGTTTAGAGAATGTATTTTGTGGTAAAATATCCTTTTTCAGAAGAGTGAAATTCACAATTCAGTTTATGTGGGAACTTAATCTTTAATTGGAGCAATGGGGTCAGCATTAAAGCAGTGATTCCGGGCTGTTCCAATTCCTCATGACGGAACCCCCTACACCGCAGGTAACTGCTTTCTTCTGCCAGGTAAAATAAGGAAGATTGTTACTAAAAAGGGGATTTCTGAACCCTCTTGAGATGGCTTCATCAAAAGTTGGCACTGAGGCTTTGAAGATGGTGGTACATTGAGTTTCCTTCTCAGGAATGGAGTAAGTATGGATGCTTTTGGATAAAATACTTATGGAAGATGAATTTGACAAAAGGAAAAGGAGGAAAGGGATGATTTATGTCTTTACCTCTCCTTAAAGAGTGTTAAACTCCACTGTCCCTACCATAGCCACCACCAAAAACATGAGCTTGGGTGGAGACAAAATATTTGTAGCCAATGAGCAGCAGGGGCATGCTTAACATGTTCTGAGATTGTCAGCACTTCTTTTCATTTCAATCATAAAAGCCTCTTTTGGGCTGCCTTGAAATATTTTCATTAAAAAAAAAAAGCACAGGTAGAGTGTAAACTTCATATCTCAATCGCTTTTTTTATGTCTTATATCTAGAACAGTGCCAGCCTCCAAACAGGTGCTTAATTGCTTAATAAGCCTATGTGGAATTGGTTTAGGGCCTTCCCATTTTTATAATATATAATGAATCTTTATAGACACTAATATCTAATGAATACAGCATCATCAGTGTTAAATACTCTAATAGAGATTTTAGAAAATGCACACTTATTGCTTTGAATATCTATAGAATTTCCATTAAGTAGAACACTCACTAAAATTTATCAGGCAAGCAAATACAATTATACCATGTACTCCCATATAAGAAATGAATAACACCATATCTATTCTCCAAAAGGAAGCTAAGACAAATGTAAAATACTTAATAATACAAGATGACACTTCAACAACAGTTTAAAAATTTGGTCTGTATCACAATGGCCACAAGAGAACATGATGAAAAATCTACTTTCTTCTACTAAAATGCTATTTCAGTCCTATTCATTCATGATTACATCTATTTCCCACAGTGATATTTGGTAGACATTGCTATGAATTTTACAGATAGGAAAATAAGTTCAGAGTTTCTGCAGCTAGCAAGCAGCTTGTTTAGGATTGAAAAAAAAACACATCTGCTTTTTGTCCTATGCCACTTAAGTGTCAGAACTTTAGAGAATGGAGACTTCAGTGTAATAATCACGGGGGGCTTCTGCTCTAGGAGGAGGCTGGAATGGACTGTGTAGTATAGAATTCTGAAAGGTTAATGTGGTAGAAGAATGACTTTTTTATAGGTTTGGGGGTGGAAACATATGAATAATTTCCAAAAATCAATACACAGATTGATTCCAAGATTTGAAGTTTGGGAATAGTAGAGATCAAGGCAGATATATATGCATTTCAATGCAGTAAATAATGAAATAAACACCTGCTATTAGTTTTTGAGATGAGTTGGTCAATGTAAATGTCTTGAGAATTTAGATATATTTAAGAAGAAGGAGATAAGAGGCAAGTATTTACTTGATTGGTTGATTAGTTGATTGATGCCCTGGCTGTTTCCCAAAGGAATCTGAAGTGAGAAATACAATTAGGGGTCAATAAGGTTAAAACAGTGGAAAAATAATTGTCATAAAATTGTTTAATATAGTTTCTTCCTTGACATCCATTTTTAGGCCCGACTTAAGTTGTTTGAAATGCAACTGTACCCTGTCACCTTTGGTGTGGTAAAAAAAAAAAAAAAATCCTCTCCATGTGTGAGTGCTTGCAAATAGCCACTTGTTCCTCATTTTAATCACTGAAAAAAAAAAATAAATAAATAAAACCAACATACCCGACAGCTGCTGCCCATGATGAAACCTAATGGTTAACACCAGAATCCCCCTTTGCAAACATTTGTTTTTAAACTAGCCAATCCACACCCCTCACAGGAAAGCCTAAAGGATAGTGCCCGTGGACCTTACAAACTCACAGTTCCACAGATCCTTTGCCTGGCTCTTTTTCACACTCTAACTCCTCGCTTGTTGGTTGAGTTCCCTACCACCTCCAGACTTCCGTCAGGCTCATGTTGGCACCCCTCACCTCTCTGAGACCTGTAAGTTATACATTTCTTATGTTCCATGCATTTAGTTTTACTTTCTCATTCTGTCTTGCCTGACCAACACATCTCAATCTGAGCCTAACTTTTCTCTAGTCAGAGTTTTCCTAAAGAGTGGCTATCTTGGTTATGGCCACTTTGAAGAGAGAGATCTCAAGACCAAGATAGAAATGAGCTATAACAATAGAAATCACAACAATAAAGAGAGTTTTATCTTTTCTTAGTAATTCAGCTGGCATACTGAGATTAGGCTGTATGTGTTAAAACTCATAGAAGCAACTTGATTGATATTTAGATGCTAATTAAACAATTATTGGATGCATTTGAACATTGTCAACATTGTGGTTTGAAGATTTTATAAAAGAATAAGTAAAAATATCATGACAATAAAGCTAACATTAATGGGATGCTTACTAATTGCCAGGAACTGTGATTTTATGCATTACCTTGTTTTTTATTTAAAAAACAATTTAAATTTCATGTTCAAACCTAGAAATAGGTACTATTGTTATCTGCCTTTTGCATATGAAGAAACTGATGAATATTAAGAAATTTGAAATTAATAAAAGAATATTCTAAGTTACGATGCTGAAATTATGAAGTGTCATCCGTAGATGCTCTGAGATTCAAGTGATCTTTAATGTCAGTGATAATTTTTGGCAGACAATATTAGCATAACATGTGTAAATGAGGACTTCCAGCATTGTCTTCCTATCTATAGATGTTTGCCTTTGCAGATAATATAATTTTGTCATATGACATCTGAGTATTAACTAGCATGATACCACAACAATTGAAATGTCTCAGGACATCACTTTTATCACAAGAAAAATCAGTGGTTAAGACTAGGTTAAAAATATCACCCATGTGTACACACATTCACTATGTCTGTACAGAGTTGAGAAAATCTTTCTGACAAATTTAATGCAGGACTTAAGAATTCAAAAAAACAAGGGCAGCATATTGCCAGGATTCTCTGAAACAGCTGGAGCCAGAGAACAAAGTGTTTTAATTAGATAGCTCTTACAGGGCAGAATATTCTGGAGTGAAAGGTGTGAGGACAGGTGGAAAGACCAGGGTGGTCCCAAGAGCTGTCATACACCACCATTTTACCGACAAAACTGAGACACTTAAAGAGGTCACACATTTAGAAACAAAGCCAGGTCAACATAAGTGACCTGGAGATATGGTTTATACAGTGCAGAAAAGTGCATGTGAGACCAAAAAAACCTATTCTTTTCAGCTGTCAGCATCAACTAAGAGCTTGAATTTCTGGGACTCAATTTCATGGCTTGGCTGTTGTTCAACTGCACTGTCTATACCAGATTTTTTCGGTCAGTTTCATTTGGCTGTGCTCAGCTACACATGGCCTCAGGGCAAACAGGGCCAAAATGAAAGCAGAAATATTTTTCCTCAAGCCACATTTTCAACTTGGTGAAGAAATGAAGAGCTTCATCCTCAGGGTCATAATGAAAACTTTCTCCAAATTTCTTAGCAGTAGTTTGGAATTGTCTTGTCAGTATCACCGTCTTTTGTAACAGGTGCTAGGAGACAAACAGCCACAGGTGAAGAAAATAGAAAAGTCATCTATAAAAACTCATTTAAAGGGGGAAAGTGTGTCCTCGGTTGCGCCTCTTGTTTGTAAAGAAGCCAGCATATTGGGGCCTGATGACTGAATGGATGTACCTCCACCCTAACCCTACATCTTCTACTCTCCTCCCAAGTCCCTTCTTTCTCCTAGTTGCCCCTTGCCTTTTTCTCCTCAAATCCAGAGCTTCTCAAACTTGCATGTGCCCGTGAATCACCTGTGAGCCTTGTGAAATAGTAGATTCTCATTCTGGAGGTCTGGGTTGATTTGGAGATCTGCATGTTTTAACAATCTCTTAGAAGATGCCCAGGCTGCTGGTCTGCAGGCCACAGTTTGAGTGACAAGGCTCTATTTTACTTACATAATTTATGATACAGAGGATGAAGGTAGATTTTGGAGAGACAGCAGAGGGAAATAATTTCTTCTTTCCTCCTCCTCCTTCACAGTGAAACGAGTGTTTCCTTTCTCTGCAAACAGAAACACTCTTCAATTGGGACAGGCGAGGCAGACTCTAAGAATATATAATTTGCCTTGGTGTACAATTACATATCTTTTGTAGAGTGATATATGGAGAGGAATTATCCAAGAAACCTAATTTTGTTTGTTTTTATAGCAATTATTCACTAAATTAAAATGACTTTTTTTGGTATGCTTATTTTAAAGACAACGGGAAAACAAAATAAAATTATTTTTAGTGAGATTTAACCTGAATTGATTTAGGATAGGGTCAAGACTGGTGGTGAACTGTGAATACTTTAACCATTAGTTTTCCAGGAGAAGGGTGAGGGGCAAAGAAGCCTTGATGTGTAGCATCTGACCATTTTCACAGTATAAATACACAAGTACCATCATGGCCAAGTTCGAGTTACCCAACAAGAGGTCACTGAATACAAAACTAGGAAAAGATTCACACAATTGGCCTTCAGAACCTTCAGAGGAACCACTGAGAGACTCTCCACAAAGAGATAGTTGAAACTACAGAAAAGATTACATAATCCAAGAAAAATTACAGAGAAAGTATGTTGAGGATTCTATCATCTTCAAGAACACTGAATATATGTTAAGGCTTCTATTTCATTTATCTTTGTCTCATACTTAATTTTGGACTGGTTCCCCAGACATTAGATTATAAGACTGTTCTAAATATCTTTGATCCTTTTATTTGCAGTAAAATATTTTAAATAGGTGTTGAACTGCAAATGGAGGGGCATAAAATTGACTCCATTAAAATGATTCTTGAAGGAAAAAAGACAGCACATGTCTGACTTGTTAATTAAAAATAAGACTAATAGAGTAAATCTCTATGATGACCACCTGTAGTTTTTTTAATAAAGGCAATGTTTTATAACTTATGGATATTCTGAGCAAATTCCTCTATTTCTAAAGTACTTTTACAAGTACTTTTACTGGAAGTTGTAGATTAGTTGTAAGGCAGCCTTCAAGATTTAGGTTGGAAGAAAGGTGAACAATAGAATCCTGAGGGAGGCCACAGATGGTAAGGGTCTGCTTATGAACAGAAATTAAATCTAATCCATGAAGCAGAGAAAAAGAATATCATAAAGATTTCCTTGGAGGCCAAGGAAATAGAGCTAAAGGGACAGGATTTCTCTTCACATAATTTAAGTTTGTGAACAATTCAAGAATCCAGTTGCTGTAACGGAGAAGTACTGAACAAAGTAGCATTTAACAAAAACACCCTTGGGTGCTAGTACCTGAAAATAGAGAACAGAAATAGCTGGTGAATAGAAGAATTTTTAGTTGGCCAGGCGCGGTGGCTCAAGCCTGTAATCCCAGCACTTTGGGAGGCCGAGACGGGCGGATCACGAGGTCAGGAGATCGAGACCATCCTGGCTAACACGTTGAAACCCCGTCTCTACTAAAAAAAAAAAAAAAAAATACAAAAAACTAGCCGGGCAACGTGGCCGGCGCATGTAGTCCCAGCTACTCGGGAGGCTGAGGCAGGAGAATGGCGTGAACCCGGGAGGCGGAGCTTCTCAAAAAAAAAAAAAAAAAGAAAAAAATTTTTAAAGAACAAAGTGATATATTAAACTTTTCTACCCTTATTGAACTGTAGACTTCTCATTGGTCTACCTGTTTACAGGGTTTCTACCTGCACAGTCGCCCACACACTCTAATGCCTTATCATTTTAAGTAGCTTCTTGAGGGTGTTGGAATTTGGCTGATTCATCACAGAGGATAACCAGAAATATAAAAAAGCAAGACAATGATCTTAAGAGTCTCTTTGATAACATACCTGATAATTTCGTCCTGAAACCCAACTGGTGTAAGCAGATATTACTATTTTAGAATGAAAACATACAGCTATGAGTGATTTATTCTCTTTCATATTCTGCACCTCACTGGCCAGCATGGGACACAAGTGGAAAAGTAAGGTACCTGATACTATTTAGGAGTAGGATCATTTGCTCTGCTATCATAATTGTATGATAATACAGATTTGTGCATCTCACATCAGATTCTCCATAGCAGTTACCCAAAGGTGCAGGCTTAGATCTTTCTTAAGATAAGCAAATAAAACATTTCCTTAATGGATTGATAACAACATCATCCGTTTTATCACTTCTGCAAATTCATCTTCTGACACAGATTCAGATTACCCTCAAATGTGCATTTAAGTATCGGATACCACCTAAATGTCAGGAGGAAAAAAAAGACTAATCTCAGCAGTCTGGAAGAAGGATGGTGTCAAAGGTCATCAACATGTCTGACAAAACAGTACTCATTAACAGTGTCTGTCAGCACCTCCATTTGGAAGTAATTTGGATATTTGCAGTGACCCCATCAATTCTGATTGGCTGGCCAGTGACCTTGACCAGGGTGAAACCTGTTCAGTGTAGCTCATACAATGCACTGTAGGTGGAATCCAGGATGACAGATGGCAGTGGGGTCAGTGAAGAGGAACTTGTCCATCACTGCTATTGAAGATGAAACTAGTCAACAGTATAATTCAACTGGCACAGGAGTTGTATATGCCACAAGAGAATTATTTGCATATGCCACAAGAGAATTCTTTAAGTTCCTTTATTTTTAAAGAAATGTTATAGTCTCATGATCTCAGACTTCATGAGACTGATGAATACATGGCAAAGAGAGCATAGCTGCTAGACTTTAGCAACAGAGTAGACATTTCAAAACTTGTCTTTGACTCAAAAGTCAAGGCCTGAAAAGTCATGCTAGCTATGTCTTTACCATGGATAAATTCCTTATCAAAAACTAGTTCCTTTAGTATATTTTTTTCATTCTTACTGACTGGATTAGTTTCCTGCAGAGGTAATTGCCTTACACTTGCTGGTAGACACATCCCTTTCTTTTACCTCTGTCACATACCATTGAATCAATGCGAAATAGAACTATGACAAAAGAGTGTATTATACTTTCAAGTGCTGGATTAATAAGACTATAAAAGCAATTACATATTCTGGGGACAATTAACCTTTAATAAAACAATCTGGATTTTTCAGTTTCAGAAGCACTTCTTTTACATAAAACTAGGAATGAGTAGGATATTGAAAGACATAGCACTGTGTTTTAATTCTTAATATTTCAAAAAAAATTAAGACACATTAGTTGACAGAAGACCTAATGAAAATACTTGTAATTTCTAATNTTAATGTACTGCTGATTTATGTTTTTTACCTAAGTGAAAAATTTTTAAGAAAATGGTAACAGTTTCCTACGTGTATGCTAGCTAAAGTCAAGAAAAACATTCAGCTTGTTTTGCAGCCTGTTTGAAAGCTTTAGTCTAGACAAAAAAATAAGCAGACTAAGTAAGAAAAAATGTTTATTTAACCAGAGACATTGAGAATTTTATTGAATTCCATGCGTGATGACAAAGCTGCAGATTACTGTGGAATTTTTTTTTTTAAGAGTTTATCCTAGTAACCTTTTAGCCAACCACCTTTTGCACAAGAATGCAGGCCCCTCCGCAAAATTAAAACCACAACGAATTCTACTGGCATGCATGCCAATTGGTGAAATTCATTGTCAATAAGTTGTTTTTCTTAAGGGGCCTCTGGTATACATTTTAATTTTTATGGTTTCCTAACAATGTTACCTTCATAGTACACAGGTATGAGAGTTGGAAGAACCAGCTCCAAGATTTAAAAAAAAAAAAAAAATGCCATCTTCATTCTAGTGACTCTAATGTATTTGTCTATTCACCTCATAAAATACTACTTTCCACATAGTTTAAATTGTGTATTTCTCAGGGCTATTATGTTGCCATGCTTGAGTGTTACTTACATAAAGTGCTATTAAAGAATGACATTATAACAAACACATTAAAACTGTTTATGTGAGGTTACCTCTCAACCTCCAAGTACAAAAGCAGGGTGAAGTTCTGTTCCTTTAGTGTTTTTTTTTTTATTCTCTGAATTATTCACAGAAAAAAGGTTACCCAAGTACTTTATGAGATCATAAACAAAATTACTTCTGCAAGGCAAAATGAATATATGATAGAATTATGAAAAAGGTCATTCCTATTGTTCCTCTGGATATTTTTCAATATACAAATTATCCTTGGCTCATGAGATAAAAGGAATTTCTCACTTTCTTAGGACTTTTCAAAATAAGAAAAGTTATATGTTAACTTTTTCCTTTATTACTGATTCTGGGGATAAACTGTATTCATCTTTACTTCTCTGTCAAATCATGAATACTCAAACAGAGAAATTAGACCTGTAAATTACCTTCCTTTGAGTTGATGTGAACTGGAAGTGTTGTAAGCTGTGGTTCTGTATTGACAGCTTGTCTCGTGTAGGAAAAGCAGACCACAGAAAACAATAAAATGAAGGAGATGCTACCCAAGCCCCACCAGCCTGGCACATTCAGCAGAATCCCAGTGATGTTTTTATATACACATATGTATGTGTATATGTATATACAGATTACATACCCACAAATCCACACACCAGCTATATTCAGTGTATACATTATTCCAAAATGAGCCCCAATTTCTGCTTCAAGTTCCCATTCCAGCTTCTCCACTTAAAAGTGATATAAACTGGAACAGTTATTTAATCCCTCTTGATGAATTGTCACTTTCTCTAAAATTGGAATTATAATAATATCTATCCCATGTGGTAGTTGTGTTGTGAAAATAAAATATGTGGAGTTCTACCAGCGTATGCTATTATTTTTTAATCAGGAGAGCAAAACCATTTATTTCATTTGAGCATTTTTCTCTTTTTCATCAGATTGCATCTACATAGTTCAGTTGATATTTCATGTCATTTATCCATATTGCATATTGACGTCTACGATAACATCAGTTTTTCTAATTTAACTGTGTTACCAGTTCACAAAGGTCTTCTATGCTGTCTCTTATTTCTAATGCAAAGCCTGTTCAGGGCAAGTGAGCTTTCCACTATGTCCAAACATGCTTTAGAGGAATAGGAATTTTTCTGTTATTCCTGCACCATTCTGGGAGACAATTTGAGCCTCTCCAGCCTAAAACCACCAAGATACGTCTTTGTTGTTTGCCCCTCAGAGATCTTGTACCTTCTCAGGACACAAATCCATAAGTGAGGTAGAAACACAATCCACAAATCCCTATATACTTACCATCCACCTCCACCAACTCACTCTTCATTGCCTTGGTTCTCTGGAGCAAGGATTATCCATTGAATATCACCCATGAGCTTGGGAAGTAGATTTCAACCTTTGTCACTCAAGTACTTCAAAGAGAATTTTGAAAAGTTATGTAGCCACTAAATCATTTTTAAGTTAAAAACTAACTTTCTTATTATATGTTTCCATAGTTGCAAAGCATATAACTGTCAGTATAATATCAGTTTCAAACTTTTAAAATAACATAGTTACATCTCTTTATAAATGACAACAATGAAATCAAAATATTATAGGAATTTGGTACTCAATATCATATTTTAAAATAATTAAAACAATCCAACTTTAACCATTTTAACAGCCAGAAATTTTATATTATTTTATTTCTTCTTATTCATATTTCTATTCCACTTGCTTCAAATATTTTATCCTGATACAGCAAGTCTTGTATTTTAAGTTCTTTTATTGATTACTATCACACAAATGTAAAACAAAAGTACGTATATTTAATTCTTATTTAAGAATGTAGGCCAGGCGCAGTGGCTCACGCCTGTAATCCCAGCACTTTGGGAGGCCGAGGCAGGTGGATCACCTGAGGTCAGGAGTTCGAGACCAGCCTGGTCAACATGGTGAAACCCTGTCTCTACTAAAAATACAAAAATTAGCCAGGCGTGGTGGTGCATGCCTGTAATCCCAGCTACTCGGGAGACTCAGGCAGGAGAATCACTTGAACCTGGGAAACAGAGGTTGCAGTGAGCAGAGATTGTGTCACTGTACTCCAGCCTGGGCAACAGAGTGAGACTCATTCTCAAAAAAANTATGTATAAAATGATCAAAAGAAAATATGCACAACTTTCAATTACTCATGGAATGTTTTAAAATCTTAAGAGTCCTAAGAACTGAAGACCTCTCCTGCCCATTGACTGACTGAGCTCAGGAGTTTTCAAAATCTTCACCCTTGGCTCCTTAAAATGTTTTGGACAGAACAGAAGAAAAGAAGCAAGGAGGAAAGAGAAAAGTAGAGGAAAGGAGGAAAGGGAAAAGAAGAGGGAAAAAGTTAAAAATTAGTCAATCAGCTCCAATCAAAATGAATTTTTAAAAAGCGAACTGATGTATAGCATAATAAAAGGTTAAATCTATCACAGGAAACTGACAGATTATGTAGTTGATTTCCTACATTGTGGATTATTCTACTCATTTTCTATATCTAGCATTTAGATGTGCTTCAATGTTTAGGACATGTTGAAAGTCCTTAATAAGAACCCACTAAACTCTGCTTAGTAATTAGATATCATGATTATTCACATTCTAGTTTAAAAAGGAGACTTACTGCAAAGCAAAGTACTGTCTTGCTCATACAGACCCCAACCTACAGACATTTATGGATTAGTTATTTTTTCCTTTTGTCATTTTGTAATCTCTTTGTCATAAGAGATTACATCATCCAAATGGCTTTTAGGATAATGCATCGTTTTCACTGAAACACTTTGCCTAACTGAATTTGAGACACCTTCCATTCACATAGAGCAGCTTTTATAAAAATTGCCTCAGCCAGGCTCATTTCAGCTATATTTACACTACTTGTTTTAATGTGCATATTGTCATGACATACAGAGACTGCATTAAGTAATTAAGAGGCTGACTACATAGTGTCATTTACTGTATGAAACTGAATCTGTGGATTCAATCAATAACCATGTGAGAGTGCCTAGAGCTCCAGGATTAAGATACAACCTGCTGAGTTAAGAGGGGAGGTCCAAATGGGAGCATGCTAATTTGTGATACCATCCTGCAAGTTTCAGTTCAATTTTAATTAGTCATAAAACATAACATAAACCATGTTGTTAACCAAACCATCCAAGACAAAGTCTTCCTTTCCTTAGCAAAGATTCAAAATAGAGGTAAAGATAAAAGCAAATATTCAACTGAGCAGAAGAAGAGACATTAATTTTATCTGCCTTTCCGGGGCATGACTTATATCCTGAAGAGGAGCTTAATCCTGTAATTGCTGTAGGCCTTCTTATTTTTTTGCCGAGTAATGCCATTTTTGAAGTGCTAATATCACTGTAAATACAACTCGTTTAATATGAGTTTCTATTGTTCCACTGGTGAAAGGGCTATGCAGCTGTTGTTTGCTAAATTGTCATTTGTTGGGTTAAAAGTTCGTCCTACACATCCAGGGTATGGTCACCACTCAGGAATCAAATGACCACACCAGAGCTACATACTATGTGGATCATATAATTTGTTTTGGATCGGCTTCCTTCCAGATGCTAAAATCTGGTATATTTATTAAGAGTTGGCTAAAACCCTGATTCACTCTGGAGTTTGACTGGAAAAGACTAATTGAATGGCACCCATCCCAACACATATGTCTCCTCAAAGCTGAAAGTGATTTAGGGCTTTGAGGGCAGTTAGTGACCATCGGATAGATTTGTACTCATTCTAGGCAGCTAGCGTGCAGCAGTGTTTCCATCCTACAAGAAAACTTGTGGTGAATATTTCCCAGATGGCTTTTTCAGACAGAGGTTTCTTACAAAAGAAGAAAAGAACACTTTAATAAAGTCCAAAGAACAGCTCATGTTGAAGACTTTTTTTTTTAAAGGACAAATTCAGAGGTCTTTTCAAACTCTACAGGGTGCTTTTGGAATATGTTTGGAATGTAAACACATGCCTGACTGAATTGCCCAGCTGCTACCTGGCTTACAGAGTGACCTTTCATAGAATTCTCAAATTTTAAATCAAAAAGAAATCTGGGTGAACCTTGGGGTCATTCTGTCCCTTTCTTTACAGAAAAGCAAAATGAAACTAAGGTAAGTGATGCACTCACATAAACTGGATTTCCATCCAAGCTGCCATGTTCCTTCTCATTCTGGAGGGTAACCTGGGCTCTGTGGCACAGGTGTAACTTCATAGCATGGTATTTATTGGTGACGTTGTTCTCTTGCTTTATATTCATGTATTCTGTCCCTTTCAGTTCTGCTTCATTCTCTTCCTGTTTCCTGCATTTACTCCTGTTCTCCTAGTCTTTTTTGTCATTACTCTTTTTAAAAACATCTCTCAGCCAGTCGTGATGGCTCACGCCTGTAATCCCAGCAGTTTGGGAGGCCGAGGTGGGTAAATCATGAGGTCAGGAATTTGAGACCAGCCTGGGCAACATGGTGAAACCTCATCTCTACTAAAAATACAAAAAATTAGCTGGCCATGGTGGCATGCCTGTAATCCCAGCTACTCGGGAGGCTGAGGCAGGAGAATTGCTTGAACCCGGGAGGCGGAGGTGGCAGTGAGCTGAGATCCGGCCACTGCACTCCAGCCCGGGCAACAGTATGAGACTCCGTCTCAAAAAATAAAAAAATAAAAAATAAAAAAAAAGGTATGTTCACTTGATTAAAGGATTACGTACAACTAGCTCAGGAAGAGAAAACAACACCTCTAAAATGCAGACGTAACTGATGTGGCTTGAATGAGACCGGAATTTGAATGTCCCATTTTACACCAAGGTGAACTAATCCAGGTATTTAATTTAGGCTTTTTACGGTTTTAAGGAATCTATCTGACAACTGTGGATTTAACTTCCCCTCCCAAGTGAGCAGTTGACTCAAATATTTCCCCCGTTATTTGTTATCATTACGCACACACATATACACATACTCACACTCTACAGCTGGACTGCAAATATCCAAAAGAAATAAGCCCATTTAAATAAAAGTGAATTAACTTAACCTTCAATCTTATGTATCTGGAATGTGTTATTGTAGCCACAAAACAATGACTGTTGGAGATACCATGTTAAAATTACAGAAATGTATTGTAATCCTAATCATTAACCATCATGTGGTCTACAAATTAAGGGAATGAGAATAACCCAGGACAGTGAAAGATTTTATGAGAGAGCAGCAGAAAATAATTCACAGTGAGACACAGATGGGGAAATGTGTCATGTGGAATGCAAGTTTGACTAACGAAAGCCCCAGTGGTTGGGATAAGATGAAAGCATAACGCAGAGCCCAGTGGGAAGGGGCACAGAGTACACTGGCACAAAGTGCAGTGGCTCATGCTGATGGAATGACTGAAAGACACAGCAAAGGAGCAAACCGAGCTCCTTTAACTGAACCTTAAGCAATCACCACCTCTGACTAATATCAGCCCAGGATGTGAAAGGTCATTCAGCAGCAAATTGGATGACACGGTTTGTTCTATATAACTAAGAAGTATTTGGAGTGAACTGGTAGAGATTAAGTCCTAGTATGGCAGGTTAAATTAGAGATAGTTTACTTTGCTCTCTCTCTCTTTTCTCTCTTCCTCCCAGGCCATAGTACTTCCTTGCCCCTTGAGATTTTTGCATAGCTTGATTAAAAATTAAATTGCTTCGAAAAAATTGCCTCTGGGCTTTAGTTTTCTAGTGCCTGAGTTCTTTGAGGGGACCATGCTGGGGAATCAGAAGAGAGCAATAACTGGGAGGAAGAAAGAGGGAGGAGAGATTTTTAGAGGCCAGGAAAGGAAGAAAGTCTCCTGGTCCTAGAGCAGCGGGGAATCTCTCTGGCTTCCCAGAGAGTAGCAGAGAATAAGAAGGTGACAATGATGGGGCTTTCAGACAGTCAAAGACCCTGGCTGTACTAGACATGTGATTGACAGAACAGGCTTATATCAAGAATCCTCCTGGCTTAGAAAACAAGGTCATCCACAGTGATCCTGACCGGAGTAGCACCCAGATGCCTGTGCAGTTGCAATAACAGTGATGACTGCCAGGCTGGTATTCTGAAAATTGTCCCTGTTAAATTATTTTAAAATTATTTTAAAACATTTTTGTATTCCAAACTACATACAATTTTGTTGTGATGCCAGGTTATTTTGACATTTGGAAATCTCACCCTTATGCCTTGAATTCAAAGCATATGAATCTCTTACTCCATTTTTTTCTTCCTTGACTCCAATCCACCCACAGCCTGCAATTGTAGGCAGATCTGTGCTTCTATGAGTCATACTGTACTGTCACATTGAGTAACTTGCAGTATAAGGAAAGAAAGAAAAGTTCTCTAATTTAGACATTGGATTTTCCAAATCAACAGGATTTCAACATGACAGAAACTGTTTTTGGTACTTCTGCATCTGACTGTGCCTATGAACCAAGAAAGACAAAAACAAACTGGAAAGTGTACTTTGAAACCAAATACAACGCTTGCCAATAAAACATTGTTATCCTTGTTTAAAAAAAAAGAATTGTCTAACCAAAGTTATCAAAGGAGAGTTGGGATTATTTGAAGAATAAAAAGGTAGAAGGAAATCCTTGGAGTTAGTTAAAATACCTCAGCATTCTTCCTTTAACTGGTATAGAGGCATAAATTGCTTTTAATTAGCATATTAAAAATTGCATGAAAATATTCTTATGACTCAAAGGCACACTAGTTGGGGGGTGTGTATATAGAGAATTTTTGAAATATAATGTATATACCATTCAATTCACCCATTTAGATGTATATTAATTGTGCAACTACCACCATAATCTAGTATATTTTTATCACCTCAAAAAGAAATTCTGTAGTGTGTGGCAGTCAGTTTTAATCCTCTTCCCCTTCTTCCACTCCAGGCAGCCACTAGCTTATGTTCTATCTCTATGGGTTTTCTTATTCTAGACATTTCAGATATATGGAATTATACAATATATGGTCACTTGTGACTAGTTTTCTTTCACTTAGCATGTTTTCAATGTTCATACATGTTGTAGCACATACGAGTATTTCATTTTTTTATTGCTTAATTTTCTGTTGTATGGATGTATCATCTTAAATTTATCCACTTATCAGTTGATGGATATTTGAGTTGTTTCTACTTTTTAGTTTTATGGATAATTTATATACATATATGAGGTTGAACTTTACAATGATCAAATAGTATTTTATTTTCATTATTTATGATTCAATAAAGGTCCATATCATATTAACTTTATGTTTATTAACTTTATCTAAAATTTGTATCCAAAGGTATGTTTACAATTTACATTTCTTCTAATTACATTTTTAATATTTTCTATTATAAATATTTCATAATGAGTACACTAAAATTTTATAAGTTTTAAATGTATGACATAGATATATTTATATAAGACTTCTGTCAAAATCGGTAAATATTTTACAGAATACTACAACTCCTAGTCCTCACTTTCTTGCTTCAATGAATTGTCTAGATGAAACCATCCTCAGTGATTGCTGAGTCTGAAAGTTTTCACTTCCCATCTCTTTGATATTATACTCCCTAAATTTGGAAGGAGAAAATTGGATTCCTTGCTTACTAGGCTTTAAGGAATGATTGGCGCCCTCATCAATTTGTAGCCATAGATGCTGTTTTAAGGCGTACTCTGTTAAATATCACCACTGCTCAGAGTGTGGCAACTCATCAGCACCAGGACACTTGGTCCTGAAATAGTAGCGCTCACAGAACCAGAGATAATGCTGTTCCTCAAACATAGGAGACGAGCAGAACACTCAAAATCATCTTTTAGAACTAACATGATACCCTTATTTATAAGAATTGAAGGCCTTTTCACATGTAGATAAGAAAAAAACTTGATATTCTGTTTCAGGAGACAATACAGCACTGAGACAGAGCAGGTTCTCTTAGCTTCTCTCCCCACCATTCATTCTCTTACCACAAGAATGACAATGGGAGAGAATTCACCCGATCTCATTTTATGCTTTCAACATTCCTTGATACATAGTTGATTCTGGAAATACATGTGGAAAGTTGCATCACAATGTGAACAATACAGTATAAACTTTTAATTTTTAGTCTGGATGTGGTGGCTCATGCCTGTAATCCCAGCCTGTAATCGCAGCACTTTGCGAGGTCGAGCCAGGTGGATCGCCTTAGGCCAGGAGTTTGAGACCAGCCTGGCCAACGTGGTGAAACTCCTTTTGTAATAAAATTACAACAAAAAATGGCCAGGCATGGTGGTGGCACATGCCTGTAATCCCACTCCGGAGGCTGAGGCAGTATAATTAGTTGAACTCCACAGGCGGAGCTTGCAGTGAGCCAAAATCACACCACTGCACTCCAGCCTGGGTGACAGAGCCAGACTCTGTCTCAAAAACAACAACAACAAAAAAAACCTTTTAATTTTAAAGAAAATTACACCTGCTTAGGCATATAGGCACATATTCCTTATTATGTTTCCTATTTATATGGATTATTTGAATGATAATGCTAACTAGCTGAAGTGCTAGGTAGGACCAAAAAGATTATTAGTTAACCTGCAATAGAAATGCTTTGCATTTCAATCTGGATAGAACTTGCCAATTGACATTGATCTTAACGTGTTAACTGGTTAACCCATGACCTATTTTAGCCAGTCAACTAATTAGTATTCTATTGTACTGGAGTCCATAAAGGCACCAGAGAATAACGCAGGTGATAGTCTTCCCCAGTCTTAGAGCTAAAGGGATAGCATTAGGAGATATAGCTAATGTAAATGATGAGTTAATGGGTGCAGTACACCAACATGGCACATGTATACATATAGAACAAACCTGCATGTTGTGTACATGTACCTGAGAACTTAAAGTATAATAATAAAAATTTAAAAATTTAAAAAAGCTGCTTTATTGCCTTAAAATTCTTTTACCTCACTTTTCAATACTCTGACAAGATAAAGCTCTTTGAGTTACATTTAGTATTATCTCTATTGAATAATGGTTAAAATAAAGAAGAAAATGGGAGTGACCTAGTACAATGGAATAAGGAATAAACATTAGGAATTGTAAAGTTTGGCTGTGTACAGCAGGAGGCTTGGGGATTTAGGATTTAGTCAGCAGGATACACTTAGGTCCACTGCACTTAGTTCAGGAATGGCAAAAACATGATTAGTCCAACCCAAATGTGAATCCCAGTTGGCAACAAGAGATATCCAGGAATTCTGGGCCTGACTCCTGATTCTCCAAGTTCTTCTGCCAGATGCAAGACCACTAGGGAGTAGCGACTCAAGAAGATGACACAGAGGTTGGCAGTATTGCATGTGATTCAGGGGAAGAAAGGGTTCAAGTGGGTGTGCCTGACAATGAGGTGTGTGATGTGATGACTACACCACAGGGGGACCAAGTGTGAGCAGAGAGCCAACAGGTGCCCCAGGGATTTTGAGGAGCCAAGCAGAGTTAATTGTGCACACAAGGAGTTAGATCACTGTAAGAATTCACTTGAAAACTAGAGCTGCTTGGTAATAACAAACATGCATTTATAACAGACAAGACTGCAGCATTTATTATACTTTCAGCATTTGAAATTGCTTGCTATTAACATGAAAACTACAGCTCTGACCAGAAATTATCAGAATTATATGGTACAGTTATTAAAGTCGTATTCTTGCAATACCTCCCATATTAATAATAATAAGATAATGTTAAGATATTAAGAAGATAATGTTATCTTCTTTGGCACACAGCTAGAAAATTCCCTTGTTCTAATTCTCCAGTATTATCTAGGCATTTGTTCTTATGGAGCAATTTAAAATCCATAAAACGTTATTGAGAAATCACTATGTGCAGGCAAACATGCCAGACAATAAAAGGGAGATAACCATGTGGAAAGGACTCTGCCCTCTAGGAGTTGATCCTCAATGAAGTGTAATTGGATTATGATATAAGTCAATTGAGGTTCTGAAATAATTCACTTTGCTTAACACATATTTTTTATTTTTTATAAAAACCATATATTTAATATGTAAAACATGATGTTTTGATACACATCTGGACTAAAACAAGCAAATTAACATATTCATTTCCTCACTTACTTTATTGTTGTTATCATGAGAGCACCTGAAATGTTCTGTTAGAAAATTTCCATGTCTGGTTTATTCATTTTGCATAATGTCTTCCAGGTTCATCCATGTTTTTGTAAGTAGCAGAATTTCCTTTTTTAAGGCTGCATAATATCTCATTTTGTGTGTGTATGTTATATAAGTTATATATGTTACATACAAGTTATATATAACCTGTTTTGTATACACACACACACACACACACACACACACACAAAATGAGGATAATTATTATGTAGCCTTAAACTTATAGAAGTTTTATATGTATTCATAACATACCACAATTTTGTTATGCATTCAGCTGTCTACAAAACTTAGGTTGTTTTCTCATTTTGCCTATTATGAATAATACTACAATGAACACGGGAGTGCAGAATACCACTCTGAGGTACTGAGTTCATTTCCTCTGGTATATACCCAGATGGGGAATTGCTGGATCATATGGTAATTCTATTGTTAATTGTTACTTTTTTTATGTTTGATGAATCTACGTGCTTTTTCCCATAATTGTATTCCCATAAGAGCACGCTAAAGTTCCCTTTTCTCCACACCCTCACCAGCACTTGTTATCTCTTATCTTTTTGTTAACAGCCATCCTAGCAGGTGTGAGGTGATAGCTCACTGTGGTTTTGCTGTGCATTTCCCTGACGATTACTGATGTTGAGAACCTTTTCATACACTTGTTGGCCATTTTTGTCTCCTTTGAAAAAATGTCTATTCAGGTCCTTTGACCATTTTCCACTTTTTAATTCGATTTCTTTTCTTTTCTTTTTTTGGCTATTGAGTTGTGTAGGCTCTTTATATGTTGGGGATGTTAAATCCCTATCAGACACAAGGCTTGCAATATTTTCTTTCAATCTCTTGACTGTCTTTCCAGTTTGGTACTTGTTTCTTTTTTGCATAGAAGCTTTTTAGTTTGCTGTAGTCCCACTTTATTGTAACTTTTGTGTCCTGAGCTTTTGGTAGGATATCCCAAATATCATTGCCCAGACCAAGGTCAAGAAGCTTTTAGCCTATGTTTTCTTCTAGGATTTTTACGGTTTCAGGTCTGATGTTTAAGTCTTCAATCCATTTCGAGGTGTGTGTGTGTGTGTGTGTGTGTGTGTGTGTGTGTTATAAGATAAAGATTCAATACTGTCTGTATGTTCTCAACAGAAATTTCTGATGTTGGTCAAAGATATGCAAAAATGCAGATTCTGGTAAATCCATCTATTTTGGTGACCTGTACCAGACCAGAAAAGCTTTTGAGTTGAGAAGGGACATTCATACAAGCATAGCAGTATATCAGATCGCACAGAGTGTCCATCAAAAAATAACTGAAACTTGACTGGTTTTTAAATAAATTGAGATATTGTGATTGAACCTCAAATTAGGCTCATTTTCTATTTCTTTGAGATATCAAACTTCTGTTATCTGTAAGGAGATTAACAATCTTGAATAGTTTTTTTTCCCCACCTGGTAAAATGCCACTGTAGGTAATCATTTCAATCAAAATGATTAAGGTGAACTCATCCCAGTAAAGACAGGGTCACTGCACATGTTTGTCTCAGTGATAGGTTATCCTGAGTGATTATAGTATGAGAATCCATTATGATTCCAAAGTAGCTTTGCCTTCTGTTTTAGTCCTTTCTTACACTGGTATAAGGAAACACCAAGACTGGGTAATTTATAAAGGAAAGCAGTTTAATTGACTCACAATTCCACATGGCTGGGGAGGCCTCAGGAAACTTGCAATCATGGAGGAAGGTGAAGAGGAAGCAAGGACTTTGTTCACATGGTGGCAGGAGAGATAGGGTGTAGTAGGAACTGTCAGAGACTTATAAAACCATCAGATCTCGTGAGAACTCAGTATCACGAGAACAGCGTGGGGACACTGCCTCCACGATCCAGTCGTCTCCCACCAGGTCTCTCCTATGATGCATGGGGATTATGGAGACAATTTAAGATAAGATTTGGGTGGGGACAAAAGCCTAACCATATCACCTTCATAACATCCAGAAGAAAATATGGGTAGGACACTCAATTGAGGAAGCTCCTGGGATAGAATAGTTGTGTCCATAAAAGAGAATTTACTCAACCTGATCAGAAAATGAACCTTGAAAT
This sequence comes from Rhinopithecus bieti, assembly GCF_001698545.2. Classification (NCBI taxonomy): domain Eukaryota; kingdom Metazoa; phylum Chordata; class Mammalia; order Primates; family Cercopithecidae; genus Rhinopithecus; species Rhinopithecus bieti. Next base: position 4,105,680 of record NW_016807158.1, on the reverse strand, counting down.
TCATCAAGAGATCACCACCCTTCTTGACTGCAGCTTTCAAAGTACTGAAATGCCATGAAGCACTGGCAAGGTTAAGTCTATTTCTGGTGATTGTCCTGAGAGCTCTAGAAGTTCTTCAAGCCCAAATTCCTTCTATCTGGTGCCACAAGAAAGAAAAGGAGGGATTCTTACCAACCCGCAGGTTGGGTGATCTCTTTTTACATATTACTTCACCCCAGTCACAATGGAGGATCCAATTTTACGTTGATTATGAATGGAAGGAAAAAAGCAAAGGGATTAGAAACTGTAACTTCACTTGGGTAAAGGTGAGACAGACACAGTGTGGGAGCATACCCTTGTATGTTAGTGCTAAGTTGGGTTTTTGGGCTTTCTAACACTCATGAAGATAGTCTGCTTGCAGATAAGACAAAGCGTGCTCGCTTAGATTGCCCTGAAAGAGGAACAGTTAGGAGACTTTCTCCATGTCACAATATCCTGGATACCTTCTTTTAGTGTTTTAATTTACATATATGATGAAAATTAGTTGATGACTTCCCTTTTGTGGCCATACCTCTTGAAAGAGTTTCATATATGTTTTAAATACTTAACACTTCACTCACTCTTTAGCAATCTGGTTTCCTTGACCATGATTCTACTGCAATTGCTTCCCTCCACAGTCTCTCACAAGGATGGGGGCTGCTCATCACCAATGCTTCTCCCTAAAGCACACTCTTCTGTTACCTTTTGTGGCTGTTCTCCTCTTCCTTTTCCTGGCGTTCTTTCTAAGTCCTTTGGAAATGCTGCTTCTTCCAGCCCCATCTTTAAAGTTAATACTCCTTGGGACTTTGTTTAGACTGGTTTATGTTTTATTTATTTATTTTTACTCCCCTTTCTTTGTTTTATTTATTTATTCTTTCTCTGCATGATTTCATTCTTGTCCATGGCTTCCGTTATATCTTTATCCAGTTCTCTTTTTCTCTCTTGAGGTACACTTATACATTCTATATGCACCTAGCAGTACTTCTAAGGTTGAACACATCACTTCACCCAGCCAAAATTATGTCTACTTCTGTGTTGCCTATGTCAAGTTACGCAAGTATCTAATCTATCTAAATATCTAATCTATCTAAATAAAAATCCTCTCATATCCCATATCTACTAGCTTAGTTCAGATCACTAATATATTTTATGGAACTTGTTATAACATCCTTCAGTAAATGTGTTACAGAATAGCCAGAATGATCCTCTAAATATTATCTGGTTGTGTCATCCTCCTACCCAAAACCCCCAATGTCTACACCTTACCTTCGCAAGTTCAGTGATTCATAGCCTGATTTACAGAATCCTTCCTTGTTCAGCCCGCTGTTCATCTTCTCAGCTCCATTCTTGCCAGTCCCTAACTTGCGCTGGAAACTATGGCCATATGAAACTTGTTTTTACTCTTCCAGTGAATCTCACGCCTAAGTCTTTTCATATGATGTTAATTCTGCTTAGAATTCCCTCCGCTTTGGTTTCATTAACAACTAATTTTTCTGATGTTTCCTGGTTGTTTTTCAGTTTTCTGAGTCTGATTTTTTCCAAAGGCTTCTTACCCTTCCCTGATTTTAACAATGTATCATAATTTCCTACATGCTTGTTTGTATCCCCACTAAACTGAAAGCAACTTAAGTTGATCTTATTCACAGCTGGGTAAGGGAAGGAGCCATCAACTAATATAAAGAATAAAAAGGACAGGATAAAGAAAGGTAATTCATTTTACACATTTCTATACTCCATTATGCTTCTAGTGTATTTTTTATGCTTCTACTTTTATATTAACTTTTATGAAAACTAAAACAGCACAATTTTATTCAGCAAAATTATCAAGCTTGGCCTCAAAGCCTAAAAAAGAATAAGAAATAACTGTTTGGAATAGGAATTGTGACTTTCAGAAGGAACAGTAAGAAATGTTGAGATTTTACTTGATGGCCTGAATCAAGTTTGATATCAGTCATATTTCCCCATAGATCACATGCAAGTTTTGAAAGTGTTGGGACCTTAAAAACACTAAGGAGAAGCCGATACATGTCCTTTAAATATAAAAGCTGAGAAAGGAAAATCAGTATGCAGATGTGTTGTTAGAGCCCATAGGAGAACACCGCTGTTTCTCTTAATTAGAAAATTCAGGAGTTCTTATTTTGGAATATCTTTGTTTTTATAATTGTGATATTTTAATAATGTGTAAATATAAGCAATCCCTTCTGTGTTTCAGCTTGGAATCACTCATATTACCAAGTCTGAAACGCCCAAGTTTGAAAAAAAATGTTTTAATAAATTTTATTGTCTATATTTAAGGTATATAACTTGATATGGGATACATAGAGATAGTGAAATGGTTACCAGAGTGAAGCAAATTAACATATCCATCATCTCACATAGTTACCCTTTTTTGAGTATGTGTGGCAAGTGCAGCTAACATCTACTCATTTCGCACAATTTCTGAATACAATATATTATTATTACTATTATTTGAGACAGAGTCTCACTCTGTCACCCAGGCTGGAGCGTAGTGGCCCAATGTCAGCTCACTGCAACCTCTGCCTCCCAGGTTCAAGTGAGTTTCCTGTCTCAGCCTTCAGCACAGGCGTGCGCTGCCATGCCTAGCTAATTTTTGTGTTTTGAGTAAAGATGAGGTTTCACCATATTGACTAGGCTGGTCTTGAACTTCTGACCTCAGGTGATCTGCCTGCCTTGGCCTCCCAAAGTGCTGGGGTTACAGGCATGAGCCACCACATCTAGCTAGTATATTAACTCTAAACCTCATCTGCATTAGGTTGCTAGATTTGTTCACCCTAATATCTGCTACTCTGTATCCTCTAACTTACATCTCCCCATGGCCCACCCCTGCTTTCCTCCACCCCTGGTAACTACATTGAGAAAATATTTCTGAACGTAGCCTTGGAAACTATTTACATGTATTATTTCCTGCTGGGTTGTATTATATCTTAATGTGCTCAAATAAGCCATTTATCTCCTCCATTAAGTTTCTTTTGTGTTTGTCTTATTGCACTAACTAGAAAATTACTTCCTTGAAGACTTCCTTATTTATACTCTCTCATTTCTCCTGAAACAAATAGGATAGTTCCAGACACATAGCAGATATTCAATAAATATGCTTTGATTAAGTTAATACATTTGGAATCTTTCTTCTGTTTAATGTTTGCAGTGTTAATCACCATCTGTGGTTACATTAAATCATTATATAATATGAAAAGCAAGCACACTATTGTGATGATGCTCTCCTTTAGGTCTGTGCCTCATTAAAATTCATCTAGACTTCTGGGTCAGTTTAGGTGGGGCAACCCTGTAGACACTCTCTCTCTCTCTCTCTCTCTCTCTCTCTCTCTCTCTCTCTCTCTCTGTCTGTCTCTCTCTCTCAGGTGGGGCAACCCTGTACACATACATATGCGCTCTCTCTCTCTCTCTCTCTCTCTCTCTCTCTGTCTGTCTCTCTCTCTCAGGTGGGGCAACCCTGTACACATACATATGCGCTCTCTCTCTCTCTCTCTCTCTCTCTCTCTGTCTGTCTCTCTCTCTCAGGTGGGGCAACCCTGTACACATACATATGCGCTCTCTCTCTCTCCCTCTCTCTCTCTCTTTCTCATACATACTTATGGGCTGACTGAAGGTGGAGGGTAAAACTGATGTTGATTTTCTTTAGGTATAAAATATTGCCCCTATTGCCCCTTCCACATCTGATGCAATTTCTACTTCCTCTCTACCCACAAGTCTATTCTTCAGACATGATGTGTGTAGGTTTTAAATGCTTATTTATCTTTTCAACATTTTTTATGACTTCTATATTGTCTGCCTCCAGTAATTCTTGTAGGAAATACAGACAATTGTACTCGTTTGTGAAAACTCCATGTTAAAGCAAAATAAAATGTTTGGGGGAACACAAAGGATGTATAGTTACCTTGTACCTGGGTGGAAGAAGTGGTGAAGAGCAGAAAGTTCTTCTCTGCAGGAATAGCTGGCAGAAGTCTGAAAGATGAATGGGAGTTCTGGTTTTCTTTTTTTCCTTTCTTTTTTGAGACAGTGGAGTGCAGTGGTGTGATCTTGACTCACTGCAACCTCTGCCTTCTTGGTTCAAGTAATCCTCCCATCTCAGCCTCTCAAGTTGCTAGGATTACAAGCGTGCGCCACCTTGCCTTGCTAATTTTTGTATTTTTGTAGAGATGGGGTTTCACCATCTTGTCCAGGCTGGTCTTGAGCTCCTGGGCTCAGGAAGTACTCTCCTTTTGGCCTCCCAAAGTGCTGGAATTACAGGTGTGAGCTGCCATGCCTGGCCAGAGTTCTGGTTTTCTACTGTATATTAAAGTATCCTCAATTTAGTGCATAAAACCACAATGATCCTTTATTATTATTACCTCTCATGGTTCTGGTGTGACTGGCCTCAGGTAGGTATTCCAGATGGGAGTTTCTGTTCATGAACTGAATATTTGTGTCCATTCCTCACCCCCAAATTCATAATTGAAACTCTAACCCCCAAATGTAATGTATTTGGAGATGGGGCCCCTCGGAGGTAATTAGGGTTAGATGAAGTTGTAAGGTTATAAGGGTGAGACCCTGGTCCAACGGGATTCGTACTGTCTGTAAGAAGAGACACCAAGGCTAGCTCTCTCCCTCTATCGTGTGAGGATACAGCGAGAAGGCAGCTGTCTGCAAGCCGGGAAGAGCGTCCTCTGCAGAGCCCAATCATAGTGGCACCCTGATCTTAGACTTTCAGCCTCCAGAACTCTGAGAAAATAAATATCTTGTTTAAGCCACCCAGTCTATAATATTTTGTTAGGGAAGCTGCGCTGACTAGCACAGGTGTCTGTTGTTGTTATAATGGGATGGCGATTGCTGCTGAAGTCATCTCAAAAACCTCACTCACATGTTGAAGTGGGCTGAGAAAACTCGTACAGCTGGAGACTGGACATGTTGGGATTCTATAGGCACTTCTCTACTTCCATATGGTCTGTCTAGCATGTTAGTTTCAAGGTAGCCAGGCTGATTACATGATGGCCAGTGTTCCAAAGGGACATGTCTGAATAGAAAGACAAAGCCAGGCAGAAGCTGCATCATCTTTTATAACCCATCCTAGGCAGTCATGCAACATCACTTCTGCTGCATACTAAGAGTTAGAAGTATCTGCCTGCATTTATATGGCTGCTGGTCAGAGGGAGGAGGAAAAAGGAGGCTTTTTTGGTAAGAAGCAGCATGGTGGGAGAGTGATCATAGAACATTTGAGTTACATCAAACTTGTTCTCATAGTGTTATTCAAGCCACCAGATCCAATGAAGTGTTTTTTTGGTCCTTATCTCACTTTGATACTATTAATACTAACTATTCCCCTAAACCCCAGGAGGAGTTCATCCTTTGGCTCCCACTACATCACTCCTCTCCTGGGTTTTCTCTCTCCTCTCAGTCTAATTTGACAGCTCATCCCCCTCTAACATACCATAGCCAGTTACTCACCAAATCCTGACATTTCTGTCTCCTTCATATGCTCAAATCTATCCACTCCTCTCCATCTCCAATGTCAGCTCTCTTAGTCTATGCCAATATCACTATTCCTTTCATTCAACACATATTTCCTGAATATCTACTATGGGCCTACCACTGCTATAGGAGCTCGGGCTTATATCACATACAAGTAGACTAAAATGTCTGTTCTCCTCTTCTTCCTCCCTCTCTTTCTGCATATACAAGCACATACACACAATTCTTCATTGCATGCAAACTTCATCTATGTATGTATGTACGTATGTATGTATCTATCTCTCTATCTATCTGGAGAGAGAAAGGGAGGGAGAGAGCAAGGACACACCTTGTTGAGAGATAAGCGTAAGGATAAAAAAGAGGAAAGGGTGGACTTGAGGTAGAATGCAAATTTAATAGTGATTAGGGATGACCTTCTGGGAAGGTTACTTTTTTTCTTTCTTTTTTTTTTTTTGAGACAGAGTTTTGCTCTTGTTGCCCAGGCTGGAGTGAAATGGCGAGATCTCAGCTCACTGCAACCTTGCTTCCCAGGTCCAACCTCAGCCTCCCGAGTAGCTGCGATTACAGGCATGCACCACCACGCCTGGCTAATTTTGTATTTTTAATAGAGACGGGATTTCTCCATGTTGGTCAGGCTGGTCTCAAACTCCCGACCTCAGGTGATCCCCTCGCCTCGGCCTCCCAAAGTACTGGAATTACAGGCGTGAGCCACTGCGTCCAGCCTGGGAAGGTTAGTTTTAAGCAAAAAAGTTGAATGAGATGAAGAAGAAAGTCATGAGTATATATAGGAATGTAGATCTTCCCTTGGGCAGGGGGAGAAGCTCACACAAAGACCACGCAGGGGGAGTGTGCCTGGCATATGCAAGACTGGACAAATTGTTCAGGGAATCTGGAACTGAGTGATGGACAGGGAAAGGAATAGAAGGTAAGATCAGAGTTAAAGGTGAAAGGTGGACCAATTACCTGTGATCTTGAAGGACGTTTTGTGAACTTTGGCTTATACCCTGAGTTAGGGTTTTAGGCAGAGGAGTGACATGGAACAATATTTTAACAGGAACACTCACTGCTGGGTTAAGAATAGACTGTGGTGTAGGGGGTGAGGAGGTTGGCAAGATAGAAACATCCTTTCCACATAAGGATGATAATGGTGGTTATGACCACTTGCCCAGAATTCCAATAGTGGATGGATTTTTGTTTTAGTTTAAAGATAGAAAATATTTTAGCACACTCATTTGCTTAGGTGGAAGAATTGACCTTAGATAAAAAGGATAATACTTTCTTCGCTGACACAAAAATGAAGAGATTTAGATGGCAGTACATGAAAATAAGCCTATTGGTGGATGAAAAGCAATCTGAGAAATTGCTGACAGGGTAGTCTGTTTGCTCTGAGTTAGAGGGTGACACTTGTGGGTTCTTTGGGCATGTTGTGACAGGATGACAGCTGTCCTTCAGTCTCTAACCAATGATGTTAAGAGGGGTGAGCAGAATATGCCAAGGTTCTCTCTCAACTTATCAGAAGCCCCATTCTATATTGCTTTAGACCCTGCTATACTTACCAGTATTCCCAAAGTATTTCTCTAACTTGAGCTTGAAAGTAGCATTGTAATAGACAAGGTTATTAGTATATAACTGCATATATTCAACACCTAGCCTCTTTTCTGTTGCTCAGTCTATGTAAATGATTCTGCCGCCATTCATTCTGGGGTTGCTCAAGTGAAAAGCTGTTTAATAACATAGTAGCCCTTGCATTTTAGATGATCTGTTCTTGCCACTTTCAACTTCGGAGTTTTCAATTAAAAGCACAGTTTGTTATATGGAGTGCCCTAACTTTTTTTGCGGGGGTGGGGTGGGGGATGCAGTCTCTCACTGTCGCCCAGGCCGGAGTGCAGTGGCGCGATCTCTGCTCACTGCAAGCTCCGCCTCCCTGGTTCAAGCGATTCTCCTGCCTCAGTCTCCTAAGTAGCTGGGACTAAAGGCGCCCGCCACCACGCCGGCTAATCTTTCGTATTTTTAGTAGAGACAGGGTTTCACCTTGTCAGCCAGGATATCCTTGTTCTCCTGACGTCGTGATCCGCCAGCCTTGGACTCCCAAAGTGCTGCGATTAGAGGCGTGAGCCGCACCCAGCCGGAGTGTCCTTTTATAGGGCACCGTGTGCAGTTGAAAATCATATGGGCCTTCATTTGTAGTCCAATTGCCTCTGCTCTGAAGGCTGGCTACTTATATCCTTGAGATGTGTTCCTGAAGCCATTAAAGTTAAGTGTACATGCATTGCCTATGCTTCAGATAGTCATTCCAAACATAATTGTTCAGTTTCTTGCAACTCTGTCTAGTTGTTTGTCACCATTTAGTAACAAAAATAATTTTAAGTATTTATATAGGTGAAGATGCTAGGAGACCTCAGTCTTGTGTGTGTGGTGGGGCAGGGCTGGGGGAGGTGAAGGGGAGAGGGCAGCAGGAATTTTAGGGGCCTTAAAGGCCAGTTAAAATATCTACCTTTCTTCCTCTTCCTGCCTTATCCTGTTCTGATTGCTTTGAAATGTGAAAAGCTTTGGAAGAAGTAATTAATTTACTCTGAACTTATCAAGTATTTATGTTTCAGTGTAAATTCAAGTTCAGGAGGTAGAATTTGATGGGTAGGAAAAAGTGGAAAGCTTGAATACAGGGTCACTACTGGAAAATTGGGAATGGCATGCTACCAGAGAGAAATCACAGTGGATCAACTTCACCCCCTCAAAAATGAGGGCAAGTATGTGTTTATAATAATGTTCACAGTCGAGGATCTTGAGTTGCATTGTAAACAATTCTTAGCAAAAGGATAGGGGAAAAGTTTCCACAATAGAACATACCTTTCTAATAGCCTGTAAGTGGCAGATATGTTTTTACATAGATCATGCAAAACTCCCACTATTTCTGCATGCAGTCTCTAGATCAACCTCTGATTAATGGATGTGACCAATTCTCCCCCAGTAATAAGCCGTGGATACAGCCTCGTTGGGAAATATTCTCCAGCGATTCTGCTAAGCAGCTACAGATCTGACAAGTCACGTGCTACCCCCTCTTAAATATGGGATAGCACAAATTTTCTTTAAGTATTGCCTGTGATAGATATTCTATGTACTGTCAGACTGTAGTCATTAATTTGAATCAATCTTAAACTAAACGTTATTGCTGAGATGTGGTTTGCAATATTATTCATGAGAATATAGAGTTTGGACTGTTGCTGAGTCTTTGAATTACTGAAATTTACACTGTACCAGCAGAGAGGCATAAACTTACTGTAAAAAATCCTAGAAGGGCAGAGAAAGTGTGAAGGAACAAGTAGGGCACTATGTGGCTTCCGTCACATAGATTTGAAAATTAAGTGACTCCAGGAAAATGAAGAAGTTTCCCGATTTTTCTCCCATGAGCACCAAGTGACACTTTAACCCACAGAGGGAACAAAAGTCCTTGTGACACTCAATAATAGAGCAGCAGACTGTTTTAACCAGAGCAGAGAAACTTGCAGAAGTCCAAAGGCATATAGGAGCCAAAATAAACACTAGCCAGAATGAGTGAAAGATGTTGATTCCCAGAGCTTGAGGGCACTGAGAGGGCTTAGAGTGGCAGGTTGGTGAAGGAGGGCTTACCTGATTTGAAGCTCACGGTCCACCGCCTCAGTGAAGAAAGGGAAAAGGAGCTTTGATATAACAGTAACTAATACTTGTGTAGTGCTTTGTAGTTTATAAAGCCAATTTCCCTACAACCTCAACTGCCCTACAAATTAGTAGTGCATTATTATTTATTGTCTACATTTTATGGGTGAGAAGATGAGATTCAGACAAGTGAGATAACTTACTCAAGGTCACTTCTTTATTTAGTGTCAAAACTATGATCAGGACTCAAGTCTTTTTTTATGCTTTCTCACTATATCAAATAATTTCCCATTTAGTAACATGCATGTATATCCATGTCATTAGTTCTATTTAAAAAACGAATAGGAAATGTTTTCTATGAAGCCTATCTCTAGATGTTAAATCAGTGATAGGTACTATATTAATACACTGAATAAATGTGCCAAAGTCAGAGGCCCAGTCTATCAATAAAGAAATTGCCTGTTTCCATTTTTGCTCCTTGTCACGCTCCTGTATTTAACATTGGATTTCATCTGCCATCTAGTGGAATTTTGACAACTTACAGGTTACCTGTTAAAATAGCATTCCCTGCATTAGGTTGTCCAATCTGTTTCTGAAATATAATCAAAGTCTTCATGTTCACCATATTTAAACACATTTATGTGACAGATGTTTTCTTTTCTCAAACATTAGTAAGTTTTCTGTCATCCTGAGTTTTGGTACAACGTTGTTCTGGACTAACATGCTGTGTGACCTAGGACAATTATCTTTTCTAGGAAAATTGTCTTTTCAAAACTGTTTTCTCTATCACACACTGAAGTTATTTAAATATGGGATAGCACAAGTGAAGTCACTTTCAGCAGTGAAATGTTTGACTCTACTATACCTTTATTTAATCAAGTATTTACAGTATAGTAAAATAGAGTAATTGATATAGTAAAAATCACTATGATTTTTAAACCTCTATATTTTCCCTTTATTCCCCATACCTAACTATTCCAAACCCCTAATCAGAGCATTCCTATGGATCAGTGAGTTATTAGAGAGACATAATTATGTGAAAAAAATCAGAAAATGATGACATATATCACATATATCATGAGAAAGAAGATTTGAAAATACCCATTGAGTGAACCATTTAATCTGTGTTAGGAAAAAAAGAACAATGTAGATGTTTATAAATTTTAGTAGATCATCACATAAAATCTCATTTATCTTCACAATAGCTCTGTGAGGCCATTAAAGCAAGTGTGTGATCACTATTTTACAATGAGTAAACAGAGGAACAGAAATATGTATTGACTTGATCAGTCTCACAATGACGAGAAGTTGTAGAAAACGAATTAAAACTCAGGTTGGTGTTATGGTGCCACTGCCTGCAGACCCGCAGCAGCGTGATCACCTGAGAGTTCGTGGCCAGTGCAGAATCTGACAGTATTCCAGACCTATGTAATCAGAATCTGCATTCTGACCGCATACGCAGGTGATATAATGTCCATTAAAGTTTGAGAAGCATCGGTCAAGCCCAGGATATCTAAAGCCAGTGATGTAATATTTGAGGAGAGTTTCAATTTTAATCTGAACAAAAGCTTAAATAGGGCACTCAAGTGAGAGGACAAATTTCAAAATAAATCTTATATGCAAAATATTAAAATGTCTTGAATGACTTCAGACTTGAAAATATAATCAGTGAGTTTCTAGAGCAACAATACCTTTTTCTTTGCTTAGGGATAACTTTCTATGATACTATATTATAACTAGCCCAAGCTTTTCAAAATATTTAGAATTTTCAAGATCAAAACACTATGTTTAGCTCAATTCCTTAAATTTATAGATGAAGCAATAAAGTCCAATAATAAAATTATCGACAGTTGGACTAAATTTGAAGCTCCTGTCTATTGGTCTTATGCTCTTTAACAGCACTTCCCCCCTTACATATGGCATATGGACTATAATTTGTCTGGATGACCATTTCCCGAAGTCTGCCCTGCAGAACGCCAGTCCTGCAAGTTGCTCTGCAAAAATATGTTTGAAAAATATTGCATAACATAGCTCCTTCATGGAGATTCTCAGCACATTCTCATAACAAATGAGAGGTATTGTCATAAAGGAATCATTTTAACTCTTTACCTTTGTTAACCGAGCAAAAAATGCTCTCACTTCCTCTCTGATGTCCCCTTCTGCTATTTTTTAAAGTTTATTTTATATATTTAAGTTATATAACATGATCTTATGGGATGCATACACATAGTAAAAGTGTAATTACAGTAAAGTAAATTAACATTCTTCATTTCCCAGTTACCCGTTTTGTTTTGTGGCAAGAATGATAAAATCTCATTTAGCATGAATCCCTTAAACACAGTACAACTTTATTTCCTAATGTCTTCATGTTGTACATTTGTTTTCTAGATTTGTTCGTCCTAAGTATCTGCTACTTTGTATCCTCTAACCTACATCTCCCTATTTCCTTCTTTTTATTCACCCCTGCAGTGGAAGTAACCACTGTTTTGTTTTCTGTTTCTATATATTTTTTTCTAGACTAGCTAATGGTTGTCAATTTGTTTTCAAAAAACAAAAAAACAAAAAACAACAACAAAAAAACACCTCTAGTTTTATCAGTTCTTTCCATGGTTTTCTATTCCCTATTTATTTTATTCTGATTTTAAAAGTTTCTTTATTCTGCAAATTTGGGGTTTAGTTTTTTTTCTAGTTCCTTGAGGTGCAAGACTAGACTATTCGGAAACTTTTTTTTAATGTAAGCATATATTACTATACACTTCCCTTTTAAAACTACTTTTGCTGGTATCCCATAGGTTTTTGTATGTGGTATTTCTATTGTTTGTCTCAAGATATTTATAAATTTCCTTTTTGATTTCTTCTTTGATCCATTGGTTGTTCAGGAGCATGTTGTTTAATTTCTACATATTTGTGACTTTTCCAATATTCTTCATGTTACTGATTTTAGTTCCTTATCATTGTGGTCTGAAATGATGCAAGATATAATTTAGATCTTTTTAAATTTGTTAAGACTTGTCTCGTGGACTGTGTGATCTTGTTTGGAGGATGTTCCATGTGCACTGGAGAAAAGTGGATATTCTGCTGCTGTTGGATGCAAAGCTCTGTATGCCTGTGAGGTCTAGTTAATCAAAAGTACAATTTAAGTCCAGTATTTCCTCAAGATTCTGTCTTGTTTATATATCCATTGATAAAAGTGAGATAATAAATCTCCCACTATTATGGTATTGCTATCTGTTTCTACCTTCATGTCCGTTAACATTGGCTTTACGTCTGTAGGTGCTTAAATGTGATGTGCACATACACTGACAGTGTCTTCTAGATGAATTGACCCTTTATCATTAAATCATAACCATCTTTGTCCCTTGCAAAAGTTTTTACTTGAAGTTTTTTTTTTTCAGATGTAAATATAGCCACACTTGCTTTCTTTCGATTATCATGTTCATGAAATATTTTCTTCCATCCTTTTACTTTCAGGTTGTGTGTGTTCTTAAATCTTAAGTGGCTATCTTGTAGACAACATATAATTGGATCATTTTAAAATCTATTTATCCATTCTATTGATCAGAGAATTGAATCCACTTACAGTCAATGTTATTATAAATGGGTAAAGACTTACTGACATTTAAAAATTTCATTTAGTTTGTTTTATAGATTTTTTTTTTTGTTCCTTTCTCGTGATTTGTGATTTGATAATTTTCTGAAGTGTTAAGCTTTGATTTTTCTAGTTATCATTTGTATACCTGCTATCTTTGTTTGTTTTGTTTTGTGGATACCAGTAGGCTTATGTATAAAATCTTTTAGCTAATTTTTTTTTTTTTGAGACTGAGTCTTGCTCTTGTTACCCAGGCTGGAGTGCAATGGCGTGATCTCGGCTCACTGCAACCTCCGCCTCTAGGGTTCAAGCAATTTTTGTGCCTCAGCCTCCTGAGTAGCTGGGATTACAGGTGCATGCCACAACACCCGGCTAACTTTTTTATTTTTAGTAGAGATGGGGTTTCGTCATGTTGGCCAGGCTGGTCTTGAACTCCTGACCTCAGGTGATCGGCCTGTGTTGGCCTCCCAAAGTGCTCAGATTACAGGCGTGAGCCACCATGCCCATCCTTATAATCTACTTTTTAAAGCAGATAACATCTTAATTTCTGTAGCCAAAGTGCTCAGATTACAGGCGTGAGCCACCATGCCCATCCTTATAATCTACTTTTTAAAGCAGATAACATCTTAATTTCTGTTGAACATAAAAGCTCTAGACTTTTGTCCCTCCCATCACCACAATTTGTTTTTAATGTTAAAATTTACATCTTTTTATATTGTGTATTTAATAACAACTTATGATAGTCTTAGTTATTTCTGACCATTTTGACTTTTCATCTTTATGTTACAGAAATGTATGATTTATATACCATTCCAGTATTGAAATATTCTTGATTTGATTATGTATTTACCTCTACCAGTGAGCTTTATACTTTCGTATGTATTCGTTACAGTAATTATTGTCCTTTTGTTTTCACTTTAAGAACTCCATTAAGCATTCCTTGTAAAGTAATTCTACTGATAATGAATCCTTCAGTTTGTTCTCATCTATTGACAACTGTGTTGAGTATGGTATTCTTAACTGAAAGGTTTTTTTTTTTTTTTTTTTCTTTTATAACTTTGAATATGTCATCCAACTTTCTCCTGGTCTGCAAGGTTTCTGCTGAGAAATTTACTGATAGTCTAATGCAGACTTCATTATATTTGATTTGATACCTTTTTTTAATTTAAGTTCTGGGATACATGTGCAGAACGTGCAGGTGTGTTACACAGGTATACACGTGCCATGGTGATTTGCCGCACCCATCAACTCAGCATCTACATTAGGTATTTCTCCTAATGCTGTCCCTTCCCTACCCCACCACCCACTGACAGGTCCTAGTGTGTGAGGTTCCCCTCCCTGAGTCCATTGTTCTCATTGTTCAACTCCCACTTGTGAGTGAGAACATGTGGTGTTTGGTTTTCTGTTCTTGTGTTAGTTTGCTGAGAATGATGGTTTCCAGCTTCATCCATGTCCCTGCAAAGGACATGAACTCATCCTTTTCTATGGCTGCATAGTGTTCCATGGTGTATATGTGCCACATTTTCTTAATCCAGTCTATCATTGATGGGCATTTGGGTTGGTTCCAAGTCTTTGGTATTGTGAATAGTGCCACAATAAACAGACATGTGCATGTGTCTTTATAGTAGAATGATTTATAATCCTTTGGGTATATACCCAGTAATAGGATTGCTGGGTCAAATGGTATGTCTGGTTCTAGATCCTTGTGGAATCACCACACTGTCTTCCACAGTGGCTAAACTAATTTACACTCCAGCCAACAGTGTAAAAGTGTTCCTATTTCTCCACATCCTCTCCAGCATCTATTGTTTCCTGGCTTTTTAATGATCACCATTCTAACTGGCATGAGATAGTGTCCCTTTGTGGTTTTGATTTGCATTTCTCTAATGACCAATGATGATGAGCTTTTTTTCATGTTTGTTGGCTGCATAAATGTCTTCTTTTGAAAAGTGTCTGTTCATATCCTTTGCCCACCTTTTGATGTGTTTTTTATTGTAAATTTGTTTAAGTTCTTTGTAGATTCTGCATATTAGCCATTTGTTGGATGAATAGATTGCAGAAATTTTCTCCCATTCTGTAGGTTGCCTGTTCACTCTGATAATAGTTTCTTTAGCTGTGCAGAAGCTCTTTAGTTTAATGAGATCCAATTTGTCAATGTTGTCTTTTGTTGTCATTGCCTTTGGTATTTTAGTCATGAAGTCTTTAGATATGCCTGTGTCCTGAATGGTATTGTCTAGGTTTTCTTCCAGGGTTGCTATGGTTTTAGGTCTTACGTTTAAGTCTTGATTTCATCTTGAGTTAATTTTGTATAAGGTGTAAGGAAGGGATCCAGTTTCAGCTTTCTACATATGGCTAGCCAGTTTTCCCAACACCATTTATTAAATAGGGAATCCTTTCCCCATTGCTTGTTTTGTCAGGTTTGTCAAAGATCAGATGGTTATAGATGTGTGGTGTTATTTCTGAAGCCTCTTTTCTGTTCCATTTGTCTATATAATGGTTTTGGTACAAATACCATGCTATTTTGGTTACTGTAGCCTTGTAGTATAGTTTGAAGTTGGGTAGCGTGATGCCTCCAGCTTTGTTTGTTTTGTTTAGGATTACCTTGGCAATACAGGCTCTTTCTTGGTTTCATTTGAAATTTAAAGTAGTTTTTTCTAANTGATTTGCATTTCTCTAATGACCAATGATGATGAGCTTTTTTTCATGTTTGTTGGCTGCATAAATGTCTTCTTTTGAAAAGTGTCTGTTCATATCCTTTGCCCACCTTTTGATGTGTTTTTTATTGTAAATTTGTTTAAGTTCTTTGTAGATTCTGCATATTAGCCATTTGTTGGATGAATAGATTGCAGAAATTTTCTCCCATTCTGTAGGTTGCCTGTTCACTCTGATAATAGTTTCTTTAGCTGTGCAGAAGCTCTTTAGTTTAATGAGATCCAATTTGTCAATGTTGTCTTTTGTTGTCATTGCCTTTGGTATTTTAGTCATGAAGTCTTTAGATATGCCTGTGTCCTGAATGGTATTGTCTAGGTTTTCTTCCAGGGTTGCTATGGTTTTAGGTCTTACGTTTAAGTCTTGATTTCATCTTGAGTTAATTTTTGTATAAGGTGTAAGGAAGGGATCCAGTTTCAGCTTTCTACATATGGCTAGCCAGTTTTCCCAACACCATTTATTAAATAGGGAATCCTTTCCCCATTGCTTGTTTTTGTCAGGTTTGTCAAAGATCAGATGGTTATAGATGTGTGGTGTTATTTCTGAAGCCTCTTTTCTGTTCCATTTGTCTATATAACGGTTTTGGTACAAATACCATGCTATTTTGGTTACTGTAGCCTTGTAGTATAGTTTGAAGTTGGGTAGCGTGATGCCTCCAGCTTTGTTTGTTTTGTTTAGGATTACCTTGGCAATACAGGCTCTTTCTTGGTTTCATTTGAAATTTAAAGTAGTTTTTTCTAATTCTGTGAAGAAAGTCAATGGTAGATCAATGGGGATAGCACTGAATCTATAAATTACCTTGGGCAGTATGGACATTTTCATGATATTGATTCTTCCTATCCATGAGCATGGAATGTCCTTCCATTTGTTTTTGTCCTCTCTTATTTCCTTGAGCAGTGGTTTGTAGTTCTCCTTGAAGAGGTCTTTCACATCCCCTGTAAGTTGTATTCCTAGGTATTTTATTCTCTTTGTAGCAATTTTGAATGGGAGTTCACTCGTGATTTGGCTCTCTGTTTTTCTATTATTGGTGTACAGGAATGTTTGTGATTTTTGCACATTGGTTTTGTATCCTGAGACTTTGCTAAAGTTGCTTATCAGCTTAAGGAGATTTTGGGCTGAGACGATGGGGTTTTCTAAACATACAATCATGTCATCTGCAAACAGAGACAATCTGACTTCCTGTTTTCCTAATTGAAGACCCTTTATTTCTTTCTCTTGCCTGACCCTGGCCATAACTGCCAATACTATGTTGAATAGGAGTGGTGAGAGAGGGCATCCTTGTCTTGTGCCAGTTTTCAAAGGGAATACTTCCAGTTTTTACCCATTCAGTATGATATTGGCTGTGGGTTTGTCATAAATAGCTCTTATTATTTTGAGATATGTCCCATCAATACCTAGTTTATTGAGAGCTTTTACCATGAAGGGGTGTTGAATTTTGTTGAAGACCTTTTCTGCATCTATTGAGATAAACATGTAGTTTTTGTTATTGGTTCTGTTTATGTCATGGATTATATTGATTGATTTGCATATATTGAAACAGCCTTGCATCCCAGGAATGAAACCAAGTCGATCATGGTGGATAAGCTTTTTGATGTGCTGCTGGATTTTTGGTTTGCTGGTATTTTATTGAGGATTTTCACATCAATGTGCATCAGGGATATTGGCCTGAAATTTTATTTTTTTGTTGTGTCTCTGCCAGGTTTTGGTATCAGGATTATGCTGGCCTCATTAAATGAGTTGGGGAGGAGCCCCTCTTTTTCTGTTGTTTGGAATAGTTTCCAAAGGAATGGTACCAGCTCCTCTTTGTATCTCTGGTAGAATTCAGCTGTGAATCCATCTGGTCCTGGACTTTTTTTGGTTGGTAGGCTATTAATTATTGCCTCAATTTCCAAACTTGTTATTGTTCTATTCAGGGATTCGACTTCTTCCTGGTTTAGACTTCAGCAGGTGTGTGTGTCCAGGAATTTACCATTTCTTCTAGATTTTCTAGTTTATTTGCATAGAGGTATTTATGGTATTCTCTGATGGTAGTTTGTATTTCTGTGGGATCAGTAGTGATATCCCCTTTGTCAGTTTTTATTGTGCCTATTTTATTCTTCTCACTTCTTCATTAGTCTGGCTAGCAGTCTGTTTTGTTAATCTTTTCAAAAGCTAGCTCCTGGATTCACTGATTTTTTAAAAAGGGTTTTTCGTGTCTCTCTCTCCTTCAGTTCTGCTCTGATCTTAGTTATTTCTTGTCTTCTGCTAGTTTTTGAATTTGTTTGCTGCTACTTCTCTAGTTCTTTTAATTGTGATGTTAGGGTGTCAATTTAGGTCTTTCCCACTTTCTCCTGTAGGCATTTAGTGCTATAAATTTTCTCTCCAAACACTGCTTTAGCTGTGTCCCAGAGATTCTGGTAAGTTGTGTCTTTGTTCTCACTGGTTTCAAATAACTTATTTATATCTGCCTTAATTTTGTTATTTACCCAGTCATCATTAAGGGGCAGGTTGTTCAGGTTCCATGTAGTTGTGTGATTTTTGAGTGAGTTTCTTAATCCTGAGTTCTAATTTGATTGCACTGTGGTCTGAGAGACCATTTGTTATTATTTCTGTTCTTTTGCATTTGCTGAGGAGTGTTTTACTTCCAATTATGTGGCCAATTTTAGAATAAGTGGAATGTGGTGCTGAGGAGAAGGTATATTCCGTTTTTGGATGGAGAGTTTCATAGATGTCTATCAGGTCTGGTTAGTCCAGAACTGAGTTCAAGTCCTGAATATACTTGTCAATTTTCTGTCTTGTTGATCTGTCTAATACTGACAGTGGAGTGTTAAAGTCTCCCTATTATTGTGTGGGAGTCTAATGGAGGTCTCTAAGAACTTGCTTTGTGAATCTGGGGGCTCCTGTATTGGGTGCATAGTTAGCTCTTCCTGTTGCATTGTTCCCATTACCATTATGTCATGGTCTTCTTTGTCTCTTTTGATCTTTGTTGGCTTACCGTCTGTTTGATCGGAGACTAGAATTGCAACCCCTGCTTTTTTTTTTTTTTTTTTTTTTTTTGGCTTTCCATTTGCTTGGTAAATGTTCCTCCATCCGCTTATTTTGAGCCTACGTGTGTCTTTGCACATAAGATGGGTCTCCTGAATTCAGCACACTGATGGGTCTTGATTCTTTATCCAATCTGCCAGTCTGTGTCTTAATTGGGGCATTTAGCCCATTTACCTTTAAGGTTAATATTGTTATGTGTGAATTTGATCCTGTCATTAGGATCAATTAGCTGGTTATTTTGTCCATTAGTTGTTATGGTATCTTCATAGTGTTGATGGTATTTACAATTTGGCATGTTTTTGCAGTGGCTGGTACCGGTTTTTCCTTTCCATGTTTAGTGCTTCCTTCAGGAGCTTTTGTAAGACAGGCCTGGTGGTGACAAGATCTCTCAGCATTTGCTTATCTGTCAAGGATTTTATTTCTCCTTCACTTATGAAACTTAGTTTGACTGTATGTGAAATTCTGGGTTGAAAATTCTTTAAGAATGTAGAATATTGGCTTCCACTTTCTTTTGGCTTGTAGGGTTTCTACAGATAGATCCACTGTTAGTCTGATGGGCTTCCCTTTGTCGGTAACCCAACCTTTCTCTCTTGCTGCCCTTAACACTTTTTCCTTCATTTCAACCTTGGTGAATCTGATGATTATGTGTCTTGGGGTTGCTCTTCTCAAGGAGTATCTTTATGGAGTTCTCTGTATTTCCTGAATTTGAATGTTGGCCTGTCTTGCTAGGTTGGGGAAGTTCTCCTGGATAACACCCTGAAGAGTGTTTTCCAACTTGATTCCATTCTCCCTGTCACTTCCAGGTACACCACTCAAAGATAGGTATGGTCTTTTCACATAGTCCCATATTTCCTGGAGGCTTTGTTCATTCCTTCCCATTTTTTTTTTT
>NW_016807158.1:4075914-4085036 GCF_001698545.2 Rhinopithecus bieti | reverse complement strand
TTTTTTTTTTTTTTTTTTTTTGGCTTTCCATTTGCTTGGTAAATGTTCCTCCATCCGCTTATTTTGAGCCTACGTGTGTCTTTGCACATAAGATGGGTCTCCTGAATTCAGCACACTGATGGGTCTTGATTCTTTATCCAATCTGCCAGTCTGTGTCTTAATTGGGGCATTTAGCCCATTTACCTTTAAGGTTAATATTGTTATGTGTGAATTTGATCCTGTCATTAGGATCAATTAGCTGGTTATTTTGTCCATTAGTTGTTATGGTATCTTCATAGTGTTGATGGTATTTACAATTTGGCATGTTTTTGCAGTGGCTGGTACCGGTTTTTCCTTTCCATGTTTAGTGCTTCCTTCAGGAGCTTTTGTAAGACAGGCCTGGTGGTGACAAGATCTCTCAGCATTTGCTTATCTGTCAAGGATTTTATTTCTCCTTCACTTATGAAACTTAGTTTGACTGTATGTGAAATTCTGGGTTGAAAATTCTTTAAGAATGTAGAATATTGGCTTCCACTTTCTTTTGGCTTGTAGGGTTTCTACAGATAGATCCACTGTTAGTCTGATGGGCTTCCCTTTGTCGGTAACCCAACCTTTCTCTCTTGCTGCCCTTAACACTTTTTCCTTCATTTCAACCTTGGTGAATCTGATGATTATGTGTCTTGGGGTTGCTCTTCTCAAGGAGTATCTTTATGGAGTTCTCTGTATTTCCTGAATTTGAATGTTGGCCTGTCTTGCTAGGTTGGGGAAGTTCTCCTGGATAACACCCTGAAGAGTGTTTTCCAACTTGATTCCATTCTCCCTGTCACTTCCAGGTACACCACTCAAAGATAGGTATGGTCTTTTCACATAGTCCCATATTTCCTGGAGGCTTTGTTCATTCCTTCCCATTTTTTTTTTTCTCTAATCTTGTCTTCACACTTTATTTCATTAAATTGATCTTCAATCTCTGATATCCTTTCTTCCACTTGATCAATTCGGCTATCGATACTTGTGTATGCTTCACGAAGTTCTCGTGCTTTGTTTTTCAGCTCCATCAGGTCATTTATGTTCTTCTCTAAACCGGTTATTCTAGTTAGCAATTCCTCTAACCTTTTTTTCATGGTTCTTAGCTTCCTTGCATTGGATTAGAACATGCTCCTTTAGCTCAGAGGAGTTTGTTATTACCCACCTTCTGAAACCTACTTCTGTCCCTTCATTAAACTCATTCTCCATCCAGTTTTGTTCCCTTGCTTGTGAGGAGATGTGATCCTTTGGAGGAGAAGAGGCATTCTGGTTTTGGAATTTTGCCTTTTGTGCTGGTTTTTCCTCATCTTTGTGGATTTATCTACCTTTGGTCTTTGATGTGGGTGAGCTTCCAATTGGGTTTCTGAGTGGATATCATTTCTGTTGGTGTTGATGCTATTCCTTTCTGTTTGTTAGTTTTCCATCTAACAGGTCCTTCTGCTGCAGGTCTGCTGGAGTTTGCTGGAGGTCCACTCCAGACCCTGTTTGACTGGTGTCACCAGCAGAGGCTGCAGAACAGCAGATTGCTGCCTGTTCCTTCCTCTGGAAGCTTCGTCCCAGGGGGAACCCTCCAGATGCCAGCCATAGCTCTCCTTTATGAGGTGTCTGTTGACCCCTGCTGGGGAGTGTTTCCCAGTCAGGATACACAGGGGTCGGAACCACTTGAGGAGGCAGTCTGTCCCTTAGCAGAGCTTGAACGCTGTGCTAGGAGATCTGCTGCTCTCTTCAGCACTGGCGGGCAGGGACATTTATGTCTGCTGAAGCTGTGCCGACAGCTGTCCCTTCCCCCAGGTGCTCTGTCCCAGGGAGATGGGGGTTTTATCTATAAGTCCCTAAGTGGGGCTGCTGCGTTTTTTCCCAAAGATTCCCTGCCCAGAGAGGAGGAATCTGGAGAGGCACTCTGGCTACAGCAGCTTTGCCAAGCTGTGGTGGACTCCACCCCGTTTGAACTTCCAGGCATCTTTGTTTATACTGTGAGGGGAAAACCACCTATTGAAGCCTCAGTAATGGCAGACACCCCTCCTCCCACCGAGTACCAGCATCCCAGGTTGACTTCAGACTGCTGTGCTGGCAGGGAGAATTTCAAGCCAGTGGATCTTAGCTTGCTGAGATTCGTGGGTATGGGATCTGCTGAGCTAGACCACTTGGCTCCCTGGTTTCAGCCCCCTTTCCAGGGGAGTGAACAGTTCTGTCTCGCTGGTGTTCCAGGCACCACTGGGGTATGAAAAAGTCTCCTGCAGCTAGCTCGGTGTCTGCCCAAACAGCCGCCCAGTTTAGTGCTTGAAACTCAGGACCCTGGTGGTGTAGGCACCTGACGGAATCTCCTGTTCTGTGGGGGTTGTGAAGGCCATAGGAAAGGCATAGTATCGGGCTGTAGTGCACCATTCCTCATGGCACAGTCCCTCATGACTTCCCTTGGCTAGGTGAGGGCGTTCCCTGACCCCTTCTGCTTCCTGGGTGAGGCAATGCCACACCCTGCTTTGGCGCGCCTTCTGTGGGCTGCACCCACTGTCTAACCAGTCCCAATGAGATGAGCCAGGTACCTCAGTTGGAATGCAGAAATTACCCACCTTTGGCGTTGATCTCGCTGAGAGCCACAGACCAGAGCTGTTCCTACTCGGCCATCTTGGCAAAGTGCCTGATTTGATACTTTTCTATTGCTACTTTTAGAATTCTCTTTGTAATTCACTGTTGACAGTTTGATTGTAATGCGTCTCAGGACAGATTTGTGTTGAATCTATTCAAGCACCTTTGAGTTTCATGGATCTGGATGCCCTATCTCTCCTAAGATGGAAACTTTTCAGCAATTATTTCATTAAATGATCTGACTGTCCCTTTCTTTAACTGTTCTGTTTTTTGAAATCCCATAATATGAATATGTGTTTGCTTAATGGTGTTCTGTAATTCCTGTAGGTGTCTTTACTCTTTTTCATTTTTTCCTTTTTTCTGACTTATTTCAAAAGATGTATCTTCAAATTCAGATTCTTTTTTAGAAGATTGATCCAGTCTGCTGTTGAAAACCATTTGCTGTCTCTCTTCCATTGATTGAATTCTTCATCTTCAATATTTCTGTTTGCTTCTTTTTTGTCATCTATCTTTTTGTTGAATTTCTCATGCAGATCATGAATTGTTTTCCGATTTCCTTGACTATGTATTGTCTTACATCTTGCTGAATTTCCTTAAGATTATTGTTTTGAATGCCTTCTCAGGCAATTCATAAATTTCCCTTTCTTTTGGGTTAGTTATTGAAGAATTAATGTGTTCCTTAGATGGTGTCATGTTTCCTGCTTTTTTCCTTTTTATGTGTCTCTCTATTAATGTCTGCATATCTGGTGGTGTAGTCATCTCTTCCAGACTTTCAAGAGTGGCTTCTGTAGAGTAAGACTTTCATCTCCAGATACATGAGCATGTATATATGTATGTGTGTACATATGTATGCATGTGACTGTATATATGTGCATGTATATATAATGTGTTTTGTATTTTTCTCCCTTTTGCTGCTTCAAAGTTTTATGAGTAACAGAAGTTTTTGCCATGATTCAGAATTTAAGGTTCAGGTTTATCTTCTTGGTATTGTACTCATATTTGCTAGAATTCTTAACCTATGTGGAATATGCAGAATCCTTCTATCACATGGCAGCCCTTCTGAGAAGTAGTAAACTTTTCTCTATTTTGGTATTTTCCAAATCCTGTAAGTCACCACTCCAAATATCTAATAGAAAAAAAAATATATATATATGTTCCATCCTTAAATTTAGAAACATTGGCTTAAAAGAATAATGATGTATTGCAATATTTATCATGTTTATATATGTAGCAACCCACCCAAATATTTCACCATTGGACCAAATTTTCCATAAAGTATCTGTTATCATATCCCAAAATTAGTGTTCTAAAGGATACCATTTAGTAAACATTGCTAGAGCGTATTCTAAATTCTCAAATATCAGGATCTACAAAGTTTCAAAATTTATTAACACAGGTTTTGCATAGATTATTAGTAGCTCTAAAGACAACCTGAAAACCTTTCAGTTTGGGGGAGGATCTTTTGTTATTTAAAATGTGGTAAAACCAGTATACTTTTTGCAATAACGTAACTGAAGAAAATCTTTCTTCTCATATCTCATGTCTCAAATTTGTGACCTGGCTGTGCCCTCTACACAGTCACTCAAGAAGCCAAGCTGATGGCAGTCTGTGATCTCTTCTGTACTGTCAGTTATTGCAACAGTTGACAAAGATGTGAAAGCTCTTCAATGCCCCTGATGTTCATTGCCTGATACTTCCATCCACAGACAACTGGCCAGTATTTATTGCATTATTACTTTTAATTGTAGGGGTCTGAAATATGCAGGGGGCAGAAAAGATTAAGGACCACTGCTGTCTCTGCAACAGCTAAGAGTGCTCCTTAAATTCTTTTAATGAGCAAAGTTTTCATGGCATTAACAGATGACTCCTGTAAGTAATGATAGATTAGCACCAACGTTTTAAGATGTTGAATAGAGTTTACCAGAGAATGAAGTATTGAATATAAAGAAAGATTAAATAGTAAGATATCTGACATGTAAGAGTGAGAGAAGAATGTTAGAATAGCATAGCAGGAAATTAAAGGAATATTTGGTGTTCTGCTTACAAAAAGTATCTGTGTAGTCCAGAAATGTATCATGTGTTACACAAAGATAAAACATGGCAGTCAATACTATGGTCAGATGATTAAGGTAAGCATGTCAGTGAAAGCCGCAGAATAGGGAACTCCATCAGCATTTCAAATATTGGGTATTTTATATGTACCCCTTATTGGCCTAGGAATTTTATGATCATGCATCAAATAAATGTATGGCTATCTTACAGTAATTAAAAAGAGAAGTCAGGAAATAAATGAGAAGCAAGCAGAATAGTAACAACCAAGATTTTTTTTTTTTTTTTTTTTTTTTTTTTTAATATACCCTGCCTTCCTAAGTAATTATTCTTAAGGAAAAGGAATCCATGGTCATAAAACTTTACTAAACACTGAACACTAACTTTTCCTCTTAGATATTTATAGTACAGTAAAGGCTCTGAGAAGCCTTCTAAGAAGATGTCAATTTCATGTTGTTAACTGAATTTACCAAACTTTTTTCATAAAGCTAGAAAGGGCAAAATAATTAACCAAATATCACACCTGGAATACTGTTGGAAAAGACAGTTGTCCTTGGGCTTATTTTCCTACTTGTCTTGCTGCGTATGCCCAGAAAGGAAGGTCCTAATTTCTCCTTGCCTGGGCCTATTCTTAGGTATATGTTTCTAGTGATAAACTAGGAGGGATGAAGCAATGTCTTAGCCCTACTCTTAAACAAGAGGATGATTTGCTTACTGCTTTTCCTCAAAGTGCTGGATTTTGGAACCTCAGTGTTCCTCAGCTGTGATACAAACCCACAAGTTGTGGAGCATGGACCTGAGCCCTATTGCGTGGCCCCTGTAAGACTTAAAGTGGGGACAGCTGATGGAAAAGACACTGATGCTCATGTTTTTACTGTGCTGTAAATAACAAAGTCTTCTGTTTTTGTCCCGGGATTATCATGTGTATTCTGCCAACATCCATGACATAGTACAAACTAACTAATTAGTAGGGTAAATTCAAATCCAGGACATCCATTATCATCACAACATGGTAATGTTCAACATTCAGCACTTCCCTGAAGATTGAGTACTTTGAACAGTTTTTCCAGGGCTACTTATTTGGGGAAAGGAGAAGTGTCAGTTATTAAGCCATCAATTCATAGTCGCTATGATTTATCAAAGTTGCATGGTCTTAACATTTGAGTGCTTACTCTATTTCATTCACTGTTAGAAGCACTTTAAATGCATTAACTAATTTAATCCTCAGAGCCACTCTGTAATAAAGGTGCTAGTATCTTCATATTACAGAGGAAGAAACTAAGACACAGAGGGGTTAACTTTCTCAAAAGTACATAGTGAGGCATGGGCCTGGAATTCAAACCCAGCTACGAGAAATAAATGTGTATTCATCACACTAAGAAAAAAGAAATGTAACCTAGGGATTTTATATTTAGTCAATGTAGAAACCAGAACAATTATAATAGAGGTAATAATAAAAGACCTAATTGAGAAAGTATTTTTTAAAATACAAAAACCTAAATTTACAAATGTCTTTCTATAAAAAGAAAAGTAAATCAAAATTTTAAATGTTCAACAAGTATAAAGAATATTTGAGGAGATGGGAGTGCCCTGCCAATTCAAGATTTAAACAGTTCATTTATTATTATTATTATACTTTAAGTTCTAGGGTACATATGTACAATGTGCACATATGTTTGTTACATATGTATACATGTGCCATGTTGGTGTGCTGCACCTATTAACTTGTCATTTGTATTAGGTATTTCTCCTAATGTTATCCCTCCCCCATTCCCCTAACCCCACGACAGGCCCCGGTGTGTGATGTTCCCCACCCTGTGTCCAAGTGTTCTCATTATTCAATTCCCACCTATTAGTGAGAACATGCAGTGTTTGGTTTCCTGTCCTTGTGATAGTTTGCTCCGAGTGAAGGTTTCCAGCTTCATCCATGTCCCTACAAAGACGTGAACTCATCCTTTTTTGTGGCTGCATAGTGTTCCATAGTGTATATTGTCCACATTTTCTTAATCAAGTCTATCTATGGATGGACATTTTGGTTGGTTCAAGTCTTTGTATTTGTGAATAGTGCGCAGTAAAATACTGTGTGCATGTGTCTTTATAGTGGCATGATTATAATCCTTTGTTATATACCAGTAAATGGGATGACTGGGTCAAATGGTATTTCTAGTTCTAGTCCTTGAGGTCACTACATGGTCTTCCCCAATGGTTAAACTAGTTACGTCCCGCACAGTGTAACAGTGTTCCTATTCTCCACTCCTCTCAGCACCTCTTGTTTCTGACTTTTTATGGATGGCATCTTAACTTGGTGTGGATGGTATTTCCATAGTGGTTTTGTTTGCTTCTTGCAGCACAACGATGGCCCCCCAATGGATGATGAGCATTTTTACATGTTCCGTTGGTTGTGTAAATGTCTTCTTTTGAGAAGTGTCTGTTTATATCCTTCGCCACTTTTGATGGGGTTGGTTTTTTCTTGTAACTTTGTTTCAGTTCGTGTAGTTCTGGATATTAGCCTTTGTCAGTGAGTGATTGCAAAATTTTCATCACATTTGTAGGTTTCTGTTCACTTGATGGTAGTTTCTTTTGCTGTGCAGAGTTCTTGTTTATTTAGATCCCATTGAAATTTTGCTTGTGTTGCCATTGCTTTTGATGTTTTAATTCAACAGCCCTTCATGCTAAAATCTTCGTAGGTATTGACGGGATGTATCTCAAAATTATAAGCGCAATTTATGACCCCCCACAGCCAATTTATCTGAATGGGCAAAATTGGAAGCATCCCTTTGAACTGGCATAAGAAAGGATGCCTTTCCCATCCTATTCACTGTGGTTGGCAAGTTCTGTCCAGCGGTATCCGGCAGAGGAAGAAATAAGGGTTTCAATTAGGAAAGATAGTCAAATTGTCTCTGTTTGCAGATGATGTGATTCATATTTAGAACACCCATGTCTCATCACAAATCTCTTAAGCTGATAGAACTTTACAAAAGTCTCAGGATACAAAATCATGTGCAATCACATCATTCCTATACCCAATACGACACAGAGGCCAAATCATGAGTGAATCCCATTTCACAAAATGCCTTCAGAGAACAAAATACCAAGAATCCATTCCAACTTACAAGGGATGTGAAGGACTTCTTCAAGGAGAAATACCAACCATGGCTCAACGAAATAAAAGAGGACTCAAACAAATGGAAGAACGTTCCATGCTTATGGATAGGAAGAATCAATATCGTGAAAATGGCCATACTGCCCAAGGTAATTTATAGATTCAATGCCATCCCCATCAAGATACCAATGACTTTCTTCACAGAATTGGAAAAAAACTAAAGTTCATCAACCAAAAAAGAGCCCGCATTGCCAAGACAATCCTAAGCCAAAACAACAAAGCTGGAGGCATTACGCCACCTGACTTCAAACTATACTACAAGGCTACAGTAACCAAAATAGCATGGTGCTGGTACCAAAACAGAGATTAGACCAATGGAACAGAACAGAGCCCTCAGAATTAATATCACACATCTACAACCATCTGATCTTTGACAAATCTGACAAAAACAAGAAATGGGGAAAGAATTCCCTATTTAATAAATCGTGCTGGGAAAACTGGCTAGCCATATGTAGAAAGCTGAAACTGGATCCCTTCCTTATGTCCCAACCTGCAGGACAGTCGAATGGGCCCTGGAAGGGGGAGTGGGAATGGAGGAGACAAGAAAACATGAGAAATGGAGACAAGACAAATAGCCTGATCAAGCCTCGTTTAATGGTGGCAGTGCAATGCCTTATATAGGCTGGCAGAGGAAGAGGTTGGGCCAGGGCGGTGACGGGGGGCCGGGTTTTCTCAAATTACAATTGCGCATGCGCCATGGGTTTGTAATTTTCCCAGGAGCGGGATCACGCCTACGCTGTAGGCTGCATATCTTCCTTGGTGCGAAAAAGTTTGTGCGCGGGCAGGAAAGGCATGCGCGCGCAGGAAAGGCATGCGCCCGCGGGAACAGTTTAGGCGCGCGCGGGAAAAGCTTTAGGCGCACGCGGGGAAAAAACTTTAGGCATGCGCGGGAACAGTTTATAATGAAGAACGCAGAAATGTGCCATCTTGTCTCCGCTTTGTGGAGATCAAGCAACAGAGGTTGGCTAATTCCGGGCCTCATGGCTCCGGACAGGTCCCCCTTTTTTATATATAATTTTGGCTAGAAGATTGTCCCTTGGGAACTGCGCCTGTGTTAGGTTGGAGTAATACATCTCATCACTGGTACCCGTCATGGGATTAGGCAGTAGCTTATGACGGCCCTCCTGTCTTAGGTTAGTGAGAGATGATACTCTCTTACCCGTCATTGGCTGTCCAGTTCAGCGCATAGGGAAGGTGGTCATAATGGGTGTGAGTATGAACCACCGCGATCTTCTTGTTCTAGGCGATGATAATGGACCTGTATAGGCTTCGCTTGGATAGCCTCGACTTGTTGCTTAATGAATGTCATGAGCTTATTGAA
>NW_016807158.1:3968339-4074633 GCF_001698545.2 Rhinopithecus bieti | reverse complement strand
AAAAAAAAAAATCAGAATAATTCATCTCTGACATATCTGAAATAATTGGCCAGGAAATTATTGAAATTAATATTTTGCTGGACTTTGGAAAATCCACCAAATGCTTGATATATCTCCTAACACCTCCAGGGGATGTTAGATAACACAATATAGACACACCTGTTAATTTTGCATTCTGTTTTCCCCCTGCCAAAAGTGTTAGGAAAAAAAAAATGTTTTGAGCCTTTAGAAATTTTTAGAAATAAAAATTTTGGATTAGGGATAATGAACAGTTTATCATAATAAAGTATAATTTAGGAAAGACTGGACAGATTAACTTATATTTAAAAAGGAGGAAGAATGTATTAAATATTGATGATAGAATGTGAGAAGAATCAGAGGCACTGTGACTTGTTTAGTACAGGAAACTGGGGAAAACTAGTAAGGTTGGAGGTTGGAGATCAAGCTGTGCCATATGCTCTGTCTGATCATCATTGGGAGCTTCCAGTTGGAGTATTTTCCCAAGCTATGAGGATGAATAAATCAACTTTTCTGGACTGTTATCTCACCATTTTCTCCTAATGTGAATTCTAAGCAGTTTATAAACAATTTATTTCCACTTTAGGGGAAAAAAAATTAGAAATCCATATACTTGTTACATAATCTCATAATGATCTTCTAGCAATACCTCTTCTCACTATTGTGTAGTAGTGATTATAAGATTATTTAATATATATTAAAGATGTAAGTTGCAATGGCAAATTTTTACAGAAATCAGAAAAAGAGGAAAAAAAATAAATGCTTTAAGTAAAATAATTTATTTCACTCTTCAGCACCACCCATCAGCTGTTACTAACGATAGTTGTTGAAACATTTATCGCAGTATTTAAATCACTTGCAATCCGAAGACAGTATTTATTTCATATGGTTTCCAAGCCAGCATTGCTATAGTTTTTTTTATTTGTTTTCAAGATGCATTTGGTGACTAGATTTATAATTTATCTAAATATATCTAAAAAATTAGAAGTTTTAAATATATTCAGATACATTTAACTTTACCTCTGCATTAACATTTTCATATAATTTTAAGATAAATTATACAGTTTGCTGATAAAGTGACTGCCAAATTAATGATTACTTCACTAGTAGGAGGTTTACACCAAAGAGTTAATTTTCATATAAAAAACAATTGATTGCAGTAAGTTTATTTTTAAACAGTTCCATTTTTCATATATTTATAAAAGTGTGATGCCTGACATATATTGGGCACTCGACATTCACTGAATGAATGCATGTTGTTGGTAATAGGAAGACAAGTACATTATAGACCATGTGTTGGTTTAAGAATCTGGGCCTAAAGGATACGCTTGTATAATTATAGTAAAAACTAAAACTAATTTCTACTCATTAAGGTGTGATTTTTATCATTTCCCATTTTGAAGAATTGAATCTGATTTTGTAAAGTTTTTATTTTTTTCTGATAGATTAATATCCTGTAAAACTATCAAATATGGGAGCACAAATAGTACTATAGGTCCAAGACATTTGGAAATATGTTAGACCTCTGTATTTAAATAGCAAAGAAAAAAATATTTGCTAATCTTTTTCAAAATACATACTAATGCTACAGCTGAGAAAAGTCCATTTTCTAAAGTAATATCTCTTTTAGTGTTTTCCAAATAAACTTGCAAATAGGGCAAAATCAATTAAAGTGATTAAAAATTTGAGGTGAGAAAAATAAGGTAGAAAGCAAAACAAATCTTACAGTAAAATACTGGATAAAATAGCAGCAGATTTGTCTTCTGGAATAGGATGCAAATGACACCAAGTTGTTCCTCAAATTACCTAAGATCCAAGAGGGAAAATGTTAGTGTGCATAACGATGAGTCATCTTTTATATTCTAAGTATAATTTGCACTTTTATGCAACTTCCTAAACAAAGAAAGTCAACAGACCTGCAGTAGAGCTTTTTGTAACGTTTTCATTCATTGTTTTTATTATTATGCACTTTTGACTTTGTATTGCTAAGGTTTCCTTAGCCTCACTTAAGAGTGTCTTAAGAGTTTTAGATGGCCACGCTCATCTGTATGTATAGTTGAGCCTGTGGTTGAGGAAAACAAAATTAAGGTAGCTGATGTGTTCATAGATAAATTGGGTGAGCATAAAGACTTGGACATAGTTATAGCATCATATAACTAAGAAATGTATTTTGCATTCTCTTTTATGGATTTTGAATCATTATAGTATACAGTGATCAGAAAATGTCTTTTTCAATGTTTTTCTTTGGGGGGTGGTCATGGTGGGAATATGAAATACAACATTGGGAATAGGGATCTTAAAATTCTCAGGCTATATAAACAGTTAAGTTGATGGAGCTCTTTCCCCGCTAACAGCTACCCCTTATGATTTCTGTGAGAAGTGAATCAGAATGATAACATAATTTTAAGAGTGAATCTTTAAGCAAATTAATAAGCCAGAATTGAATATCGGTCTGTCCCGACCTGCAGGACAGTCGAAGGGGCCCTGGAAGGGGGAGTGGGAATGGAGGAGACAAGAAAACACGAGAAATGGAGACAAGACAAATAGCCTGATCAAGTCTCATTTAATGGTGGCAGTGCAATGCCTTATATAGGCTGGCAGAGGAAGAGGTTGGGCCAGGGCGGTGACGGGGGGCCGGGTTTTCTCAAATTACAATTGCGCATGTGCTGTGGGTTTGTAATTTTCCTGGGTGCGGGATGGCGCCTGCGCCGTAGGCTGCATATCCTTCTGGGCGCGAAAAAGTTTGCGCGCGCGTGGGAAAGGCTTGCGCGCGAGGGAACAGTTTAGGCGTGCACAGGAAAAGCTTTAGGCGCGCGTGGGAAAAACTTTAGGCGCGCGCGGGAACAGTTTATAATGAAGAACCCGGAAATGTGCCATCTTGTCTCCGCTTTGCGGAGATCAAGCAACAGAGGTCGGCTAATTCCGGGCCTCATGGCTCCGGAAACCTTATACCTTATAAAAAAATTAATTCAACATGGATTAAGGACTTAAATGTTAGACCTAAAACTATAAAAACCCTAGAAGAAAACCTAGGCAGTTCCATTCAGGACATAGGCATGGGCAAGGACTTCATGACTTAAACAGTTCTTAATCACTGGGATAATATTAAGCAGAATACCTTCATTTAGATGGTAACCTGGGCTTCTAATCCCCAAAAGTGAAGAGTTCCATTCCTGGCATGGCAAAGAAATTCAATCAACTAAAGAACTTCTATTTTTCAGTAGCCCCAATTCTGAATGGTATAGCCTTTATATAGCTCTGATAGGCTAATACAATAGGAAACTTTCAGACTAACCAAGTCACTCAAGTATTTATCCATTGTATCAAAATCTACAAAGTTCCAGCACCTTCTGGTCTAGGAAACAACAAACTGTGGCTTGTGTGCCAACAAACTGTGGCTTGTGTGCCAAATCCAGCGTGCATATATATATATATATATATATATATAAAATCTATCTTGGAACACAGCCACGACCATTTGTTATATATTGTTTGTGGCTATATTTATGCTAAAATGACAGTGCCAAGTAGTTGTCACAGAGCCTGTATGGCCTATACAGCCAAAAATATTTTCTATTTGGTCTTTTACAGAAAGTTTGCCAATAACTATTTTCTTGCTTACATTTTTGTCAGATAAATATTTTATTCAATGTGTATATCAAGCTGAGTCAAATGTAGTTTTAATGTTTAGAAGGGAACCCTACCATTAATACATACTGAACTTACAGAGTTTTTGTTAGTAGATAGTTCTACAGTGTGGCAATGAATTATAATAGTTGACTATAAAAGTTTAACTAATTTGATGGTATCAATGATTCAACCCACACATCAACTTGCCCATTTCATAATTACCTTTAGAGACCTTCTCTTCTCTTAAGGACTACAGGACTTTCTCTACTACATTTCCCAAGATAGACCTTGCTAACTCTTTTGGCCTTTTGTCCACACAGATCTTAGACCTGTCTATGCATCTTTCTTAACCAATTCAAGACTTTTTCAACTAAGTGATTTCAAGCAATTATCAAATGATTGGTAAAAAAAAAAAAAGTATTTGCCATTCAGGCCTTAGACCGCATATGATATTTATAATTCATTATTTAGTTAGCAAGCCTGCTGTACTTTGTATTTTGAATGCTGAATTATAAGCAAACTTTTTAAATTTAAACCCAACATGAAAAACATCGTTGTTGCATTGTAAATTACTTAGAGGGAATGTTAGCCTCCCTCTAAGTACACTACCAGGCACTATCCGAGAGCTCTGTCCTAAAGGAACAAAAAAATAGTAGCACAACTCAAGATTATTAAATATCACAATTTATTGATCAACTTCAAATACACAGTGAGAAGCTAGGGCAAAGAGAAAACAGATTTACAAGTTTAGGACAGAGTACCAAGGAGGGTGGAAGTCCCACTATATATGAATCCTGAAGTACGTAATATTAATATGTTCTGTCTCTCTGTTGCATCAACTTTCTCTTTTAATGGTGAGGATACTAAAACCAGATTTGGAGTATAAGCATGGGAGTCCAAAATACAGAAGGGGTCTGGTGTCAAAATTAATTCTTGCTATATTGGAGAGACACAGGGGAAAGTATATCTGGTCACAGCTGTAGAGAACCAGAGGCCTGCTGAACAGATGTGTCTGTCATTTGTTTTCTTCATGTTGCCAGCAGGGGCACAAGTGGGATACCTCTTTGACCCATATAAATGTAGCATGTTATGCACATTTAGTGGCTTATGTATATTTGACAATTCCATCTCTTCCTGTGTTCAATAAATGGTTTCCTTGATATCTGACATGTTACTCTACTTCCTTAAACTTAGTTTCATCTATGCTTGTCATTTGTTTCCTTTATTAGCAAAGCCAAATGTCCTTAAATAATATGGAAAACAGAAATAGCAAAGCAATACTTTCCAGCAAGATATTATCTGCCAGAGAAATTTCAGAGTCCAAGTAATCCTACTGTCCATTTGATTACTCTGCTGATGCCCCTGTGGCTGACTTGTACTTCTACTAAACAAACTGTGAATATGCTGGCTGCAGGGCTAAGATGGAAAGGCAATGAAAGTGGATAAAGAAACATTCCTAAATTAACCAGTATGGATATAGTTTCACAAACTCATCACAGCATTTAAAAATAATTTTTCAGATATCTATGAGGACATCGCAACATTAACCTATGTTGATATTTCAAATTGGTTCTGCTCTCAAATAGAGGACTGGTCCCTAGTCTATATCCAAAGATATATAAACCCTTTTCATGTGTATTTCCGTTCTAAGATGATTCCATAGAAGTCTCCAATAACTGAATTATTTAATGCTAATGTGGCAGAGTATGTGAAATTACCCACCACTTATTTCAGAGCCTTCTCTGTTATGTAGGTTTCTCTTTCCACAAATGTCCTAGTCCTCAACCGTGTAGAATGAAGACAGGATTAGGGCAGAGGAACACCTGCCAAACTGGCACTTTAAGCCTAGGTAGTCCCAAGCTCAGCTCTCTTGTACTGGCCTCATTCACTCTTTTAGAGACAGGGTTTCACTCTGTTGCCCAGGCTGGAATGTAGCGGTGTGATCGTAGCTCACAGCAGCCTGAAACTCCTGGGCTCAAGGGATCCTCCTGCCTCAGCCTCCCAAATAGCTGGGACTACAGATAAATGCCATCACATGCAGCTAATTTAAATTTTTTTTTTTTTGTAGAGACAGGGTCTTGCTATGTTGCCTAGGCTGGTCACAAACTCCTGTCCTCAAGCCATACTCCCACCTCGGCCTCCCAGCATGCTGGGATTACATGCATGAGACACTGTGCCCAGCCTTCCTCATTCACTTCTATATAACAGTATAGACTTTCTACACTGTAAATACTCTTCTTTGAATTTTCTTCTCTTTATCTCCTGCCTTGCTTCTGCTCCCTACTCCACTGCAGACATGCTGCAAGTAGGCCATCTAGCAATCTAACTCAGTTTTGTGTTCATAGTAAAACTCCAGTGCTATTATTCAGTATACACTTACAAAACAGAAAGCTACTCAATCCTGAAGAATCACTTTATTCAGATGAATAATTTTTATCTCAAATAAAGTCTAGGACCTGTCTCCAATTTTAGTATCCCTTATCTGCTCCTAATCTATCCCTTACTTTACATGTAGCAAATATATTTATCATTAATACTGTCAAGTAGATCAAATAACACATTCCAGCAAATCAAAGGAGTATAAAGTTTAATACCACTTCACCCTCTACTCTGCCATATAGATTAGCTTTATTATTGTTTGAAAACGTCATTTAAAAGCTCAACAGGGCAAATTATAAAACTTAGTGGGATATTTATAGCAACATTTTCAGGTCTGATGAACTTCCCCCTCATCTCAGTATGCTTATGTCCTTCTGTTAATACATCAAAATAACACCAGCAACAGGTCAAATAAAACTCTGACAGCTAGTCAAACTTCAGTGACTTAAATCAGGGCTTTTCCAAAAGTTCATGTATCTGTGAATCTCTTAAAGATTCCTGTTAAACTGTGGATTCTGATTCAGCGGTTCTCAGGTAGGACCAGAGATTCTGCATTTTTCACAGATGCCCAGGTGATGTTGAGGCTGTTCGTCTAAGATTCATGTAATTAAAGCAAAATTTTAAAATATTTATATTAATCCTAGCTATGTCACAGCTCCATGAGTATGTAGAATGAAATGTTTTGCAATGTGTAGATTATACTACTAGCATCTGGGAACAGTTGGAAAAAGGAAACAGGAGTGATATGTAAAAAAGTCATGAAAGGATAACAGCTCATATAAAACTGTAGTAACAATATCAAACAATAT
Source organism: Rhinopithecus bieti (assembly GCF_001698545.2). Taxonomy (NCBI): domain Eukaryota; kingdom Metazoa; phylum Chordata; class Mammalia; order Primates; family Cercopithecidae; genus Rhinopithecus; species Rhinopithecus bieti. The sequence continues at coordinate 4,067,797 of NW_016807158.1, read as the reverse complement.
GGAAGTCAACTACATTCAAAATAAAATATAAAGCAAAACCATTTTTCTAATAACAAAAGTATTTATTTTCAGAAATATTTTAAAATTCAGCTTACCTTTGAACCACAAAAGGAAAAAGCAGAGTGTTCCTTTTATGTATTTGATACAAATATAAAACATAACTCAGTTTTAGTTCATTAGCTCAGCTCAGTGAAAATAGCTCAGGAAAAATCAGTCATAGGTAATACTGTTGGTATATGTAGGAAACCAGAAGGGACACCATTCAGTTCAAAATCCATTTAGAATCGTAGACAGGCCACAAGAGGCAGGTGAAGAGAGCAGCCAAAGAGTCACTAATACATTGGACTTCAAACAGAAAAACTGAAATGTCGGTTGGTACACACCTAAAACAAACTCCAACTAGAAAGATAATTATGTAGCTCAGACATTGATAACAGGTTAAGAAATTTGTACATGTTTACTTTTTTTTTTTTGAGATAGAGTCTCGCTCTGTCACCAGGCTGGAGTGCAGTGGCGTGATCTTGGTTCACTGCAACCTCGGCTTCCCAGGCTCAAGCGATTCTCCTGTCTCAGTCTCCAGAGCAGCTGGGACTACAGGCATGGGCCACCACACCCTGCTAATTTTTGTATTTTTAGTACAGACGAGGTTTCACCATGTTGGCCAGGACGGTCTTGATCTCCTGACCTCATGATCCACCTGCCTCAGCCTCCCAAAGTGCTGGGATTACAGGGGTGAGATACCATGCCTGGCCATGTATACATCTTAACACAAATATTTTCAGAGATAACCATTGTGTACATAGCTGTATTTTTTTCTTGAAATGATACCCACCTTCACCCCTTTCTGTCAGAACCGAAAGCTACATAGCTTCTTCTATTTCTTCATGCACTTGTTAGAAGCAATATGCATTAACCTATTTTCCGATGCTGTTGATTCTCTAATCTGTTAATCCATTTGCAGATGCTATTGATTTTCAAACCTGTTATGAGTAACTGCTATAATTCTGTGGTTAATAACCAACTTTGGAAAGAAAATGTGCTTCTACCAAAGGGTACAATTTTTCTAAGACTAAAATATATAAATTCATCCATGAACAATTGCAAGTGTCCAAACATTTACCCTTTCTAAACAACATTCACTTCACCAGGGCAAAACAAAGTCACACATGTAACATATTCCCCAAATTGCCCCACTCCCACCATAGTGCACATGCGTGTGCACACACACATTTCCAAACCCCAGATTTCATGTAAAAAAACCTCCCCTTCTTTAAGTAATTGTTTTTCCTACTGCATATTTTTAATCTCGTTGTCTTTGTGTATGAATTCTTTCCTCTTGTATTCCTTTTACAGAATTTGAGAAATCAAACAATGAGGAATGATAAAGATTATACATGTATTCAAACAATATTAAATACATATAGGTCAAACCTTTTCTGATATCTAAATGCTATGAGATCATCCCTGTATTAAGATCTGAGTAATGATTAGTCATAATATACAGGTCAATATGTATATTCTCATCCAATTATCTTTAGAAGTTTCTACATTATATAACTCAGCCCTACATGTCTTGATGATTAAAAAAAAGCTTTATATTAGATGGACATGTCCACAAATATCCTAATATTCTAATGCAAATAAAACTTGTATTATCAGAATAACATGTCTACAATGTTATCTTACATATTAATATCTTGGACAGATACTTTTATCCTCCCAGTTAAAAGGAGAGGCACTAACTATGCTTTAAGCGCCTTCAGAGATTCAAAAGATCTTTCCAAACAGGTAGAATCTTGGTTTGTGGCTTTTCCATAGGAATGCTCAGCATTTACCCTGGCAGCTCTCATAAGGAGGCTAAGTTATTTTCAATTTTAGTATCCAAACAGGCCAGTTACTACTCCTTTGTCCTGTATCCTTCTGTGGGTAAAACACAAGATAGAATTTGGTGTGTCTTCCCCTTTCTTTTTAGGAGGACTAACGCTCTCAGAAATAAGTGAACCCCTGCTAAAGAAAGCAGGGTTACCTATTAATGTGTCTCCTTATGAAAAAGCAAAACCCTTACAATTGTCCTACTGCTATAAAGGATGAAACCAAACGTCTTTTTTGTTCTTCAATTAACTTAAAAAATTAGACTAGAGTGGTCAAAATTTAGAAAGCATATTTCAGCAAGAACTATGGATTTATAAAGAACTGTGGATTCAGATAAAATATACTTCGGACAGAAAATGAGGATAAACATTTTATGATACAACAGGAACTAGAAAACGCACAGGAATTTAAGGAAGAACATTTTTTAATGGTTGAAACCAGTCTTTATGAGGCGATTATGATGCAAAAAATATTACAATGAATAACAATGCATATTCTACTCTTTGTAATATTTCATACAATAATTCCTTTATCATTTACATCTCTTAATGCTAGAAAAGCATTCGGAAGATGCCAAGCATAAGTTGCAACTGAGTACAAAAAAACAGCAAAATTTACTCTATTTCCAGAAGAGTTGCAGAACAGAGAATAAAAGTCCTTAAAATATGAATAGCTAAAGTGTGCTAAAATGTTGTCCATTTGCATGATCAGTGACAAAATATATAAGCCCATAAAGAAAAGAGTTATATTTGCTGTATGCAGGAATTCATAGAGAAATGTGAGTCATAAGTGAATTATTTATAAATGTCTTTCAAAATATTTGGTGTGCATGAAATGCAATATGCTGATGGTCCTGGAGACTATTGCAATTGAAGGATTGATGGTGTTTTCCCCTGGATGAGGATGACAGGAATGCAGGGCCTAGGATTTGTTGAGAATGTCCACTCTTCTGAATTGGCCACCCAGAAACCAATTATTGAATCAGAACAACACAAAGAAACTGGTTTGTGCTTGAGCCAGGTCTGTAGAAATGGAAATCAATTCAGTTGTGGAAATGATGAATTTTAAAAGCTGCTGGAGTTTTTTTGTGCAAGGTAGAGATTTTCACAACATCTCAATAATCCTTTTGAAATGTGCAGTTGCTTAATACAAAAAAAGAAATAGTGCCACCATTTCTTCAACTAAAAGATAAGGTGTGCTTTGTAAAAGTAAAGCATATCCAATTTTCATCCTGTAGGTCAGTATTACCCAGGGTCATGACGTAACTGGTGCATAAATGTGAAGAATCATTTGCTGCCTGTAAAGTGGAGGAAATATTACTAATCAGAAAGCAGTGGAAATTACAATGAATAATACTTAAATTTTATATCTGAGATATCATACTTTTTATTAATCAGTTCAATTTCTCTAGCTGCAGAGAGAAGTTCTCTAATGGGCTTCACCAATAAGACAAAACACATTCCTATTCCAGAAAGGCACATAAAAAGGGTGCTTCTCAACCCTCAAGACCAGCACACACCAGACCAGGTAGCTAGAGTACATCTGCCCTGGACCAGCATTTCCATACCCTTCAGACCAACTTCCATGTAAAGGTGTATGTACCACTTTCAAAAGGACCATTGGGTTATTTTCCTTGTGACCCCCTGAGTGAAACCACACATTAGCTCCGCCATCTTACACTTTGCTCCTTCTTGCATACCTGTCTTTTTATTTGTTCCTATTGTTCACAAATCTGCCCAAAGATATAATTTTTATGATATTAAAAGCTGAATTTTGCTTAAGAAAATCTACATCTTTTGTGATTCTTCTAAATCTAGTAAATCAAGTAATCAACAGTTTATTCTCTGCTTGTAAAAAAAAGGGCAGTAATTTTCCTTATAAAATCAAATATATATAAGCAAAACTAATATATTCATTGACAAAGTTGCTCCAGCAAGCCTTGAATTTTTCATTATAATTTAGCTATAAACAGACCCAAGGAATCTGACATCCAAGAATCATTAAGCAATCATAAAATGTAATTTTAATTCTGAATACTTACAAAACATCTTTATGACTTCTACATTTCCTTTTATTAAGTATGCTTTCCCATTAGGACAAGTTTTTTTGTTATTTTGTTTTATTTTTCGGTAAATGATCTCTTCTATTACATAGTCATACAAATACCTTTGTTTAGTCGTAATTTGTCAGTAGGCTAATGACAGGTATTGAAGGTAATATTTAATGTTTTATAATGTAAATATTTTAGGCTAGCATTTTGAAGACATTCTGTCCAAATAGTTTGGAGGCAGAATTATTGTCTTTTTGGTGACTAAATAGTGGTAGAAGTGATTAGAACCAAATATTAGTTTGCCTTCTCAAACACAAGCTCTCAGTCTCACAAAAGGAAATTACGGGTCCCCAGATTCCACTTTAACTGATTTATGCTTTGGTAATAGACAATTCAAATTTATAATTTCATGGAAAACCTCTAGAAGATAGAATGGATGCTGATGAATCCAGGCTATTGGAAAATCATGCAATTGTATTGGGGATTAGATGAGATATAGAATCTTTAGCATGTACTGGCACATAGTAAACAATTAAATAAGTTATTATAGCACATATACTGCTTTTATTTACATTGTCTTGAGGTGAAGAAAAATAGGGAGAAAGTAAAAAATTCTCCCCCACAGGCGACACAAATGCTACCTGCGATAAATAAAAAAAGGTTTTCCATTTTATGTATAAGAGTGCATGGACAATAATATCTGAAGCACAGAGGCCTAAAGTCTCTCTACAATTCTGCCAAAACTCTTGTACACATCTCTTTTTTCCTCTAAACTCTGAGTACTTGGTTTTACTATGTCAAACACTATTTTCCCCTATTTCCTGATACTATCATATTCAAATTTTCGTTCAGGACTTTTCTGGATTTGGAAAATGCACGGCCAGCATGTCTGCATGCAGCAATCCTGTTCTTATGAAACCATTTCCTAGTTAATTATTTTTAAATATCAGATAATTTAATATATAACTAGCTATATAATTGAGAAATGAACCAGTCAATTTTGGACAAGTTTTGCACAAGTGCTATATTTGTGCTAATGTTACAATGGTCACAAGTACATCTTTTATCTCATTTCTCCCAGAATTAAAGATATAGTTTAGTGATCTGCTTGATAATATTTATAGGTTTATTTACTTATATTTAAAAATGATTATTGGCTAGACATGTCTAGAAATATATATGGCCTAACTTCTCTTTGATAAAATGAAAACAATACATAAGCTAATATTATTGAAGCAATAATTTTTGGTATGTACTTACTTATTTTGTTGTTTTTGATCTGCATGCACAATACGAAATCATAAAAGCAACAAACATCACCACACCAACACTGAGTAAGATCATTTCTATCAGGCCAAGGAGGTTTACTTTTCCAGTTACTTGACTTCTGAACATCTTTGCTTTCTCATCACCAATGGTCCCAGTCTGTAATCAAGTTAATAATCAACATTATTAGGGTATATTAGTAAAACAAAATATTCAAACCCTTCAATTGCCTATCACCCTTTTTTCTAACACCTCTATTGGTGTTAGTCATCAGTGTCTACAAGACAAGTCAATGGAATTCCTTTTGCACGTCAAGAAAGGCAATTAAGTGCCAGATAGGGTATAGCACTCTTCAATGTACTAGGATTCATTTGCTCTTCAGAACGATCTCAGAATGATTTCCCAAAGGGTGTTTCCCCGTGACAAAGGGTCACCAGTTCCACTTGCTCCAAAGACTTATTCAATGCTTTTCCTGCTTTATAGCTAATCAATGCATGGATTTATACTAAAAATCCCTTGTCAGGCAGTAGGATAGACTGTCCTAAGACAAATGTTACAACAAGAAAACATGTTTAATAGATGAATTTTTGAAGAAAATCTTACAGGAAATGTTTTCTAAAACCTGAAAACTAACGCAAACTTGGTATTTTTGTGCAATTAGGTTATCTCAAATAGGTTTAATAAATGTCTACTCGTCCATATGGGAAATGGAAATACATATAGCTTTAAATACTATACATTCTTTTGAAACATCAAGAGCTTGTTTATTGCTTTAATAACTAACAGCTGAAAATACAAACCTCATTAAGCCAAAGAATAGGCACAATATAGTTCCTCTTCAGACGCTTTAATACTCTGTAAAATACATTGAAAATAATTATGAACATATAAACTAATATTTATACATAACAAACTTTAAAATAAATGTTCAGAAATTAGTTGCTGTTGCTAATTTGGTTTTGTTCCTGTAATGACTCATGCACATTTTAATATAGTTGTTTTTTACTTCCTTTGCTCTTACGTGTCTTCTAATCACATTGATTTTTTTCCCAAGTGTGGATTTTCCCTTTCAATAAATTATCGGGGAACTAAAATATGAATTCCAACAATTATTGTCATAGAAATTTTTGGGCAGCTAACAAAATGAGAGATACTATCAAATGCTCAAATAAAACTATTCCAAAATCTGTGCAAGTACCATTTCAATAAACACAAGATATGATACTAAGCTATAGGTGAAATTTGTCATAAGCATTTAATAATGATTGTTTGGTGACGTTAAGTGAAAGATAATTGATATTGGATGTTCTTTCCACTTACTTACATAGATTTACTCATGTTCTTACAAGAAGATACTACAGATTTTATCAAAATAACCATTTGCAAGAGACTCACTGAATTTTGTTTGATGGCTTGACCAATATGTTGACCTGCAGCCGTTTTGCAAATTGTAAAGTGAATCCAGTTATCTAAAAAGAGAACAACTAAATAATTACCAACTTTTTAAAACATTCTTTTATACTATTCAAAACTTATTTTTCTTACAGCAGAAGAGAAGGTAGTAACTTAAGGTTAAACAGGACTACTTGAAACTTTTAAAACTCTCTATACAGTTATATTTATATATACATGCATCCATATAGATACACAATTTATTTGCCCAATCGAATGTCAAGGTTTTAGTTAGATTTGTGATTTACTTGGAATGGTTTAAAGAAATCAACAACAAAATATAAGATCTCAGATAATTCCTGGTCAAATATATATGCTGTTAGAATCCATGTATCATTAGTTATAATACTACTTGTGTCATTGTTTAAACTAAAACATGACTAGTAAAATTCTAGAATTTCATTTACTTTTTGAAAAGGAAAATACAAAAATAAAGATTAAAACTGTTGTGCTATAACAATTTTATACATTTTAACAATAAGTATAGTCAAACTCACATATACTCACTCTGAATTTTACATAATATACAATAACTCCTCATATAAGCATAATTTTATATAAATATTTTAAGCTAATTAGAATCTCTTCATAAACAATAGGAAAAAATCGACCTAAGTTTCAGTAACTTAAAAGAATGTGATTCAATAACTATGATTAGTGTTATTGCCAAGATTATTTTTATTTCAATTGTATTGTTTAAAATAGCAACCAAATCAGATCAATAATGTGTTTTCTTACAGGTTCAATATCCAAGTATGTCCTATGTTCTTCTTCATTTGGGTTTAATCCATCAGTAGTTTCTGAAACATCAGGACTTGCATATAGAAAATGAGGAAGTGAAATGTACACAGGTTTCCCTGAAGACAAGTTTTAAGAGTCAATTGGAATTAATAGTTTCCTTCATTTCACATATAACTCAAAAAATATTTCCACAAAACTAAAACTTCTTAAATTTAAAAAAATACATATTTGGTTTTTAACACGGGTGCGGAAGAATTATGGTTCAGTCGATTTCTACTGTAAAACCCCTTCAGTATTAATTTTCGATATGTAAAGTTTTGTTGATGAACCCAAAGTTTCAACTATATATGTTCAGCTTTCAGGCAGTAATATGTCTATGGACTAAGAATTTATTTAACAGTAGTTTTTTTCTTTCTTCCTCCATACCCATGTTAGTATGATAAATATGTACAGTATAAGCTAGTGTCCAAATTTTATGTTTAACTCTAGCTTTAGATACATACTGAAAATACTTTTACCTGTATCATTTTCTAGTGAAAAAAGTTAGAACAATGACAGATGGATAACAGGATGCTCAAAGTGTTCTCGGGATTATTTTTATTTTACCCTAAATCTAAAAGCAGCCACAAGGAAATGCTGGTGTAGTTTTAACTAAACTTTGTAACACTGAAACACAAGTGGGACCTTCCCAAAATACAAAATCAGCACTAAAATTTTCTGCCACCATTCTGCCCTAATTACTTTCTTACTTTAATTTTAAATTTTGCTTGCAAAGGGATTGTGGTTAGAAGTCTCATTTTAAAGAATATCACAAATTATGATATGGACTGTGCTGCTGAGGATATTTACTCACCTTCTTTGCATTTGCTGATGTCTAGCACACCAGATGATGTACAATTTTTTGAGATAATTTTTTCTGTGCAGAAACAATGGTTGTCTGGGTTTTGAACTGGAGAGGCAAAGGCCTTGGATGGAAGAACAAATCTATACACAGGGATTCCTTTCAGATTAACGTCGGATTCAAATACAGCATAGATTGACCTAAATACAGAGAAAAAAGAGCTGCATTCCAGGAACCCGAACTCACATTCTGGAGATTCATTTTTTCTTATTCTTGCTTTACCTTACAAACATCATATACTCTCTTAAATTCTTGTTTCATTCTTAGAAAAAAAAGTGATTGGGAAATTTTAACACATACTAGAACTCAATACCCAAGTATGAACTATTCTTGTTTGTGAAGTACCATGTTTATTTATACCAAAGTTAGTAAATATTTATAGGACTTCCTTCAAATACTTTGTGATCAGTTTAAATGAAATAAAGTTTCTTTCACAGCTTAATTAGTCCTGGAGAGAAAGACCACTCACTGGAGTGTGTGCATATACATGCTGGATATATACCTGGTACATTTCCATCGTTTACCAAGTGTCTACTTGTATTGAACCATAGGGTTCAATACACATTTTTTTCTAATCCTCAGATACACCTATATGAAGAAATACTGCTGTCTTAAATTGTACAGATAAGAAAAAATATCCAAGATGTTAAATGCTTACCCACCATCATACAGTCTTTAGGAACAGAGCTTGGGCTCAAGGGTAGTGGTAAAGGCTCCAGTGCTCGTGGGTTATCTACTGGGCCCCACAAATTTGAGCAGAGCACATGAACACAGTTCTGTTACATCTGCATCATCTTCTCTGTATGTCTTTAGAAAGACTGGACATACTCTTCTGGACTTGATTGTTATTAGACTACTAGTTTAGTTTCAAAAAGGCAAAATGGTTCTTGCTTAGATAGAAATAGCAAAAAAAGGACTTCATGTCTAAAACACCAAAAGCAACGGCAGCAAAAGCCAAAATTGACAAATGGGATCTAATTAAACTAAAGAGCTTCCTGCACAGCAAAGAAACTACCATAAGAGTGAACAGGCAACCTACAGAATGGGAGGAAAATTTTGGCAATCTACTCATCTGACAAAAGGGCTAATATCCAGAATCTACAAAGAACTCAAACAAATATAAAGAAAAAACAAACAATCCCATCAAAAAGTGGGGAAAGGTATATGAACAGACATTTCTCAAAAAGACATTCATACAGCCAACCAGACCACATGAAAAAATGCTCATCATCACTCGCACATCAGAGAAAATGCAAATCGAAACCACAATGAGATACCATCTCACACCAGCTAGAATGGCAATCATTAAAAATCAGGAAACAACGTTGTTGGGAGAGATGTGAGAAATAGGAACATCTTTTACACGTTGGTGGGATTGTAAAACTAGTTCAACCATTATGGAAAAGATGGCATCCTCAAGGATTGAACTAATTGTACATATGACCCAGCCATCCCACTACTGGGTATATACCAAAGGATTATAATTAATTCCTACTACCAAAGACACCATGCACACGTAATGTTTATTGCGGCACTATTCCACAATAGCAAGACTATGGAATCAACCAAGTCCATCTGTGACAGACTGGATTAAGAAAATGTCACATATACACCATGGAATACTATGCATGCCATAAAAAAGATGAGTTTGCGTCCTTTGTAGGGACATGGATGCAGCTGGAAACCATCATCTTAGCCAACTATCACAAGAAGAGAAAACAAACACCGCATGTTCTCACTTCATAGAGTGGGAACTGACAAGATTCACTTGGACTGGAGGGAATATCACACACCGGGGGCCTATCATGGGAGGGGGAGGGGGAAGGGGAGGGATGCAATATGGGGAGTTTATACATGATAATAAATGATGAATTGAATGGGTGCTGCGAGTTGAAATGGTGCAGCACACCACATGGCACAAATATACATATGTAACAACCTGCACGTATCACATGTACCCTAGAACTTAAAAGTATGATAAAAAAAAAATTGGAGAATATAGAAGAATATTTTGCAGAGTTAATAAACAGTATGAATTTTCTATGCTGTGTTTAATCATTATTTGAGAAAAATAATAAAGTTTCTTGGTCTGCATTTTGTCACCTGGGGTCTGACTCAGACATACTTCTGTTTTTCTCTTACCTGCAAATGTCGGAAGAAAAGAACTGCAATACCTGGCTCTTCTCAACAAAAGGTGGAAACGAGGCTGCATCTGTTTAAAAATCGAGTGGCAAATGATTAGATGTAATATGTGTTCTAGAAAAAAACCTAGAAATCTCTCCTGCAGTGTAGTCAACAGAAATATAATGCAAATTACCTAAGTAATTTATCTAGCAGCAACATTTTTAAAAGGTAAAAAGAAATAACCGGCCAGGCACGGTAGCTAAAGCCTGTAAGCCCAGCAGTTTGGAAGGCCAAGGCGGGTGGATCACCTGAGATCAGGAGTTTGAGACCAGCCTGGCCAACATGGTAAAACCCCATCTCTACTAAAAATACACAAAATTAGCCGGGTATGGTGGTGGGCTCTTGTAATCCCAGCTACTTGGGAGGCTGAGGCAGGATAATTGCTTGCACCCAAGAGGCGGAGGTTACAGTGAGCCAAGATCATGCCATTGCACTCCAGCCTGGGCAACAAGTGGACAACCTTGTCTCAAACAAAACAAAATGCTATTTTATTTAACTTATTAATATCCAAAATATTTTAACATGTAACCATTATAAAATATTTTAAATTCTTAAAATCTGAAAATCCACAGTGCATTTTATATTGACAGCACATTTCAAATCATACTAGCCATATTTTGAGTCCTTAACAGTTACATATGGTTAGGGGCTGCTATAGTCAACAACAAATCTATATACTATACATATTTAATGGTACAAAATAAAAGAAACTTAAACATAAAATGTCAAGGCTAACATTGTGTTTGTTTTTTGAAATGCCCCACCCCACCAGCAGAGTGGCACTTTTCTTCCAGTGAAGTTCATTTGGAACTCCTGCTATGTCCACATTTCTTATTTGTAGTGATTTTTTTTTTTCATTTGCCCTATGGCTGATTAATACTTCTAAAAATACTAAAGTTCTCTCACTAAACAGAACTTCAAATGCTTTGAAAGTATATAAAAAAGGTCATTTATTGAATTTACTTTTTGCTACAACTATGATCCATGGCAAACATTGGATATACGAAGACATAATTAGTTAAATCCTCCGTGTACTTCTCACATGAGTATCACTAATATGAGTTATCATTGAATGAGTTTTAAATGGTAAGTCTCATCTTCAATTATGTATTGCAGGTTCTTTCTCTGGCAAGTGTGTCAACCTTGCGACCTTGTTTTCATTACTTTACACTCTTGTGACAAGTGAAATATAAGCCCCCATATGGACATTGCCAACACCTGCTTTCCCATTTCCTTAATAATTAAAGAAAAATACATTGAAAAACTTTTAAGATCATTATCTAAAATATCATTGAAGATTATGTGCAGAGCTTCCTCCCACCACCCAAAATAAACATTCTAAATGTATACCAATACTTCCATTTTAAGTCTTTTCAAACTTATTGAAGAAGGTAAAGAGGATGCACTTCTAAATTATGATGAAAACACATTAGAACCTTACTGTTTTATTACTTTCTTTTCCCTAGTGCCATAAGCAAGAATCTCTCTCACAGGGATCATCCCCTGCTCTGTCCAAATTCCCTCTTTTCCTAGTTTGTTTCAGGTCTATTTTCACCGTAGGTATTTTTAACATCATGCCTGATGCTCATGCATTTATATTATTGTCAATGAATCTTCTTTTTCAAGATTTTCCCCTTAAACCCATAAAGAATCCTTCACTAGGAGTAACACAGTATATTTATCTCTGCATCTAAGGACTAAGTATTCTGCTTATACAACTACTAACATTGGTAGTATTGAGGACTTGAAAATGTATTTCCAGAAATGCTTTTCTTAGAAAATAACTTCTTTACCCACTCCTATGGCTTAAAACCCTGCAAAACCTTGGCTGGTTACGGTGGCTCCAGCCTGTAATCCCAGCACTTTGGGAGGCCAAGGGGGATGGATCACAAGGTCAAGAGATCAAGACCATCCTGGCCAACATGGTGAAACCCTGTCTCTACTGAAAATAACATAAATTAGTTGGGTGTGGTGGCGGGCGCTTGTAGTCCCAGCTACTTGGGAGGCTGAGACAGGAGAATCACTTGAACCCAGGAAGTGGAGGTTGCAGTGAGCCGAGATCACTCCACTGCACTCCAGCCTGGTGACAGAGCCAGATTCCATCTCAGAAAACAAAACAAAACTCCTGCAAAGCAAATTCAACAGTGTTTTTGTTTTTTGTTTTTTCCCACCAGGCAATGATAGAAATAAATATGCATAGGAAGTCAATAATCATACCTTTGGCAAAGTAAACATTCTCTATGCTTCATTTTTACTTAACTGTCTTCATCTTTATGGGATATTCCCTAATTCTGTGAACTTTGTGCTTTTGTTTCCTAGTAGTTGAAAGCTTGCCTCTGATATTAATTCATGATATTCGATTCCCACCACTTTTTCCTTTTTTTTTTCCTTTTTTTTTTTTTTTTTTTTTTTTGAGACAGGGTCTCACACTGTTGCCCAGGTTAGAGTGCAGAGGCACAATTATAGTTCATTGCAGCCTCCACCTCCTGGAATCAAGTGATCCTCCTGCCTCAGCTTCCCAAGTAGCTGGAACTATAGGCATGCACCACCATGCCCAGCTAATATTTGTATTTTTTTGTAAAGATGGGATTTTGCCATGTTGCCCAGGCTGGTCCCAACCTCCTGGGAACAAGCAATCCACCTACCTTCGTCTCCCAAAGTGCTGGGATTATAGGCGTGAGCCACCATGACCAGCCTCCCATTGTGTTTTAAAAATCTTAATTCTTAAACTAATAGGCATATCTATACTTTGCTTATCCTGAAGGAGAATAAGCCTGATCTAACCATACCCTAAATCTAAGTTTATAGCTCTTTTTCCCAATTCTAATTTGGAATGCTCATTTTTTACATATATTTTTCATAGTTAAGAAGACATCTGACCTTGTTTTTGTTCTCTCTCTTATTTTGACCACCTTACCCAAAAATGGATGTTTCTGTCTTACAACTTTATTCTATCTCAGCTATAAGCCTTGCTTAGATATGTTTTCTCTTTTGTAATTAGCTATTTTTTATTCTTTCAATTCTAACTTATCTGTATACTATTTATAAAAGATTTGAAAAGTAAAGTGTTTTTTGTTGTTTTTTTACCATTTACTTCTGTTGCCAGGATGACAGTTAAGTTTTTTCAAAGCAAACATTTCTCTGAGTCATGCAGTAAGGGCTAATTTTTTATGATTAATCTTCACAAATCCCATTACATTGAACACACATTTACTAAGCCTATATACAAATAGGGACTCTGAATTATGTTGTGGGGATATAAAGGCAAGTAAACACACACCCTCAACTTTCAGAACACTGTCGGTATAATGGTGGATTTGTGGGAAAGGGAGGTGGATTCATTGTGACGACTACAAAACAAATATTCTTACCTGTACCATTAATCATGTCGCAATAACTTTCCCAATAGGAGAGATTCCTTAAGAATAGAAAAAGACAATGAATAAACATTCTCATTTAAAGAATACCTTTCTTACATTACTTTTTCTATTATAATTCAATACTTACTTCTGTTAATATGATGCATTTAAATGTGACAATACTAAGTTTAAGAAATGTTTAATTCTGTTCATGTTTTGTTTGAACCTTTTATCTTATTGCAATGTACCTGATGCCATTAGGTGGCCAGATCATAAAATAAAAACTGCCAGGTGTTAATTAGAAACATCTTGGAATAAGGAAAAAATTAAAAACATTTATCAGAAACTTAAATCTCTACTTAGGGGAGAATTTGTTTTCCCAATGGGATACATGAACTACTCGCTCAGTAGCATAAGTGTTCAGAATGAATAGAAGGAAAGTGTTAAGTGGGTAACTGAAGTAAGCTCAGTATAAGGCAGGCAGAAGAGAGAAGTGGGGAAGAGGAAAGAAAGAAGCAGATGTTTGGATCAGCAAACATTTAAAACATGTAGATGATTGATTTCTATTCCTGCTGCTTCTCGCCTTTAATTCTCACATGGACTGACATTAAAGTAGGAAAGAGTTTATTAATTTATACTTTGTTGTTTAAATAAGCTATATATATCTGAAAGTGATAAAAACAATAGTAATAGTTCCCCTGCATCCTCACTTTTTGGTGATGGAAAACTTTTTTTCCACTCCTAACAGTGACATGTCAAGACAAGCCACTGCATACTTTTTAAACAAAATAAGTGGTTAATCATGTTCAGTCTTGCCATGAGTTAAATCAACCTTATAATCTTAAAGTGATGTGAAATTCTTACTCTAATTAGGAGCGCTTTGCAACTCCCCTCCACATCTCTGTAATATTAGTGAAATGTTCGTTATGTCTCAATATAAAAAATTGCTGTGATTTCCTCTTAAATGAATATTTAGAAGTGTTTTTTTCCGTCTACTGACTTTTCTTTAAAAATATGTAACTGTGGACTCTTTAGAAGAAAAAGTAATCCACTAGTAATATTTTCGCTGTTAATTGCAATTATTAGACTCAGTTTGAGGTAGGGGTTACTTTAGATTCATAAAAACATTTCGTGTCTTTTGGTTTTGATCCCTTTATTCTTTTTCAGAAAAAAGAATGGTCTAAAACACAATTGTTAACTTTATGGAGAAGAAAGCTTGTTTGTTCCCCCTGATATTATTAGGTTCTCTAGTTTATATTATGATAAATTTAAAATCTTTAGATAACAGCCGAACTAGGGAAAAATAGGAAATAATGGCTTAGGAAGCTGATTTTTTATTTACCACTTTAAAGGGTGGCATAGTCTTTATTGTCACATTTTTATGTACATTTGTAGAACCTTTGGGCCAAAAAACTTGAAATATTTGTTCCATTTTTGCGCATTGATAAAGACTGTTTGCAAGGGGGAAGGGTCATGAAGACTTGCCTGGATTCATTAAGCTTCCATGCCTTCCTCTTTATAGACACATTTAGGTCATGGCACTGAAACAGAATTGATCTGCTCGATTGAAAAAGTAAAAAAAAAAGTTTCCATCTACTAGACAATCAGTTTTTTTTTTTTTTTTTTTTTACCTTTTCATTTATGGTTATCTAATTGTACGAATAATTGTATTATAATGCTGGATATGTAGCAGAGATGAAAAAATAGTCCCTTTGGGGATTTATGTAACATAACCTGTATGGAAAGGTGAACCAGACCCTAAAGTGGAGCTGATAGTCAGCAGCTATGCACTGATGTGAACGCACCAGTTGCCACAACTAAGGGGTTAATACCTAGCAGAACAGGAGTTTCCAGAGCTGAATTATAACCAGGTCTATTCTATAGTTTGGTGTCTGTGTCTTATGACACGTTAAATGAATACCATTCCTGCTTAAGAGTACCCTAGTAACACACATGCACATTTTACCCGAATACGTACCTTTTACCTTTATAGGTGTCAATTATGGCAACTTTACTTATGCTGTCTTTTCCATTGAAAACTTTATAAACTCCATCCACAGTATTGTTGTACTGAAAATATATGTATGGTAAAAATTTGCTTTTTGAACAAATCATTTTTTTCAAAGTTATACAATATATAACTTACTGTCACATTTCTCAATCACTGATGACTCATGACTTGAAATACAACTGCAATACATTTTAAAAAAATATTGGCCTTAAAAAAATTGTGAAAGGTGCCTAGAAATAAGTGCTAGATGCTGAGACAAAGAAGCTACATATCAGAAGCTGACAAGATGTGAACTCTAGCACTCTGTCATCATTAAGCCAATGAGGGCATTTTGATCACTCTTCTTACTATGTTGAGGTGAGGGACATTGAACAAACCTATAAGAACAATGATTTATAGGGGCATTCTAAATGTTATGACCATTAATAAGTGGTTACTAAAACGATAAAAATTAGGCATCCACAATTTAAAGCATTAGCCAAAGAAAGAGCTATGAGTTAAAATGAGAATGAATTTGACTGATTATGGCTTTCTACATTCTTATCTAATTGATATATAACCTTGTCATCCTAACAGTATCTAAAAGTAAAACAATGAACTAGAGAACATAATATTCACATATAGTGCCAAATGAAGTCATAGTCAAACTTCCAATTCAATAGTTAGCTTATCCTATTTGTAATTCAAAACATTAAGCTGTAATGAAGTATACCATCAAGTTCACATTTTTCTTAATCTTCAAGCTGCCATTTCATGACACTGTGGACTACTAAAAATTCTTATTTACAGACCCCATTAAAATGAAGCCTAATAGCTTATCAGTATTGAGATGTGAACATTAGGCTAACTTTTAAGTAAAAATTAAATTTGTAAGAGGTCTAGAAAAGGAGGAGTGAGGAGTATATTTAAAACAAATAAAAATATGGTATTAAACTTGATTATGTGAAAAGGGAAATAAAAGCCAAAAACAGCACTCAAAGATTTACAGACTAGCTTACCAGCTAATTTAAAACAAATTGTATATTTATAAATGAGTAGAAACCTGATTAAATCTGATCTTCAGGTTTAAATTTAATTGTTAAATTCAGATGAATTTCCCAACTAGGAAAGCTGAAGCTACAATGAGAAGGGGACTTTTAAAAAAGTTAGGATATATATCTCCAGATCAGCAATAAGACTAATGAGCTAAATTATAAAATTATGCCTTGCCAATGCCATTGAATTAATTCAATTAAAATGTAATAATATTGCCATTCATATTTGGTACTTACAGGATAAAACATACCAACTGTCGTAGTAACAGGGTATGGAACCAAACTCAAAAATGGATCCGTATAGCCCCATAACAGTTCTCTCAAAGTTCTGACTTGGAACATAGAAGATTTTGACTTGTTAATAAGCGAATTGAGTACCACTTGAACAAATGGATTTGGATAGATATGGGCTGCAGCCTACAAAAAAAAAAAAAAAAAAAAAAGTCACTGTTTAAGACAAGAATACAATATTAGATTTTAACAAATAAATGGATTAAATACTAATACTGAGCTTAATACAAAACCTTTTGAAGCTTATCTTTAAAATTACTGCCAAATCCTACCAAAACTCAAAGTATAATTTGTCTAATTCCTAGATGATTACATTTCTTTGCCTCAGTGCCAGCCACAAGAAGAAGATATTCCAAGTTAAGCTCTATATATTTAATGATACACTTAAAGTGGTCTTCTCAAATACCTAATGCATTAATGTACACGGGGCTTAAAACCTAGATGACGGATTGATAGGTGCAGCAAACCACCATGCCACACGTATACCTATGTAACAAACCTGCATGTTCAGCACATGTATCCCAGAACTTAAAACAAACAAACAAAAAGCCAGAGGTCTGGTCCCAAAGGCTCTGGAGCCATACATGACAGAAATGGTGCAGGCAATTGTTGCAGGCATGTTCATCACAATGGCAGGTTCCACGTCTAGTGGCACGAGGCTCTCTGCCAGTGACCTGACCAATGGTGCGGGTGAAATGCTGACCACAAGCTCCAACAGGCTCCGTACAGCATCTCCAGGGTGAAGACCCCGGTGTCCCAGGTTGAGGAGGGCGAGGAGGACTACGACGAGGACAACTGACGTCCTCTCCATTTCAATTTCAGCTTCAGGAAAATGTTTAGGAAAAGAAGCTTCTTTTTTTAATGTGGGTTTTCTGTTTCATTTTGGCCTACTCTCAAGAAGATATTGGTAAGCTATTGGACTTAGACATGCACCTCCGGTAAGTAAGGATTGTTTCTCATAGAATTAGGATATGCTGTGGATGTGCGGTTTGATGCCAGTGTGCTGATGCAGAGCCTTCGTATACTTTTTAGGATTTTGTGTTTCATTTTCTATTTTCTTAAAATGCAGAGTTCATTTTGCCCCTTAAGGATTTTTGCTGAGCTTGCTGAAAAAATTGTACTTCATCCACATAAACGCCCTCGTGTTGCAGATGGTGAGCACCAAATGCCGTTTATTTGCCATGAGTTTGGACAGCACCCCCTCTTGGCGGATAGCGAGACTCGGCGGAGTTTTATGTTTGTTCAGTGGTGTGGTGTCTAGAGCTCCAAGCAAACGGCAGAATTCGACTTTCCAAACAATAGGCACAGCCAACGTTATCGGCTTCATTTTCCCTTAAATTATATTGACAATTGTGATTCCAATCAAGTTTATATACTCTTTTCTCTCCCCATTTTACAGCAACAAATTGCAAAGTGCTTTTGTTTGTTTGTTTTTGCTTTGTTTGGTTAAAGGTTATTGCCATGCTGGTACAGCTATGGAAACTGTCTGGAAAGCTTGAAATGGTTTATTGCTTATGGTAAAATTTGCTTGATTTCTCACAGGCAGCGTTTGGAAACCTTTTATTATACAGTTGCTTACATACTTAAAAGTCTATCATTTAAAGACATACTGAAACAAATGTTGTACTTGTCTCCTAAGCATCTTCCTGTAATGTATTATAAAATTGAAATTAAATATAGAGAATGTTTCAACAAAAAATAATGAAAAAAATAAAGTGGTCTTCTAATGCAGTTGATTCTTATGATTTTTTCACTTTCCAAATGACCATGCCTCCATTCAAAATAATGATATGGGAATATGTTTTGACAAAAATGGAAAAATAAGTAAAACCTAATAACTCTAATGATAGGATTAATTACAGTGAGTTCTAGAGTGTTTTAAAATAGATAACTTTGTTGTTTGTCTACTCACTGCCACAGCCAGATTGAGAACTGTGAAGTTGTCAGCTTCTGTTCCAACTGATAGTGAAGGTTCAAAGATGGCACCATTGGGCTGTAGGAAAGAGACTGTGTTGTCCTTAGGGTCCTGGGTTATATTTTCCTTGGCTAGAAAACGAACTCTAAAGAAACAGAAGTAAGCAAAATTCAAAACATTTGTCATATATGAACGTTAGATCTCAAATGTCATTCATTCGTTCAACAAATGATTTTTGAACATACAGAATATGCCAGATATTATGGAAGCAATGGTGTTAAAATGAGAATCAGCCAGGGTCTCTAGCAAACTAATCAGAAGGGGTCTTAAACTGGTAAACTGGAAATTAAAATAGTGAGGGAGAAGGAATATTGTTATAATGGAGACTCCATGGGAAAACACAAAACAGATCCAGATCCAGATCCAGATTTAGAATGGTCAGGGTAGGGGTGAGGGTTAAGACACTTTTTAGTAGAAGTCTACATAAGTGGTCTATGTAACAAATAGAAATTTAGTTAGGTAAAGTAGGGCAGATGGTAGCATGCATAAGAACGAACATAATATATTTTGGGAAATGCAGATATTTGAGTGTGGTTGGATTACAGAGTAAGAGGTGAGGACAGTAGTGGAAATAAAGCAGCTGAAATAAGAAAGATCTCAAACATAAAACAGTTGCGTGTAATACTCAAATGACAGACTTTATCCTGAGGGTAAGGAGGAGAAAGTACAAGGACTTCAGCAGGGGAATATTTAGAGTACATTTTCTTATACTAGAAAGAATGATCAAAATACATAACCTATCCAGCACTGCTTTTTCCCTTTTTCAGTACTTTCATGAGAATTAGAGATAAGAGAATATCATTTCCATTTTTAAGGGTTATAGAACAACCTCCCCAACCTCTCAAGTATATTGAATACTTTTGTTAGTTCTAATCTCCTGACTCTAACATATCTAGGCTGCAAAGTACCAACTACATTTTAGGAATGTAGTGAAGGGTGATTATTACAGGAAAAATACATTTCACAAGTGGAAGATACTCACTGAAAAGAAATAAGATATACATCATAATTGAACTGTCATATTTGAATATCTGTGAAGTGAGTAAATAGCCAAGGTAAAGACTTAAACAATTGGACTGAATTTTTTTAAAACCCATTTTATTTCATTATGATAAAAATGTAAATTCCTACAGGGTAGGAGTTTATGAGTGTTTTGTATCTCTAAACATCATACCTGGTATATAATGAGTTCTCAGTAAATATATTTACTAAATAAACATCTCAGATTCTTTAAAAAGAGGATTCAAAGTTATCTAGAAATATATTTTCAATATAATTTTATTAAAACTTTATTATTCTTGAAGTACTGCAGACATACAAAGAATATAAAAATCTGAAACAGCACTCAGGACAATTGTATTTTAAATTAGTGTGCATATTACTAATATTTCAAATCAAAGTACTTTAATTTTCAGAAATATGCACATATATTAAAACAATAGCAACGTGATTGTCATGTATACTGACATTATGCCAGTAGATGGCAGCCACTAAAAGAAAAATCCTTAAAACAGCCCTGTCTTTAGAATGTTGTTTTAAAAAGGGAACATAATTACTGAATTTTTTATTTAAAACTTAGATTGTATGGAAGTTTTGGAATGTGTTTGTTTATAAGGTCAAGGGAAGGAATGTAGACTTTTCTCAAGATTACTTTATGTTCTTTCCAAAGCAAAGTAACTTAAAAAATGAATTATGGATCTAAGAATATTCTGAAGGAATTACAGCATCTTCATAGAGATGGTGTAGGTAGAAACACACATAAGATCTAAACCCGAGCAATTTCATGCTTTGATTCAGGTCATATCTTGTCAAAGTGTCATCAAGCTTACTTTAGCAGCCATTGGCCAAATAAAGCCTGTGGTTCTGTTTGAGGAAGGACATTCTCACATACTTCCAATGTCAGATGGATTTAGGGTATAATTAATTATGAAAAAGCATGCTTAGCTCAACACAAACACTATCAAAGTGTTAACTTTTTTCTAAAAGGTACTGGTTGTTCTTCCATTATTTAAGGCACTCAGGCAAACAATAAAAGACTATTTTGGTGACATCATGAGACAAGATGACCTATAGTTAATCAAGAATCCCTTTAGAATTGTTATAGAAAGAGCTGTTTATGGATTCTAAAATTTAACTGTAAATGCAACCTGTTCTTCTCCAGTCTTTACTCCATTGCCTCTCTAAGCAAATCAAATATACCTAACACATCCCCCCCTTTTTGTCCCTTAGAGAGATAGGTTAAAGGCCCTAAGAAAAAAATATAGATTAGCTACCAACTACCAGAGGAGAACTATTTCAATAACACGTTTTCTCATATCCCAAATAATATATTTAGAAGTGAAAAATATGGTCGGGCATGGTGGGTCACACCTGTAATCCCAACACTTTGCAAGACCAAGGCATGTGGATTGCTGGAGCCCAAGAGTTTGAGGCCAGCATGGGCAACATGGCGAAACCCTGTCTACAAAAGAAAAAAAAAAAATTAGTGGCATGCACCTGTGGTCCCAGCTACTCAGGAGGCTGAGGTGGGAGGATCACTTGAGCCTAGGAGGCTGAGGATGCAGTGAACTGTGATCATGCCACTGCACTCTAGAGTGGGTGACAGAGTAAGACCCTGCCTCAAAAAATAAATAAAATTAAAAATAAAAGTGAAAAATATAACCCTCCCCAAACAAACAAAAAACAAACAAAAAATGATGAGTTCTCAAATTCTAACAACTATTTTCTTTCCTCACACTCAGTTGACTTAAGTTCTATTTCTTAAACAAGTATGCTGATACTCTCCTTAGGTCATATGTGAATTCTAGATTTTCATAGGTATATATACCTATGAATACATATATATATATTTATTTCATAGTTATATATCTCTCTCTCTATATATAGATATATTACACCTAACAACATTCTTTGCAACAAGATATTTGTATAGACTCTTGCCAATAATATAAAAACGTTAAGACCATGAAAAAATTCTAAGGTAAGATTTTTTTTTGTAGCCATAAAAGTTAAGTCTTCATTGACAAAATTTTGAATTGTCACAGATGCGCACACAGATAGGAGATTCGGGTAAAACTGCGAAGACAGGACTTGCACTGAGGCCCTCTGTGGCTTACATGTCATGTGCTATGGTAGGAGGCACCACCCTCACGACATACCTGTTATTTCACTTTATTTTGGGTGTGAGTTTTCAATGTGGAAGCATAGGAATGCTTTGGAGAGGAAGGAAAATTATACAATCATCTGATAACCAAAACAGATAAGATACTAAAACTATAAATTATAAGAAATCAATAGAAATATAAAATTTTATGATAAGAACCAATCATGATGTATAACTAGTTGTGATTATCCATGAGGGAAAATATACATTTAGGTAATGAATTCTATAGCAGAACATAACTATGTTTCCATATGGATACCATAAATATATTCCTAATCCTTGGTTAAGGTGATGTTTTTAGCACCTTAATCTCCCCTTCTTCCCCTTTTAGTGAAAAAGATAGAGAGGCTATAATTGAAATAGGAGAAAATGTAGATAAAAATCTAGGAGTTACTAGTACCTACATCTGTGTGAACACAGACAAGTGACCTCACATCCACTGGATCAGGCATTTTTAATTCACAAAATGATAGATTTTGGCTCATCATTTCCTCTAGTTCTAATACTCTAAGATCCTGTTCAAAAGTGTATTAAACTATTAGGGAAGGCAGAGGAAAGATAAAAAATATTCAGTCTCAACACTAGAGAAAATATAAAAGTGAAACTAAAATAGATTGATGTAAACATCTATATGACCTGGAAGTTAATTTGAATATAAATCCTGAGTAGGTACCGCAGCTAGGAAAAATGAATTTAGCACTGTGGTTCTCAAAAATTGTATATTCAAATCACCCAGGGTTTGTAAAACTCTTTAGTGGGCCTCAACTCTTTCGTTCATTTGTTTTGGGATGAGGTATAGGGATTTGCCTGTTTCCCAATTCCCTGTTGATGCTGATGCAGCTGGCCCAGCACGTTGCTGTGGCCCAGCTACACTTTGAGAACCACTGTTAAAATATGCTTTAAATTTTAAGATGTGAAAACTGATTTTTTTTTGCTCAGCAGGAATAATTCAGAGTTGTTGAGAATATATGCCACAATAACAAAACACTAACTTCATAAACATTGGGAAGTTATTTGATACCGGTAAGTTTATAATAAAATGTTTATCTTTTCTATATACTGTCTAATAAATATTTGGATAATGTATATATCTTCCAGTTTTTTGAAAATAAATACCTTAAAATCATTAAATTCTTAGATTAGGATGCTATACAGATAGGAAAACTATTTTAAAGTATATTTTTGGCAAGAAAATAATAAGTACATTTCAATACAATGACATTTTTCAAGTAGAAGACTTCTCAGAAATACATGTTTAAGGTAAGAGTGCCTCGTATTTGTGGGGACTCACTCACCTGTATGTATAAGGACCTCTTTGCTTAACTTGAATGTTGCTGCTGTTCATCATCACTTCCTGTGGATTTTGCACATCAAAGATCCAAAACTGTCTGTAAATTTCTGTGCCTGTTTTAACCCAATTTTTAAAAGCAGTTGTACCTTCTTCAAGGACAACTTCCTATGAAAAAGAAAATAAGTTTGGGTTATGTCTTTGTAGTAAGTACAGACACTTCTGGGCGATTGTTTGTAGCATTGAGTCAGCCAGAATAAAAGGACCAAGCTCAAGTGCCTCATTCATGAGAACCTTTGCAACCTTGCCATACACTTGCAACAGAAACGTTTTCAACAAATTATTATCACAGCAGCCCTTTTAGCCTTTTACAAAGAGAATCAGTGTGTAATACTGAAGACATGACTGTTGATTTTAAGGCAAATTTTAAAGTGACCGTTTGGCAGCTTTAGAGTGACTGTTGGAAAATATTGCAACAGTCAACATGATTTATTAAGCAAATTTTACCGAAGTTCAAAAAAGTTCTTACTGAGTTGAACATGAACTTCTTCTCTGCCCCTAAGTTGGATTGATGAAACCAAACACAAAACTGAGTGAAAATCTAGTGGTATTGGAAGCTTTTCTTTTCCTTCAAGAGTTGGACACTCCAGGGGATGGCACTTAACACTTACTACATTAAGAAAATAAAAATATCTACATGAAGAACACAAATTTGACATCACATCTTCAAAATCCTCCTCAATCTGGCTTCCCCAACCCCCCCCCCCTTTTTTTTTTTTTTTGGAGACAAGATATTGCTGTCACCCAGGCTGGAGTACAGTGGTACAATCTTGGCTCATTGCAACCTCGACCTCCCAGGCTCAAGTGATCCTCTCACCTAGCCACCATGCCCAGCTAGTTTTTGTAGTTTTAGTAGAAACAGGGTTTCACCATATTGGTCAGGCTGATCTTGAACTCCTGAGCTGAAGCAATCCACCTGACCTGGCCTCCCAAAAGGCTGGAATTACAGGTGTGAATCACTGCACGCAGCCCTAACTTTCCCTATATTTGCAACAACCCATTAGCATATGTTTCTAAAAATTACAACAGCCTCACTCACCATCATTGGGTTGTAGTTTTTAAAGAAAAAAACAGGACAAGAAAGCTGTCCTATTACTCCTTTGTGAAATCCACTAAAATCGCTGATACTCCTTTTGGTAAAATAGACAAGTGGAAAATACACCAATAAGAGAATTAAAAATCCTATATTAGAAACTCGATTCCTTGCTTTAGGAGCTTTGGAAATGGGTGGAGAGTCATCAACCCTCCCTAGGGTCAGTTTCATTATCCGTAAAATAAGGGAGTTAACATAAATATTCTAGTTTTCTTCCACAGCTTTCACTCTCTGAGCCAGAAGTCTATTACACTGTAGTAGATAGTGCAAACAAAGGTGATTTTGAAGCCGGCGGTATTTCCAATGAAGTATTGGGAAGAATGCCCAGATTAAAGAACTCCAGCTTAATCTGAGTGTGCTAGAGGAAGAGGAATGCAACTATTTCATGGAAAATGAGCCTAAAGAGAACCATGACCACAGGAACATTCTGACCTATTTGTTTCCTTCACCTGGAAGCACCACTTCACAGAACGACAGATTAGGAAAGAACATTGAACATGATCACATTTTCCAGTAGAGCACACTGAAGTTCTGAGAAACCAGATGACTGGCCCAAGGACAGCCTAGGCAAACAGTAGTGAATTCATGACAAAAATCCTCATCCCTGACCCTTAGACTAGTCCTCCTTTACACCATGCTATGACTGTCTTTTTTTTTTTTTTTTTTTTCTGTCACCCTCTGCACTTAGTTGGTAGAAGTCAAATTAAGCTTCATATCTTCAGGATATTTTGTTTATTGCTTAATGCAGGGAATAAGGGAATTCCTTAGAGAAGAACTGGGCATCAAGTTAAAATGGAATTACAAAATCCAATGCTGCTGTAATCCACTTATACGGGGTGCATTGAACCTGCTAGAGTGATGGAATCTTTATTACTTTTACAACAAATTGTCCTTGAAAACTTTTATTTGCTCCCAAAAAGACTTATTTCCACACTAAGTCTAGCAGTAAGACAAAATTGCTTAAAGTATTATGGATATTCTTCTAAATGTAAATATGTTTGATGAGGATGTTGAAGCTCAAAGCTAAATAGAAGCTGAAAATGGTTGATTTCTCCATTTCAAGAGACTTAAGAAGAGAGAACACACAAACACACACATTATTATCCTCACACTTTTAGAATCTTAATGCTCAAAAACAATACCTGTTATTCATCAAGTGCCTCTCAAGGTACATATTAGGTTTGTACACAATTACGGTTTCTGCGACTTTAATGACAAAATTCACAATTACTTTTGCACTGACCTAATATCTCTTAATGAAAGAAACTCAGTCAATTCTTACAGAATTGAAGAGAGTCTGTGACAGAATGTGCTTGACAGGACTGAATGCCTTCCTAACTCTACAATGAGTGTCCATCTAAACACCAAAAGACATTGTATGTGTATGAGACCTTTTTTCTAAAGGCCACGAATCACTTTTCCCTTAAAAAATATCTCTTGCAACAAATAAGGCAAAGGTGAAACACAGGGTTGAAATGACTGTGTTGGATTATCAACTGTTAGAATCGGGACCATCTAACCCCATCCATTTTTTTAGAGGTGGAAAATGGGTTCTAGAGAAAAGAGATGTCTGACTCAATGTTATGTGACAAATTTACTAGCAGATAATAGAAAAATCAGGTCCTTTCACTTCAATTTTGTATAGTTTCCATAGCATCATGATTTGTTTAGAGACACAGAGAAAAATATTGAAGTAGTCAAAGTAGGAATACAATGCTTCTGATACTACCACTACTATATGTATTAAATTGTAGTCACTCCTTGAATACCAAGACTAAATATGTCACAAGAAAACAAAAGATGTTATGTCCTTTGTGAATTTAAAAGAACTTGATTTTAAGTTGGATTTGGACTATCTAGCCTATTTTGCAAATATTTTACTAAATTTGAAGTACAAAGCTGATAAGCATGTACATAGAAAAAGCAATATAAGATTTTATCACTTGGCTAATGTGTACGTGTATATTTGTCCCTGACTCTAAGTATGCAGACTACCCAGCCCCAATAACAACAGGATTTCAGCCTGGTGACTCTCACATAGCATGGTCTATAGCTAAGTTGAAAGCATTGACCTTGAAACTTCTATTCTGCTACATTAATTTGAAAACAGATGTTTGCTGGGATCATAATATCCTATATGTAGTCATACACTCACTTGAATACTGTTTTCATGAAACAGCAATAATCATCTACATGACTGACAACTTTCATTATTAAAATGCCCTTCATGCCTTGCTATGCATGGAGTAGAGTACAAACGTAGAAAACATTTTGTTTCACTTTTCAAGGACTTTATGAGGTACTATCGAGAGACAGATGTGTGTTTAGCAGATTTTAATCTATGAGTTAGATTTTTTTACCCTATCCCCACCCTAACAAAGTATAGTGGCTTCTTCCCTAAAGCATAGACTGAAGTGGCCAACAATGAAATTAGATGCTATGAATTTGATCACTTAATAATAACAATCATTTAAGTTTGAGCAGCTTATTTAATTTCTTTGTACCTCACTTTCCTTATCCGCGAAATTACAACAGCAATGTTAGATTGAACCATATAAAATTAGTATTTTTGAAAATCAAAAAAGGTTGAATTTTGGCATTTTCAGGTGGCTTATGTATCCTCATAGATTGTTATGGGGATCAATAAATGTGAATACTTAGAACAGTGTTAGTACAAACCAGACATTCAATAAATGTCAGCTATTAGTATTTTACAAATTCTATCCATCCTTTAGAAGAAGAACTCTAATACCATTTACTTCTCATACTGCTTTAATTGCTTGGTTCATAGCATTTACTGTCTAAGCCAGTCATGTGCCAATAACTTATGTAATATCCTGTGACAATTATTTTTCTGTTAATCATTTTAATACTTATCTTTCTAGTAAAGTAAAACTTCCTTAAAACCAGAAGCATACTAAAATAGCTTCCACCCTTCCCACTAACTGCTACCATTTGCTTGTAATTGGGCCTAAAGAGAATCATTTCCCCATGTTTAAAGAAATTCTCATGTTTTTGCATTATGCAAGTGTGTGTAAGTTGAGAAGAGAATGAATTAGAATTTTAGTGACAGTTGTGCAGAGAATCTGAAAATGGCTTTAGTTTCAGACCATCATCATCAACTAAAACCCAGAATAAAATTTGGTGAAATGTATTGGAGTACTAAGCTTTACTATGTTTCTGAAACCCAGAAATTAGCCTCCAAGAATTTATGTAAGTACCTAAAATGGAAGATTTTGTGGCTGGCATGAAAAGTAAACTACGTTGATACTACATTGGACTAGTGGAATAAATATATATGCTTGTCTGCTATTTCTTGAAACGTTGTCTTTAAGTGACTTTGTTATTACAGCTATATGCAAATATATGTAGAGTTTAATTCATTTTTATACTGCTATTTTAATTTAAATAATTTGATTTGTTCTTACGTTATTAAATATAAAACAAACGTTACCATCTTTAATATTTCAGTCATTTCTTTCTGAGCTTTTAAATACTATGAAAAAGTAAAATTATTTTATATCTGGAAATACCAGAAGCATACATTATAAAGTTAATGTAAACAAATTATATGATTAAAATATGGACTATTCAAACAATTTTTTTGTGGGGGAGACAGGGTCTCACTTTGTCATCCAGGGCTGGAGTGCAGACTCGTGATCATAACTCACTGCAGCCTCAACCTCCTGGGCTCAAGGGATCTTCCCACCTTAGCTCCACAAAAGCTAGGACTACAGGCGTCTGCCACCATGCCCAGCTATTTTTTTTTTTCTTTTTGTATTTTTCGTAGAGATGGGGTTTTGCCATGTTGCCCAGGCTGGTCTCAAACTCCTGAGCTCAAGTGATCAACCCATCTCAGCCTCCCAAACTAGGATTACAGGCATGAGCCAATGTGCCCAGTCAAGTATAGCCATTTTAATGAATCATTATTATTTCAATTTATTTTCTCTGAAGGCATTTCTTACAAGCTACAGAAGGATCAATTTTTTCAAGAATGAGAGAAGGAAATAATGGTATCATTAATTGAATGATGATATTTAATACTAGTTTTCTAATAGGAACAAAGAAACCTATAATTCCTTTTTGGTGTTATATATAGTTAGTTTCATAGGGAAATTAAAATTAATTTAAATTGTAGTTTTTTTCTTCCAACTTTTATTTTAGGTTCAGAGGTACATGTGCAAGTTTGTTATATAGGTAAATTGTGTGTCGTGGGAGGTTTGGTGTATGGATTATTTCTTCACGCAGGTCATAAGCATAGTACCTGATAGGTAGTTTTTTGATTCTCCCCCCTCCAACCCTCAATTAGCCCCAGGTGTCTATTGTTCCCTTCTTTATGTGTATTCAATATTTAGCTCCTACTTATAAATGAGAACATGTGGTATTTGGTTTTCTGTTCCTGCATTAATCTGCTTAGCATACCTGTGTTATGTTATACAATATTCACTAAACATTTTATCAACTGACATTAATAGTGTCAAGTGATAAATTATCTTTTGTAAATGGTGGCAGAATTTTGACCCTTGTCCACAGTGCTTTGGTAGTTTGTACATTCATGGCAGCTCTTGCTATTGACTTTTAGTTTTCTTTGAAAGACTGCATAAATTTGCTGGCTGCACACTACTCTATTAAGAATCATGGTCAAAAATACTGGTAAGAAAGATTACAGCTATAATCCATAAAAAGCATGAAGATACCAGAGACATCCCTTGAAAATAAAGAGCAAAAATAAAATATAAATAAGGTTTCTGAACTGCTTTAGACTATTTCAAATGACAATGACATCTTTCAGAATTGGAAGGTATTAGAGCACTCCAACTCTACACTTAATATGAAATGATTTTCTCATCATTCTTGATTAAACAGCTTAATTCTTTTTTCAAAAATCACTTGTATACAATAGCTTTCTTAATTTTCTATTAGTCAATTAAACAAAGTAATATTAAATGAGTTTTAATGGTACACAAATAAGAAGTCGCCAGTACCAAAACTCAAATGTTTGTGAAATAGCATTACCCTAAGTATTTCTGAGGCAGCAGTAAGACACTTGGCTCTCTAGGTTTATACAAAATTTAAATATTTGACTCCTACTGTATGCCAAAGATATATATATGCCAATATCATTTAAAAAATAGTCTGCAAACTGAAGAAAAAAAGAAACAGTCTATTCAAACAAAATCCCACCTACTTCATACAACTAAAATTGACAAGGTCAACATGGTTGTGTAGGAATCTGAGAGCAAAATGAAGCTTAGCCTTAAATGTACCATACACCTTGACCAATATAAGGATTCTGATGATGAGTCTTAGTCTATGGACATGTAGGGGGCTTACAATGTGTGCCATCATTTGACAGTTTTTATAAATCTCAGTTGTACCACACCTCCTTGAGTTTGAATCTACACTAGGAAGCCTGAATCTCCCCCTTTCCTTGTAAAAGATCGCACAGATAATTCTTATTTCAAAAACAAGAAGGAGAAGCACTCCATTGATTTAATTCCCCCTTCTTTATCACACTACTCAAAGTATACTTTCAAAATTATTGGTGACCATGTTCTCTAATCATTATTTTCTTAATTTTCATCTGCCTGAGAACATTTTATCCTTTCTTTCCTTGAGTTCTGGCCTCCTGTTAACTTCTAGGATTGTACTCTTTGTTTCTGTTTCTTCATATAAGATCATTCTCTTCCTTTTCTACTTTTCTCTTCCTGCCTCTGAATTATGTACAAATTCTATAATATTTATTCTACTTTTTTCCTGTCTCCATTAAAACTCTGAATCTACTGTTTAGATTTATTTGTAATCTCTATAGCAATGATCAAATCTATTTGAACTCTGAACTTTGAAACATAGACTGATGTTCATAACACATCACTTACAAAACCTCTGTTTTACTTTGTAAGGTACATACATACCTTCTATCAATAACTCACTGGACACCTTGAGTTTGATGCTTTTACTCCTCTCTCTAATTTAATCTCTCTCCAGGCTTCCATTTCATCTTATTATCTATCAGCTTTTTTTATATACTCAACCACGCCAGAGCAGTGTACCTTTTGTTATGTAATGTGCAGATTGTGCAAATATCTTTCTAAAAGGGAATCTTACATTCTCCTTGAAAGTGGCCATATCCTACAGTTTCTTATTTGTTTGTTTTCCTATCTCTGGTATCCTCACTTTGCAACCTTTCTGCTGTAGAGTAGTGTACAAGGCTAGGTTTTTCATCTAGGCTCTTCCTACAGATTGCTTATGTTTGGAGAATGACTTCTTTCCCTATTGGCTAGGTGAGCTGGCAAGTTGATTTAAGGGCTTGCGCCTGTAAAATGGGTGAAATAACAGCAACTTCTCACAGATATTTTTGAAGATTAAGTGAACTAGTATATAGGAAACTCTTAGTAAGAATTAAATGTTAGCCATCTAATCTGTAAATGCAGGTTTTATTACGTCTTACACTTGCTGAAAAACGTACTGACAACTATTGTGTATCATATCATCAATTAAGTAGTTTTCTGCCTGATGTTCTAAGCTTGCTTCCTAACTCTAACCCCATGTTAACTTCTAATCTTTTCTCCTGTTAATCCAGTATTCTGGGCATATTCTCTACCTTCTTCCTTCCATCTTCACTGCATTTGGTAGCATTTTCACAGGATCTTTGACATGGTTACTGCAGTTATTTGGGACTTTCAAAATTCTACACTTCTTTAAAATCTGAATCAAGTCTTACCTTGTTCCTGAAGTTTCTTGAATACTCTGAGAGATTTCTCTTTCAAAGTATTACAGCATTTACTTTTCCAATTCAATGCTAGAGTCTCATAGGTCTCAGTATTTTTTATTATAATATACCTTCCCCTGGTTTTAGCTTACAATAGCTGAGATTATTTTATTCTCTTAGTCATTATACAAAAGCACATTTTGATGTCAGAAAACTTACTTTCTCATGGTTAACTATTATGAGCATAAAGATAAATAATAAAGAATTACAATAAATGCTAGCACCTCACATGCTATCCAAAAGAATCTACATATACCAGTTTTGTTGTATGACAAAGAAAAAAATTAAATGATCGATACTCAGTTATTGACCAATAATTATGTGTCAGCAAAAAATAAAAAATTAAAGAAAAATAGTCTAAATTGCTATGCATTGGAAGATTATTGTGATTTTTTAATTTGGAAAACTTTTCCAAATGATGTTATAGTCTGTATGTTAACACAGACACTGATCTTGTGCTTTCTCTACATCAGATCTGGGTGAGAACACAGTTTATAGAGTAGGAAAGATGTCAGATCAATGGCCACTCCATCTCACTATTAGATAAGCCCCACACCTCACTATTACTTGTCTGTTTCCATTGGCCTATATCAAAATACTATCAAGAAAACTAAGACTTCCAAGGCAGAGGATACTATCAATTTACATGTTTTTTCAGTTAAATGCAAGAGGCTGAAGTTCTGCAATATGTTAGCAATAAACACAATACAATCAGCCCTCTGTATTCATAGGTTCCAGGTCTGCAGATTCAACAAACTGTGGATCAAAAATATTAAAAAGAGTAATAATATAGCAATAAAAAATAAATAAAAATTCAATTCCTGCTGTTCTCCATTGTGCACTATGCTTACTAACCCTTTGTCTAGGTCATTGCCATCCTAACCAGGTAGAGAGTTGAAGGCAGAACTCATTTTTTATTTGGCCAGTATTATGTTTAATAAAATGAACATTTATGCCTTCTGGCAGGAAACACACAGTCTAGTTCACAGCAGTTCCTGTTCTTCATTTTATCTTGTTCTTGGCACCTTAAATTTTATTTAACCCCTGTATCCAAACTCCTGAAGCCATCTGAATTTGCCATCCCTCATTTAGAACTTCAGCAGATCTGCTTCCCTTTATTCTCTTCCTCCCTCTATCAATCAGCGTTTCTGATGAGTGAGTGTGTAGCTAATTCGAATAAGCTGTGGGGGCTGAGGAGCGATGAATTCTAGATTGTTGTGCAAAGCCCATCTATTCAATCACTCTGTTTTTTCACACTATAGTCAATTTGTTATATACTAAGATATGTTCTGCATATTTCTGAAAGCCTTTTCTAAGATTCAAATATGAAGCTTCATAAATAGAAAATATTTATGAGATGAGATTACGCATATATAAAAATAGTGGATTACTAAACAGTGTATTACCAAACAACAAGTTTACCTAACAATAAGGATTTCTTTCAGTATTAAACACATCACACACACACACACACACACACACACACACACACACACACACACACGGTTTTACTTTTCTCAGTATTAACTAAAGTACAACTTCTTTTATAAATGGCTTTTACAGAACATACTCACTTATTTCCTATTCAAAAGCATGCCAACATGCTCCTTGGACATAACTTAAAACAATTATTTCTAACATGCATACCTATAGACAGCTTTTAATAGAATTTGGTATTTATATTGAAGATAGCAACGGAGTCATGTTAAATATACATTATACTTACATTTCACATACAGTCACATCATATAGAGTTGCAGTGGTTCATAAATACCTTCATGTCAAAGATACAAATTAGCAGTTACCATGAAATATAAAGCAGGTAAATACAAAGCAAAAAAAGAGAAGACAGAATGAATCAAAATGACAAGGCATATTCTTTGGACTACTTGTACCTTTTTAATTGTCTTCTGGATAAGCATGTCTCCAACTGGCATTAGAATACCTCCAAACACAGCCAGGACGGCACCAATGACAGCCCCAGTGATGAGTCCACAGTTGCGGTCACAGCCCATTTTTCTTGTTCAGGAGGTGAATGAATGTTAAGCACCTGTTTCTTGCAAACTCCTGGATATGATTAAGGTGGTTTCTACAAGGTCTGGTTCTATCATTAGAAAGAGATCATAAAACAGAAGCTTTAATATCAGTACAAAAAGATCAAAGTACAAAGAAAACACCCACTGAAACAGATCATTTTGCCAGTTATAAATAAACAAATGCTTTTCTTTTTGTTTCACCAAAGTGACTTCCTCAGTCCACCTCCCTTTTCTTGCTTCTAATACTTACCAGTGACAGAACTAATAATGTCATATCTGAATTTCTTCAAATTCCTCCTTTTTAACTTTCTTTCTACGCATGATTAACATATTGAAACCTTATCTAAGGAGAACTCTCACCCTCATCTCAGCAACTTTGTTGCATCCTCACTATCTGGTTTCTCCACCCAACACAGCCTTCCACACCTTCTCTGGAGTTCTCCTGCAAACCGAATGTGGGTTGACTGATGTGTTTTCCATTAAATGATAAGCAAGTATGGTAACAGATGTTTCATTTACTGTACCTTATTCACAAATCAACAGCAAGACATGAATTTTTACAGGAAATAAACTGATGAGTCGCAGAAATAATCAATTCTTCTAATCATTTGAAAGCTGTCTGTGAAAATGAGAAAAGCATGGGTAAATAGAAAAAAATATTCCCAGAAATTTTATACTGGGGCACTCTCTAATATCACCATACTTAAAATAACTGTTAAAAGAAAGTCTAATGTTCATGAATACTGAGTTCAGACCTGAATTGCTTGTCCTAAAAACTGTTTAAAACATGGAATTATTTCAAATAAGTATATCTTATTTTCAGTTTTATTATTAATGACTTTGGATAGCCTACAGGTGTAAAGAATTTGAAGAAAATATAAAATGTAGAGGATGTCTTGTTTCAACTATGGCATTGCTTTTCTTACTAATCTCAAAGAATTTTTTCCCTGCATATTCAACTACAATATAGTTTATTTTGTCATTTGCAGTTGATGCTAATTCTGTTAAAATCAGGTAGTTTGTGTTAGTATATGTTTGTCAATCTAATGTTTGGTATCTTTATAAAATATGTGATTATTATTTTTTGAGATGGAGTCTCTCTCTGTCACCCAGTCTGGAGTGCAGTGGCATGATCTTGGCTCACTACAACCTCTGCCTCCCAGGTTCAAGAGATTCTCCTGACTCAGCCTCCTGAGTAGGTGGGGTTACAGGTGTGCACCACAACACCCAGCTAATTTTTGTATTTTTAGTAGAGATGGGGTTTCACCGTGTTGGCCAGGCTGGTCTCGAACTCCTGACCTCGTGATCCACCCACCTCAGCCTCCCAAAGTGCTGGGATGACAGGCATGAGCCACCGTGCCCAGCCATAGTATGTGATTATATAAAGATTGGAAGAGCCGGGGATGGTGGCTTACGCCTGTAATCCCAGCACTTTGGGAAGCTGAGGAGGCAGATCACCTGAGGTTGGGAGTTCAAGACCAGCCCGACCAACACAGAGAACTCTCATCTCTACTAAAAATACAAAATTAGCCGGGCATGGTGGCACAGACTTATAATCCCAGCTACTTGGGAGGCTGAGGCAGGAGAATTGCTTGAACCCAGAAGGCAGAGGTTGCAGTGAAGAGTTTCATGCCATCACACTCCAGCCTGGGCAACAAGAGCAAAACTCTATCTCAAAAATAAAATAAAATGAAATAAAATGAAAAAATAAAGATTGGAAGAAAGAATACAATTTGTGAAATGAGTGGATCCTACTGTAATAATAAGAGTTAATTCTAACTAGTATTTGAAAACTCATTTATTTGAACTTTTTTGTTGTTGTTGTAATGGCATTTTGTTAATAATGGGGTTGGCCTGTCATTTATAATCAGAATGCGCTTTATAGTCTATAAACAATTATTCCCTACTTTGAAATGCTCATGGCCAAAGAAAACATATGTGCCAACAGAATGAAGGCTACAGTCAAAAAAGGGCACATAGAATATTGTTGTTAACGTTGTAATTGTATTAAAAATTGTGGTTTGTTATAATTTCAGGTTTTCCCTCCACAGCTCTCTTGCAACAGAGGTACCACTCTTATGATTGTATTAGTATTTATTTCCACTTTAATGATCATATAGTTTTTCAGAAATATGACTTGTAGAGCTAAGAAAAGAATAAGAAAATGATATTTTCCCCAAAACGTAGGAATAAATGTTACAATTTTTTTTTCCTGCCAATTTTATTATTTACATATGTTCCCTTAACCTTTGGGACTCCCCTTTGCGTACTCCCTTACATAGGGTACTTTCCAGTGTAAACCATAGGATGCAATAAACTCCATCTACATCAAGGTCTTGGTGATTAAGAAGACTGACTAGTTCTTTAGTGTCATTTTTCTCTAATGTAAAGGGAACACACATAAATCTAAACAAGTGATTTGTTTGATTTGTTTTTCCTAAGGAATTTTATGTCTCACTGAGCAAGTAGGGCTGGCTTTTTATTAATTGTGCAGGGGTGGACTGGTAACAATAGCTTTCCCTGCCCTTGGAAATCATATACCATGCTACCTCATATGGCTTTGTCCATGGCTGTCCTAATGCAATGGAACGAGTAATTTAATGCTGGTAATCAGGACTGGATATTGTCAAATAGAACATCCTTTGCAATGCACAATTGTAAAGCACTTGAAACTTTTCTTGAAACCATCTTTTAAGCAACCACAGTAATTGCTAACTAGAGAATGTCATGCTGGTGTTCTGTATGTTGTGAACTGATAATAAGATTTAGGGTAGCTTATTAGGTACATAATGTTTTATTGAACACCCATTTCACAGACCATCCCCAACTATTTTCTGCAAGTTATACTTAAGGAAGCAATTAAAATACAGGGATCCCAGCTGGTTCAATTGAGATTAGGGGACAAGATTAAACCAAAGACTGATTTGTCACTGTCTTGCTAAATCAAAGTGGTCAAGCCACGTAATCTCTCTACACCTCAATTTCCTCATGTGTAAAATGAGATCAGCCGTTTTTAATTTAAGCAGCTGAACTGGTTCTTCAATTCTTACGTGGAAGTCCATTAGGTAAAATGACTGTGATTCCACAACAGTGGTTGGAACCCAGAGAGTCTGTTTCCTAACTTTGTCTCCCTGTTCCTGCCTAACACTCTTTATCCTCACTGCTAGGAAGCTCTAGGAAAACCTCCGTAGAAACCCACAGCTTTATGAGCCCGTATAAAAAATGCAGCAGGAGACCCCTAGTGTCATATTCCAGTTTTGTTAATATAGCATGAAAATCTATTTAAAACATATATAACTCAAGGATTAAGTTATCTCTCTAGGAAAGTTATTTTATGTTCCACATAAACTTCACTAAAAATTACTCATTCAATATTAATATCATTTGCAACTCTGACAAATGTGATACAAAATGATTTAAAAGTATAAATATATTGCAGTTAGAATAGGTATATATGCATATATTTGCCCTTCTCCAGATTCTATGCCACAACCTAGTTGTGAATCTATCTGGCCTTTCCCAAATCATTCTTCTTTATTCAAGTAGCTCCACGCACTACAGAGAAGAGTTTCTGCAAGGGGTAAAGAGTTCCAACAGTAACCACCAAAGAACCCAGGGAGTAGTGCATGCTCTCCAATGGCTCCCTCTCTAATTATTATAACTAATTATTATAATTTCTATGGACTCTGAGCCTAGATATGTTGAGCAATGGACAGGCCTGGGTACTGCCTATGTCTGCTGTGAACTTAAAACTGAAGTGAGATAGTGTACACATCCCACTGCTGTAGTCACATACATTAGAAAACAGAAGTACCTAGTAATTTATTCTGTTGAATTCTATGGTTACACAGTTCTTAATCTAACATTGGTCAGGATGATATAAGCAAAATTACAAGTATTAACCTAATAGAACTTCAATCCAAGTGCTATTTTGAAAAAAAGAGCTAGACAGACTGAACTTGTTCTATTTGTTCAAATTTTCAACTGATTGATTCCCTCTTATTAAGTTTCTACCCTTTTCCTAAGAATAGGCAAAATACGTGACACTAGTTGGGTTCATTTATTATCACTCAGTGCCTTGACACCATGAGTAATGAAGTATTGTTATTATAATCATACTCTATCCTTAAGTTGCATATGACAAAATTATAATTAGTTTTATTCACCTGAGGCAAAGGAGGACCAAACATACTACATATGACGTGCACCAAATACAAAAGAGAAAAGCTCGGGTTAAATAGCACATTGCAGTCAAAAGCTTTTCCACCTATATTTATCTTCAGAGAAAGAATGTAGTTTGTCTCCACCATTTCACCAAATTTAGCCATCTAGAGCATAAAAAATTGGGGTCATGCTTACTCAGTTTTCTTAATAACATAACTCCTTATATATTAAAATAGGTAATTAATTTCATTTGCTAATTGTAGATTAAATTTTATTCTTTACTAATTGTTACTTGTTCTTTATAAGAAACAGAGAAGATATTGATACTGTATCTGTAATAATTTACTTCCTGCTTAAA
Source organism: Rhinopithecus bieti (assembly GCF_001698545.2). Taxonomy (NCBI): domain Eukaryota; kingdom Metazoa; phylum Chordata; class Mammalia; order Primates; family Cercopithecidae; genus Rhinopithecus; species Rhinopithecus bieti. The sequence goes on along the minus strand of NW_016807158.1, from coordinate 4,029,727 downwards.
GTACTTAAATTTAGAAAGCCAAGATACAGAAAACTAATTGAGACTTGTATAAAGAAGAAAGGCAAAATAAGAAGACATGTTTTAATAGGCAACTAATTTCATGTCTTTCTTGATTCTATAGGTAGCTCAGTTGCCTTCTGTCCAGTTTGTAGATTATAAATCCTATTCCTTTTGTAGAATCCATGAGTGGAGCCTATTCCATTGGGTCGTCTTTGAAAGAGGGAGGAAAAATATAACTTGTAATTTCTTTTTCTTTTTTGGTTGTCAGGTCAACAGTGTTTCTGTAATGAACTTTTAAGCAAAATACCCTTCCACTATATTGGGAACCCGGTAGAAACAGAGACTTTTGTAAAGTCTCTGTATTTTGCAAAGCCCGCATTAGACTGAGATGTAAGAAGCCTCTTCAGTAAATAGTTCAGAATATTAGAGCAAGTCCCTAGAGCATCTATAATTAATCCCTTGTGTTTATAAAGCTGTGTTCCCTGGGAAACTCCACCCAGAAAAGGCATGGTCCTGAAGTAACATCTGCTGGGATGTAAACTATGAAATTTGAAAAGTTTTACATTTCCAGCATACTTGTACCATAGATAATTGTCAGACCTAAATGACATTTTCTTACTGATCAGTAGATAGCTAAAATTTTCTTTTTTTCTATCTATAAGCCTTCCTCCCACTTTTTCTTAGGATAGAAAACCAGACCACACTCTTCTGTTTTCCATTCTCTTGATACAGAGAGTTCCTTATCTGAAAAATATAGTGTCTGTCCATAAAATCTAGTTTTGTAGGACTTGGGGAATTCATTAAACAGTTTACATAAGTATAGAAGTTAGTTTTAAAATTAAACTTTATTCACATTCTTATCATGACTATGTATATTTATAAAGACACAGTTCCCTAGACATGAGTAAAAATGTAGATTCAAATTCAAGGTAGTAGAAATGGGTATAAAACAATCACTTAAGTGTAATTATGTTTCATCAACATAAGGTCATTAGGTCACTCTTTATAAAATCGTGTTTAGAGATAGAATTCTCCTTTCAAGGTAAATTTTATGCACAATATCAATATACAAAGATAGTTCAAAGAAGAGCTATTTGGTAAAAGAAAGGAGCAGAAACTGTGCCTCTTCCCTTTTCCAGGCACACTTCACTCGGGCTCTGAGTCATCTCCAAAGAATCCATGGGCTCCACAAATAATTTTCAAGTAACTGGACTAGGAAATCTCCAGTATCTTATCTTACTGAAGTTATCTCATGTCCATTTCCATCCTATCAGAATATATGAAGGTAAAAATATACGATAAAAAAAACTTGATAGACATCTGTAATATAAAATTATATACTTCTCAAATATTGCAATTTGAAACTTGTTTTGATGGTAGTCTTAAAAAATTAATGTAATAAACTCGACTTTATATGTTATACTTGGGATCCTTCTAGAACAAGTCCCATCTTTTAAAGACTCATGAACCAGGGATTACTACAGATTTGAAATTATTCTTTTAAGTTCATACTGACTTAAAGAGTATTATCTAGACCCATTCTTAATTTTTGAACCTCAGACAAGAATGTTAATGTCTTTTTTCCACACCCCAAATTCCACTATAAACAGACACTATAAGGTTTGTAATGCCAAAAATGTTGGGCCTTGAAGCCAAGAAATGTAGATTCAGTCCTGGGTGTTAGTACTGAAGTTTGTCTGTGATACAGTTTTCTCTAAAATGAGTTTATTTACATCAAAGAAGGTTGCAAGTGTTAAATGAAATGAAGTAAAATAATGTATAAATATTTCTATTATAGAAAATGTTATTGTAATTTTGAAATATTACTATGAAGTGTCATTTCAAGCCATAATAGTAAAATGGCATTTAATATTGGCCAAGTGTTTTAAAAATCTAATAAATGTGTATATTTTACAAAAGTAGAAATGATTATTTGCAAAACAGATTATAATGAAATGTGATCATATATGTATGAAATTAAAATATGCACATGGAAAGACAGCTAATAGTTGAGAACAATGTTACTTGCAAGTTTTAGCCACATTTTGGGCCAGTGAACAAAAACATCTTCTGATTAGATCTGAGGATAGTTACAGAATTAACTATCTGATAGTTACAGAATTATCTTAAACTTTCCTTTTCAGGAAACACACAGGAAATACATACACATGCAGGATTCAAATGTATTGAAGTAAACAAGGTTAAAAAAATTCCCTAAAAAAAAATAGGTTGGCAACTATAACTTCTGAGGTAAATTCCAACTTCAGTACACTCTGTGCAAGTACCTCCAATTGTAATTAATATTCTTCCCAGGCTAACCCATTATCTGATGGTTCTCTATTTGGTTTATTGTTATGGCTCACTAATGAGTCTGGTAAATTAAAAGATTTCTACTTTATTTCTTATTTTCTTATAAACTCCAAAGGACCACTGGACTTTTGTATAACAAACATTTTAAATATTTCATTTTGGTTTCCTTGTGAACCAATATTTAAAGCAATGTTTTCTTAGCTTCAACACACATAACTGACTTAAAACTACACAGAAAAGACTAAAAGTACATGCAAATCTTTACAAAACAGGTTTCAATATGCTACTTGATTTTAGAAACTGGGATGTACTCTAGAGAATTTATGCCATTTATAGTTATTTATAATTTTAGTTAATATAATTAATTTGAGGCTTTTAGTTAATTCCTCCAAATTGATTTATACTTTACTTCAACTTGGTATTATCATCTAATAATTCAGTACTATTTGTAATAAGCTTCCTGAATTGAAATAAACATTAATTTTGATTTATTTTATTCTACTAATTTACACTAATTAAATTTCAGATTATTTAAAAGTAATATACTTTGCTATTCCCAGTAGCAATGACAATATCTTTGTTCATTACAGAAAAGTACTTAAAAAGCACATATCCAAAATACACATTGCATTTGATCATGTAGAGCAAGTCAGGTACACCAAAAGTTGTGCAGTTCAGATTGAAAATTAAACAAGTTAATGACTCTGTAAACTGATAAGTAGTTAACAACTGCATATTAGAGAACATGTTGACATAAGAGCTGTAAGTCATTTATAACATCTAACCTCATTATATTGGTCTGCATTATAATGATCTTCATCATTTAAATATCATGTATAAATAGCCTAAGTATAAAATGAAAGTTTTATAATAATCCAAATTGGATTGTAAATCACTTCAAATATCAATTTATACATACGATGTGAAATGCCATTGAGTATGGTTTTAATACTTTTTAAGCATAAAATATAGGAAGATTGATAACTCGAAAATAATGCAAACCTGATTTTTAGATAAAGCCTAGTGACTAAGCAAACAGTTACTACCTTTTTTCCTGTCCTTGTTATATAACTTCTTAGGAGTATTTATACAGTAGTGTCATCTCCCATCATCTGGGTGATGGGAAAAATCCCTTAATCTTTTTTATTTAAGGAAAAATCATACAACTTACCTTTAAAATGGCTAAGACGGATTTTTCAATCAAATGCTCCAAAATTTGGACAATTCTTAATAGGATCAAATGGTATTTTGCAGAAAAGTCCTACACTGCAGTCCTCATTACATAAATGTGTGAGAGTTTAAATATGCAACCCCCCCCCCCTTCCAAAAAAAAAAAAAAAAAAAAGCAAAAAAAAAGCACTCTACAATGTTAGATCCCAGTGTGTGGTTTGTTGCCAGAGGAACTGAAAGAAAAAAAAAAAAAATCCCTACATAGCACATTACTGATATGGCTAATAAGCGTCTATTTTTATGTTCTGGTGAAGACCCATTACCTATATCTGAGATATTCGGCATTACTTTTTTTTTTCTTTTTTTGGCCATTTTCCATCCAACTAAGTCAGAGGCCAGAAAAACAAAAGGAACTCACTTGCTGAGCTTTCCCTAACATATTCTCAGAGGCTGAACTGAGACCGGGGGTGAAAAGAGTAAATTGGGAAGAATAATCATATTCTCACTTCCCTGTCTTGACTGAGCTTGTAAAACTTATTTCATTAAGTTTAAATTTAATGTACTTTTTATACAGTGTAATTCTGAAATACTGTGAGACTAATAATTTTGAAAACAATTGGAGACTGTCAATCAGCAAGGATGACAAACTGACTTAAAAAAAAGGAAACAGCCTATTGTTCTAGCTGGGAATTCTTAACTGTTTATCATTTCTGTTAGTTTTGCAAAAAATTCATGATCACAGCACAGTCCTCCCACAAAAAATAAATTACTTAAATTTCTTCAAACGAAATATGTCTAAGTAGAATTACTATTGAGGATAATCTTTTAATATAAAAAAAGTACTTAAATCACTTTCAAAAAAAGCATTATGTTGATGCTGAATCAAAATAGAAGGCCTTGCACTTTGGGGAAAGAACCTTGTTCTCAGAATCATACAGGAAAACCTTTGCAGGGTTAACCTGGCATATATTTGATAGGATAGCTGGATAAATGCATTCAAACAACCTTAGAAGTAAAGCAACCTAAGAATAACAGGCAGAAATATATTTAGTTCATTAGGTCATATTTAAACCAGTCCTTATAGTTAGAATGCTCATGCTGTGTCTTCTGGGCATGTAAGGCACACAACGAATCCTTTCATTTGCAAGCAGTGCTATACGACTGAAAAAGAACCCCAAACACTCTTTCCTCCTCGAGCATTTTTTTTTCCCCCGAGGAATTTTTTACTGATACATTTATCTAAAAAATAAGAAGTCATAAAATATTGTAAGTCTATTACTTTGTTTTCAAGTCTCAGAGCACTTAATTAGGATTAAGTAAAAATGACTGTATGCAATCTCTTTATAATGTATTCTTTCAGTTAGAAAAGAGTAACTCACAGAGATTTCACGAAACTTAAGAAGGTAATTCCCTTAAATAACTGTGACGTTTTTTCTTGGTGGCATGACATAAAATGGTAGTATAAAGACGAATATTATTTTGGTTAAGAATATTTTGTAGATAGCTATTTTGTATTTAGGCTACTTTGATATATTTATTTCTCAACCTTAATACTTACACATTCACACTCTAATATACCAATTCAGAAAGAGCTTACCAACACAAGGGTTCAGATAAGACCAGTTTAAAAGAGCATATTTTAAACACAGCAAAAGACTAAAGTATAATGAAAATATGATCACAATTAGAGAAAGATATTTCAGAAAAAAATACATGCAAAATAGATGCCTAAGTTGACATTAAACTTACTTGGTTATTATTTAATCAGTAGCCTAATGCCATTCAAATCTGCTGTCACTGGAGAGGAAAATGTCACAGAGTCCCATGAGTAGTCCAAAGAATCAAATTTACATTCCCAGAGACAGCTGTTAAGTGTTCAATCCATAGACAACAGTTCCTGAGTAGCTTAGCATACAAGACCCGAAGGCACATAGCTGAGTCAAATCTGCCACTGTGGATTTTGAGAAAAATATATACCTCAAACAATAACACAATAAAATGCTGTACCCATTTTAGAGTAAAGAGTGTTGGGGTTTTCATTTTCTAAAGACTGTGCACCCACTATATTATAAAGGGATGTGTTTTATGTGAGAATATACTTTTATGTAAATCCACTATAACACTAGATTAATTTATTAGAATGACAGGATATAATTTTCCATCTACTTCAGTCAGTTTAGACACAATTCTGTTTTTTTTTTTTTTTTTTGCAGGAGATCACATAGGGTTAGAAATCAGAAGGATGTAAGTTTAAATCCTCAGGCTACCGGGTCCTAGTTATATTGACTTGCAATTGGAAGTTAACTGTTTGTTCTTCTTTTTCCAGATTTATCGAGGTATGAATCATTTTGACATGTGTATACACTGTAAAATGATTGCCACAATCAAGTTAATTAAAATATTCATTGTTCTCATTTTCATAATCAAAGAATAGAGAAAACAATAAAAGAGTAATAATAAGAGCTAAGAGATGAGAAGTGTACAATACTTGACAGGAGCCTGAAAATTACTAGGCACTCAACACTCCCCATTTCATCATCCCCACTTCCTACAAGCCTCCTCCCCTCTCCATTCTCTGCTTTATTTTCCACAGGTCACTTATCACCATCAAAGAAATTCTGCCAATTGACTTTTGTTTTGTCCTGTCTTTGCACCTGCTAGAATGTTGTATTTTTAAGGAGGGGGATGCTTCTCTGTTTAATTCACCACTGAAGCCCCATAGTATAGAACAATCCCATAGTTGGTAATAAGTTGAATAAACAGACACACACAAGACTATTATAGCCATAATAATGGTTTACAAGTAGTGAGAATGAGTGGAAATGAGAAACTATTATGCTGCTTGTTCATACCATGGATATGTAATGGTTTGATTCAGATTAAGAACATCTGCTAGGAAAATGAATGGAATCTGAGTCTGAATTTGTAATTCATCACTTCCTAAGTATATGACTTATTGCTAACTACTTTAACCTCTCTTAAACATAGTAGAAATATCTCCCTCACAGAATTGCTGTAAAGATTAAAAGTGATAATATGAAGGATTTAGCACAGAGCCTGACACAGTTTTTGTTTAACAAATAATTGTTGCTGGGCTTGGTGGCTAACACCTGTAATCCCAGCACTTTGGGAGGCCAAGGTGGGTGGATCACTTGAGGTCAGGAGTTCGAGACTAGCCTGACTAACATGGTGAAATCTCCTCTCTACTAAAAATACAGAAATTAGCCAGGTGTGGTGGCACATGCCTGTAATCCCAACTACTCAGGAGTCTGAGACAGGAAAATCACTTGAACCTGGGAAGCAGAGGTTGCAGTGAACTGAGATTGTGCCACTATACTCCAGCCTGGGCAATAGAGTGAGACTCTGTCTCAAAAAACAAAAACAAAAACAACAACAAATAATTGCCATGGCCATCACTGGCTATTATGCACAATTTTATTTTAGAAAATGTATTAAGTATAGAGAGAAAGAAATATTGAAAATTATAGAAAAGTATAAAAGATCAATCCCCAATTATATTCCTCAGAAGTAACACACGTTAAGTGTGTGTTAACATTCCCCCAGTAATTTTATAATTTTCTAAAGTATATTAGCCAATTTTATTATTTATTTATTTATTTATTTATTTATTTATTTATTTGGGATGGAGTCTCACTCTGTTGCCCAGGCTGGAGTGCAGTGGCGAGATCTCAGCTCACTGCAAGCTCCACCTCCTGGGTTCACTCCATTCTCCTGTCTCAGCCTCCCAAGTAGCTGGGACTACAGGTGCCTGCCACCACACCCACCTAATTTTTTTGTATTTTTAGTAGAGACGGGATTTCACTGTGTTAGCCAGGATGGTCTCAATCTCCTGACCTCGTGATCCGACCGCCTCGGCCTCCCAAAGTGCTGGGATTACAGGTGTGAGCCACGATGTCCTGCTGTCATTTTTATTTTAAACATTAGTAATAATATCCTTTTCACCTTTTTTTCCCCCATAAATTGCTTTGTCGCTTTCTTAATAATTAGTAGGAAAATAGTCTTCAGACATTTGACAATTTTTTTTTTAATTTGACAATTTTACTTTTCTGTTTGTATGTGTAACTTACAGAAATGTTTACATTTTTATTCCATAAACTTTGAGTCATTTCCTGTTGAGGATTGTATCATGCTTTGAAAGCCTTTATCCACTTTGAGAATACAAAAAATAAATAAATAAATAAACTTTCATTTAGCATGTGCATAGTTAAAAAAAATCCTTTCAACAGTACTTTTGGATAAGCTGATTCATGGAATGTAACACTTGTGAAATAAAAGAGGAAGAGTACAGTAAGTTGAGTAACAAATATTGCAACATATTTGAGAAGCAAATGACAGATGCATGACAAGAGTTCTGGAAGAGGAATCACATGACCCATGTGATTCCTTTATTAGCAATAGGATTTGTGAACTAGGCAAGACATAAAAATCATTGTATTCCTGTTGTCCTCTCTTGTTAAATGGGATAACCTATAAAGTCTACTTACCTTTAAGCTGAAGATCAGATAGTAGATTTCAACTTTAAAATGTAAAGTTATATACAGATACAAGAAAATCTTATAGTAGTAGATACCATTTAAAAGAAAATTAAGTGATTTTTTTTAACAGTTCAGCAAATGAAAAGAAGCATTTTAGTATAACTTGTAATTCTACATTGAATGGGTGAACAAAGACTCATAAATTACGAAGATGATCATACAATAACACGGTTAACACATAATAGGAGCTCACTACCTGCCATGTGTGGAGCTAAGTATTTCACATTTATTACCTTGCTGACTAATCATCCGTCACTAGACTCTTTTTTTTTTCTTTTTTGAGACTGAATCTCGCTGTTGCCCAGGCTGGAGTGCAGTGGTGCCATCTCCGCTCACTGCAAGCTCCTCTTCCTGGGTTCACGCCATTCTCCTGCCTCAGCATCTTGAGTAGCTGGGACTACAGGCGCCCGCCACCACGCCCAGCTAATTTTTTGTATTTTTAGTAGAGACGGTTTTCACTGTGTTAGCCAGGGTGGTCTCGATCTCCTGACCTTGTGATCTGCCTGCCTCGGCCTCCTTACTAGGCTCTTTAGATGACTAGCTGAGTTCACACAGCTATTATTTGGTAGAACAAGGGCTGTAACCCAAACAGACTGACTGAAGGACTTATACTCTTTTCTTAAAAAAAAAAAAAGATACATTTATCCTTGATCAAAATCTAATTTTACATATTTTTCTCCAAATCTTTGCACAAGTTGATTAATTTTAACCTGATGTTACATTAAGAGCAAAACAATATCTAGGCACAACAAACAATGAACAGTGAACATATGTAGGTGACAATCAACAGAATTATTTTAGGTTAAATAAAACATAAAATTTCATTCTACTGACCTATGAACTATCTCATAACATTAGTTACCAATGTAAAACTAGGCAACATTTATCACTTTAATCTTCAGGAAATACTAATCATGGAGATTTATACATACAAACATTTAGGCACATTGTACACACTTATGCTTATATATATGTAATATATGAACATTTTCAGTTGCTAGCTCATTACTTAAAGAAGTATTAAATTATTAGTATGTTCTAACTGCTTTGTAAGTTGAGGAAGGACTTTACATGCGGTAATAAAAAATCTATGTAATTTGAATATTAAATTGCAAAAGACAAGAGCATCATGTAATGCCAGTGAAATGTTGAAAGACTGAAATGGAGATTTCTAATATCACCTTTAAAAGAAAATTCAAAAACATTATTAAAGTTGAAATTCTGAATATCAGAGTAATTTAGTTTAGACTTAAACCACATGGACTAATGAATCAAAAGCCAGGATAAAAACACACACACTCCATTAAAAGTAGAAAATCATCTTACCTATATGTTTAGTAGAATTCATGCTTGTAACATTAAAGACAGCACTTCTGTATATGTAGATAGTTCTCATGTGGGCATGGCCAAATCAATATGCAAATTTTACAGGCCATCTGAAAATGTTGGCAGACCTAATTCTTACTTGAACAGTTTGCAAAAGCAATTCTCTAAGCAGGAAAAATATTAGTCAACATTTAAATGATGGTAAGAAACATAAGGAAATGTCATGGTCAGCATAGTTAGGTAAATTGTGTTCATGCAGTAGATAGGAAATTATTAGAGGAAAAACAGAAACATTTAGGTAAAAGAATAACTAGGTCTCAAAGCATGGTGTGATGAAATAGCAGGAAAAAAATCAATAATTCATAGCCAAAACAAGCATTTAGTTGATGAGTACCGCATTTTTTAAACATTGAGGAAAAAAATAGCAATTAATTAATTTGGAATTTTACCAGGCAGAAAGATAAAAAATTCATTGTAATTAAGGGTACCACAAATTTTAGTTCTGAGAAATATTATACTAGCCCTGGACTAAAAAGGTAGTCCCTAAAGTGGAGTCTTAAAAATAAAATAAAATAAATAAGCTTGGGCATTAGCTTCCTAAAAGACTGAAATACATACAGAGACATGCACGTGTACACACACACAAACGTTTTCCAGGGACACAGAAGCATGCCTGATTACATTTTTTCCCAAAGCTTGTGGGGTGAAGTTCCTAAGAAGCACACAGAAATACCTTAAAAAAACACAGGAGATACACATCTCTGATACCTTTCTTGTTCCTTTTTTTTTTTTTTTTTTTTAATGGAGAAGTGATCATTCTGCCCTGAGACTTCACAGAATTATTTGGCACAAACCCTGCAGTTGAGTGGCACAGCAACTTCTGCTAATAGTTTCAAAGGAATGTAAAACAATCTATCAACTCCTATAGGGAAACCATAACATCATTTTCCAGGTTGGTTCTCAGAAACCTTAAGGGAAGGTTTTGCTCTTGGACAAGCTTCAGTTTTCTGAGTTCTAAGAGACCAACAGGTTTAGTTTGGAGTGCTTCTTCTCAAACGAATCCCTTCCAGTAACTTGACACATATTCTTAAGATTTCTAAGCATCTATAGAATTAACAGTGGGAACATCTTATACTAAATGCATTTTTGGTTTTAACAAAGCCTTATACGTTACTTTGTAAAAAAAATACATATATGTGTGCTTTGTACATTGTTAATATATATCATTTATGTATATATGTAAAATATATATAAAACTTCCAGAAATGTTTTTCTGGAAATGTTATGAATTATTTAAATCACTTTGTTTATATCATGTTTACATGAGTATATTCTAGAAAATACTAGAATTCAGACAACGAAAAGTGGCAGACTACTATAATACATGAGACAAATATCTTAGAAATTCAGAATCATCCTAAAACATTGAAACCCTTCAACTGTCCTGTATGTGTCTTTGTGATAGCTGGTTATCTTCTTGAATTAAAAAAAAAGTTGCAAACTTATCAGCAGTAAAGACTTCCCTTTGGAATTTCCACATTTAAATTTTGAATAATAGAGAAGTCTGACTTACCCCTTAAACTTCATTTTAGCCCTGACACTTAAGTAGCAGCATTTAAAGTTTGCTTCACATTATGGAGCAATTACAATGGATTTGATAAAATACTTCATCTTGTGGTTATGCAGAAAGAAACCTTTCATGCTTCTAACTTTCCTAGGTAGGTTTAGTTATGAGCCCTGTCTTTATGAAAGTGTCTCTCATCTTCATTGTTCTCCAGCAAACAAGGAAGGACTCAAACCATGTATACTGTGATCATCCCATTTCAGATTCTCAATGTCACTTTTCTTTTGTATTCTGGGGTTGTGAATTAAATAAACAATATTAGGTATGGAATCTTAATTGCTGCAGAATGTCACTCTCAAAAGACACCACTAGCTGTGCTACTTTTGCACGGCTCGTTTTGTACTTAGACCCTCAGAGACTTCTCGGACATGATGTGTTGTTGGCTTTTGGAGCCCGAGGTCTTTCAGCTGTGGTATGTTGGTATGCAAACTGTCCTGTTCTACAGTGCCCCAGTTCATGGATAAAGATAACAAATCTGAATTGAAATGTTTATGTTTCCTATGTTTTGGCACACTCTGCAATACTCCTTTTGTTAACCACACTGTGCTTTCGTGTTCAGAGTGAATACGCTAAGCATATTTATTTTCCCAAGCTGCATTTACAAGGCTTGGAGTGGCATCCTCCATGTATTCCAAGGACTAAAAACATTTTCTGGACATGATCCAAGATAATTGCTAGGCCTGTTTTCCTCTCATTTTCAACAACCCCTCTGGGAAAATTGGGTAATCACAATAGGCAGGAGGAAAGGAGCCTGCAGTGAACAAAAATTTGAGGTGAAATAAATACATAAAAACATGGAAACCACACCATTTCTGGAATCCCAAATTAAAAGCATCAAGTATTTCCTACGCTATAGAAAAGCACATCCCAAAAGACCGGATTTTATAATAAGCTTTCAGTATAGACTTTTCTCTTATTTTTTTCTTCTTTGATTATCCTACATTTGTCTGTTCTGGTTGATTTTTGGCTATTTGATATCTCATTTTTATCTTAATTTTCTTTCAAAATGGTACCTGGTTTTAGGTATGTAAATTTGTAACTGTCTCCAAATCAACTTCATACAATTCCACAAAGAAAAACACAAATATCTCTAAATTAGAAGAAACGATAAGTTCATTAGCTCTTCTCCTTTTATGAATGTGCTCATTTTATCCACTTAACAGATCCTTGTTTAGATGGCCATACCACCCCAATGACAGTTTGACACACAATAAGGGGTCTTCAAATATCACCAAAAAATATTTCTGAAACTAAACCTTATTCTGCCACTTAGTCTCTTAACCTCACATTTAGCACCTTAAGTATTAAATATTTTGACTTTTCAAACTACTAAAATTCAAAAAATGAAGATGAAATTTGTGCTATTTACTAATTTTCCCTGGCTTATCTGCCATCTAGGTTAGGGGAAAATAAAAGAAATATAGCAGTGATTTTCTTTTAAGTCTTTTGATGCAAATTAACTACCTAGAAAACTTCTTTTCATGATACCAAAAAAATAAATAAATAAATAAATAAATAAAGGCTACTATTGAATACATCAGTCTCCAGACAATCTCCATCCCATCCTAGGTGAATAAAATTTAAACTAATAGGCAAAGTCTATTTTAGAATAATCCAATACATGAGTGTTAAGGTGTATGTTGAGGGATTTCCTTCTATGTGTACACATGAAGCACAATGAGTAAATCTGACAAAATTCAGCCATCTCAGTTAACTGAATTATAACCTCTAAGGGCTAATTCAATATGCTTAAGCATTTTCCAGAGAAAAGAAAGCAACATTTCAAGACTTCACAACTCCAGATCTATAATTCATCTTGTGTAGTGAGGAGTACCTTCATCAAGGCTTTCCAGAAAGTCTTGGCTGGTTAGTTTCCAGAGATGCCCTCTAACTCTAAGTTCAGAGGGAAAGATTCAAAAGTTTCTCCATATGTTGATGTGGAGCTATTAATGTGGTATTGCCTCTCAAAATGTCAAGGTACTATTTAATATTCTCATTTAATTAAACAGTGAGCGTTATAGGAACATACATTTCCCCAGAACTCATGAAAATGTGCTCCTTTGTTGAACAGCAGTGGGAATTGATTTTTCTATCATCATCTATTCTCTATTCTAATCCCCACTGCTTATGTATAAGGAGGCAGAAGCCTAGAGCCATGCTGCTGGAGGCCCTCTTACAACCTCAGGGAAAGCCAGCCTGTGTCAAACCCACCATCCAAATAAGGAGAGAGCACAGAAAGTTAAGAAGAGCCAGCAATCTGATCCACCTGTGCTGGAAGAGTGCTAACACTGGAGTTTTCAATGATGTGGGCAAACCTGTCCTCCTATTGATTCAGCTAATTTAGGTTTGTGAAAGGAAAATAAATCTTGGGACCCCAAAATCACTAAGCTAAAAGAAAAGTCAGTCTAGGAACTGCTTAGGGCAAACCTGCCTCACTTTCTATTCAAAGTCACTCCTCTGCTCATCGAGATAAAGGCATAGCTGATTGCCTTCTTTGGAGAAGCTAATCGGAAACTCAAAAGAGTGCAACCATTTGTCTCTTATCTACCTATGACCTGGGACCCCCTCTCCACTTTGAGTTCTCCTGTGTTTGCTTTGTGTTGTCCCACCTTTCCGGACTGAACCAGTGTTCATCTTACATATGTTGATTGATGTCTCAGGTCTCCCTGAAATGCATAAAACCAAACTGTGCTCTGACCACTGTCGGCACATGTCGTCAGGACCTCCTCAGGCTGTGTCATGGGCGTGTGTCCTCAACCTTGGCAAAATAAACTTTCTAAATTAACTGGGATCTGTCCCAGGTATTTGGGGTTCGCAGGTTGAAAGCACCCAAACTATACCTTGTGATTCTATTTAAAACATAGGCATTAGATCACAGGTATTTTTAATAAACTAAAACACTTAAACTTCTAGCTCAAAAGTGCAGTCAGGAAACATGGCTTAACCAGTAGGTCTCTTAAAGGAGGAGAAAAAAGATGTTTCTGCAACATGGTTTTCTACACTCTATGTAACAAATATAGATATTAATATAACATGAAGCACATAAAACATACCATGTGACTGTATTTTACTCATTTATACAGCTTTAGAATATTTTAGTGTTCCACTTATACAAAGGATTCCAAAATAGCTCAGTTTATCATTTGTTCATTCATGAGTAGCAAGAGAGTAGGTCACAATGAAACTCCCTATAACATATTACCGGGGATCATGCTGGTAGTGTTTAGCATAATATCCCAGAGTTTTAAATAGTGCCTGATACATAATAGGTGCTCAAATGTTTTTTCAATTGATTCTGAATAAGCTATAACTCTAGGTATCACAGCATAGATTTTTAAAAGGCATGCATGTATATGTTAAATACCTTTGTAGGAAAAGAGGTACCTTTATTTATCCCAGTATCTGATCAAGTTTAAATGCACTGATGATTTTCCAGATGTGCATTTTTTATGTTTAATAGACACCGTGCATGTAATGGAATAAAGAACAGATGTACTCTTTTCTAAGCAAAAATCTCAATGTAGTAAACAGGTAAATAGTTTGATTATTTCACATTAGAAAATATTCTTATGAAGGGCTTAAATTCTTCCCTTTCACAGGTATTTATTAACTATAATACAAGAATGAATGACATACTTCTACACAATGAGCTTTTCCCAAATATTTTAAATGATGCAATGTACCAATTGTGTTTATGTATCCATTGGCAGAAACAGACATATTGATTAAAATAAAGTTTTGCAAAATTTATTAAAATAATTCAGTCACACCAAAAAGCATGATTAAACATTAAATGTGTATCATTAAACAGTTGTATTGTCTTGCTTTTGCCTGTTGAAAATCCTCTCCAAGTCTTCTGAATATTGTACTCTACCACCTAATTTTTTTACATGCCAAACTACTATCACCTTAAAGGCTAACACACACGATCTCTTGATAAGAGTTTGGTTCCTTTGGGTTGTTGAGTGTTCTGGACTGCTCATTTATTCTGTCAAAGAGTAGTGGGTCTGTAGTCTAATTTAAAAAAAGCCCCTCTGTTAAGGGAGGAGGTCAATATGATGTACTAACTGGAGGCTTAAGCAAGGACCCCTGGGAATTGGGTTTTCTGTTCCAATGAGAATTAATTTCAATAAAATAACCTAAGTTCTGTCTTTGTATTTGTTGCCATCTGTGAGATGAGACATGTCATCCACCGGGGCATAGCCTAGTTGCACTGATGTACAGGAGGATTCAAAAATAATTTCATCATTTGCAGAATTACGTGGCAATAGATAAAATATAAAGAAAAATTTAAAATATAATCAAATGTAGCATTCTCTTGTAAAAACCCGAGTCAGACTGATTCTTTCAATCTCAAGAGAACCTTTAATATGATGAAGTCTTAAATATCAAAACAAAATGCATAAATGCCAAAACCCAGGAGTAAAGGACAGTAAATAGAACCTTGTAATAGTCTGTCTCAGGAGGGAATCCTGGCTCTACTTCTGCTATTGACTGTGATAAAAACAAAAGTTGGAATCAATAGGGAGATAAGATGAATGTAATACTTACATATGAAGAGGTACAGAGAAGACTGTAGTTTACATATAGAGTAAAACAATAGAACCTGTTATTAAAATCTAAAAGCATGACTAGTATCAGAAAGGGCAAAATTGTTGTAAATGTACTACAGGGAACAAATACTCAAACAAAGGATGAGAATATGTTCCCTAATGTCTTTCCCATGATTGCAAAATGTGCTTTTAAGTAAATTGGTTTTCTAATACATTTGTGTATCAGATTATATGGTATATTATTTAAGACATAAGGTTTTAAAATACATAATACTGTAAAATCTTTTACACTTATATATGAATAAAGAGTTTGTAATGTAAAACAAAATTATTAAATTATACTATATATACATAACTTTATCTATTAATTAAAGTATTAAATTTGCAGAACATTTTTATTGGCACATAGATAATAGACTGTACTAGTTTTATTTTCTTGTGCTTTTAATATAGTACAAATTAAAAATCACATACTGTAGATTTAAGCTAAGGCAATGGCCTGGTAACCGGCAGACAGTATAAATTTGAAATCTAAAAATACATTCAGAATTTAAGCTTCATTTTCATGTAGTTCTAGACCATTATAAATCATAATTTATTATTTTCAAAATTTGATAAATATTTAGCTCAATAGTGTAAATAATATAAATACTAGTATGATAGAAGAACTTATCTGAATATTCTTACCAGCAAAATATGGAGATTTGCCACAATGCCAGCTAAGTTAGTTTTGCAGTCACTGATAAATTGGGTTGCCATAGCAAGCCCATAGTCACTGAGTTTCTAAGCAACCTGAAACTCCACAGACTGCAGATAGTTAGGAGTCCACTGATCTTTCATCATCCCTTAAGGAAAAATATAAAAATTTATAGTACCAAACTCAATAGCAGATCCCCTGATTACCCAGGAGAGCAGTGATCTCCATGAAATACCCCTCTGTATTGATACTCATTTAATTTATTGAATAATAATATTTGTCCTAGGGAATTATTGGATTATTCACAGTGCTAAGTGGATGAAATTAGTTACAGAAAATGGTCAGTGCCTGGTGTGTACTGGGCAGACAAATATTTGTTGAATCAATGAACAAAATGCGATATATCATCCAACTCTTTAGAGACAGTCATTTACATAATACTAGCCTTCATAAATTCCTTGCCTTTTAATATAAACACGTATCTGTTTAGTAGCATTACTGTATAGCACATCACTTCAATTTCTTTGTTTCTAATTATTGTAGCACAGGTAATGTGGGTAATTGTAAATCAGTAATTCCTTGAGATCTTCTGTTGAAATATTTAATCGTAGCTTGCCTATAATACTGAATACTTGAGTCACAATACTAGCCATCCAGATGACAAATAGAATTGCATAGATCTGAAGTACAAGCAAGGTTATGATTTTTTGAATGAGCATGCAGTAGCATTTCCTGTGTCTGTCTATAAACACCGTCTTCAGTCCCTTATCTTCACACAATGCCCACTGTGGCAAACCATGACCTCTTGTACTCTCTTTCAATACCTCAGACTCAGTTTCCAACTGTTTTAGATAATCACAACAAAGTTAAGGCATATAATTTGTTTCTATAGAACAATGCATGACAAGACAAGTCCAAATAAAATGTAACCAATAGAAATAATCATGTGTGACCAGCAAAACAATTACACCTGTAATCTGTAAAATTTTAGCTAGTTCCAGTACCCACCCCCCCCCATTTTTCTATATTTCACAGTATCATTCTGTGTAGCTAATTCTTACCATGGAAAACATGTCAGAAATGGTTTGCAAATTGAAAACTGTCTTTAATGGTTACTTTTTTAAAACACTCCTTCATATATCCTATTGGCTGTTGTATCAAAGATTCACTAGCCCAAACCAATCCAATACAAGGACTAAATTGTCTAACCTGAAAGTAAAATAAATTTTCAAAATCACCTCTCAAACAAGTCCCAGTAGTCACTGTTGACCACTGTAACCATGCCAGGAATGCCAGCAGCAAAGACTGCTTGTGACCTCTCCTTGTCACTATTAAACATCAAAAGCAGGGGAGGATTCTGCTTGCTCCAACATTGACAAGTCAACCACTCTGTCTTACAATATAAGATAATCTAAATGTTTATAATCATATTCATTATAATACATCTTTGGCTAAAAAATGACTATAACTTAACAGTCTTCCTAGGATATACTAGGAAGTATATCCTAGTATTATTGTGTTTTTGGTAGAGACAGGAGACAGGGTTTTGCCAGGTTTTCCAGGCTGGTCTCGAACTCCTGGCCTCAAAGTGCTGTGATTACCATGCCTGGTAGCATATACGTATTCCTAAGGGTAAAAGATAGCTGCACACGAATTTGCCCCATTAAGATATTCCTCCACTGTTGTATGCATATAAGCATATGTGTGTTGGAGCGCTTACATTATTTCAAATATTTTTGAATGCCCTCTTACCACTTATTAACATAATAATTACTGAGAACTCATAGTAAAAGTCATTTGACCCACTCCCTCTACTTTCTTTTAGATACAACTTCTTATCTAAAAGTTAGAAACAGGCTGCCTAAATGCCTACAATACCATAAATTCTACTCCCTGATAGAAGAGAGAGAAATGCAAATATCTATTAAACTGAACAAGAACAAAGCAAAAGTCGATCAAAGTAGGAAATTTTAAGTATTGCAAGCAAAGTGTGAAATCTTACATATTTAGATTAAGTAACTTTACTGTGATTACACAGGCATAATTACCGTTAGAAGTCCGACGAAAGAGTGCAAGGCCAGAAATGTTAATGCACTTTCAAAATGCTAGTTGGGAAGACCAGGGAATTAACACCGAAGACTCTGGTTGTGTTTGCCCCAAGTGCTGGGTCAAATCACTGCTGTATATCAGTCAGTCCCACCTCCTAGTGTCCAAGAATGGCTGTGGAATTTTGATTGACACTCCTGTGAGACAGTGGTATTCCTAAACCAAAGTAAATCCTGCAACCAGTGTTTGTTAACCTCTCCAACTTTGAAAATCAGCGCTCTTTACCCTGGTTCTTTCCTTTAAAAAAAGAAACAATTATTCTGTGACATCTAAAAGCACACAGAAGCAGTCCCCTCTCCAGGGATATTCCTTCTTTCTCATAGCAATTCCCTTGATTCATTCCATCCTGTGTCTTTGTTAGAGGACTTTACAGTCCTCCTAGGAACCACATAACAACATGTATACTGGTCTGGGAGAAGAAACAAAGCATCAGTAAATATTCCAGTTTGTGGAAAGCTGGAGATGAGGGCAACCTTGGATAGGGCCCTGCCAGACTAACAAGTTCAGGCTTATAATAGCTGTTTTTTTGCAATATGAAAGAATTAAGCAATATTTGATGGGTACAATGTTATATATGCAACACAAATCAAATAAAACAAAAGTAAATGCACCCCCAAAATAAGTATTAATTACAGTGTATGCTAAATGAGACCAGAAATCTGGCTTTTTCCCAGAACACTTAAGGCAATCATTCTCTGAGAATATTGATGACGTACATCCTCATACACTCACATACTGAATTAATATTTATCACATGGTCACTGTGTGCTCAGAACTCTGCCACAAAGTGGAAGAAAACGTGCCCCTACTGTGAGGATTTCTATAATGTACTTCAAATACTTTGATACATATTATTGTGTATATATGAGTTTGGTACTTTTAGTCTGCTTTCATGAAGTGGACAGTTACCCTGGTTGAGAACATTCAGTCTAGAGCTGGTCCTTAGCCTTTAATAGAAGTCCAAAATTTAGTTAATTTTTATCTCTTTAGAACAGAAGATTGGCATAATAAATACTAACAGTGAGATTTTCAATAGAGAAATTAACGGTATCAGAGATTTATGAACTGGCTAGAATTATTACTAGTTAAGTCTCTACTTTTACATAACAGAGTAAAAAAAAAATCTACCAAGGACTGTTATCTAAAGTTTAGGTCAGAAATTGCCTGTTGTCTAGCTATAGATTTTAGAGCATTCTTGGTTATTGAAGTTACCAGTATTTACCAAGACAACCAATAGTGCTGTCTGTCTAAATTGGCCTAGGTAATTAAGCGTTGCTAGGTAATTTCAAGGAGTTCACATTCTAGAGATGCAGCTTATACACAGAGGACAATTCTTTATGTAAATGCATGGGTAGAAGACCACAAAGTCTCCAGGACTAATAGGAAATGCACATTTGTTCAGATATAAATAACTGTGACTCACAGTTTAAGGAACTTTCCCCTACTTCTGTGTAGAATACATTTCTTGTCTTTCCTTTCTTATTTTCTCACTGTAGATATCTAGATATCTAGTCCTGATCATTTAACAAATGAGGGTTCAGAGACCCCCAGAGTTACAAACACTTTTTCTAAATCATCCTAATGATTATTTTAAAATGTAACTAGAATATTGTTTTGTTTCATTCCTTTTCTATTTCCACTTGTTATCTCTTTTTAACATCTTTCTCCAAGTTTTGCTGTAATGTTTGATACGGTAATTGCTTTAATTTTTGGTGTATGCCATTATTCTTCTTTGTTCTCCTTCAGCAATGCTAGTGATGTAGGATTTTTCTTCTTGGTCACTTTGCAAGCCGGGGACCCTCTGCCAGCCATGCCCCACCTGGGCCTCTCTTGGCCACACTGGCATGTCTCAGCTTATACCAACATTCATCATTTCCTGAGCTCTTGTCTCATGCCCAAGAAGAATGAGGATATGGTGAATATTGGACGGTGAGGAGGACAGAGAATAATTTTATTGAGTGATGTAACAGGTTTCAGCAGAGAGGAGATGCAAGGGTGGTCCCCTACCTGAAGGTGGGAAAGTCCCCATGTGACTGGGTCTGGGGCCTTTTATGGACTCAGAATGGGGAGTGTGTGCTGATTGTGAAAAAGATTAAAGCAAAGACACCACTCAAAGGTGGGCATGACAGTGTAGTAAAACCAGTTTGGAAAGGGAAGGTATACGTAAAATAGGTGAAGGGTGGGGATCCATCAGAGGAAAGCACGCCAAACAGGAAGAAAAGTTCTCAATCCAGTCTGAGGATTTAACCTGTAGTGTGGCTTTCAGACTTTAAACTGTCTTCAGCTGGAGGTGGGATTTCAACGGGGACCTGCTGCTATCTGCCTAGGCATTTGGCTGTCTCTTGCCACTCTCACTAGTTAACTTAATATTAAGCTCCTGGATAACTGGAATAATGTATACCTCTTTTTCATTTCCATACACTGTTACTAGTGCCCTGTTACTAGTATTAAGTTAATTTTTAAAATTATTTTGATTCTCTAGTGTTCTTTGGATTTTTTTAAATGACCTTTAAATTATTTAAATTATGAAACATAATACCTTATTTTTGTTCTAATACATTTATTTATTTCTTCCCTCACATGTGAGACAACTTGAAAAATTCTATCAAAGGATATGGAAGGGGACAAATATTTATTCACCTATTACCATGAGTCAGCTATCATGTTAAAGGCTTCCATGTACTATTTGTCCCAAAGCATTCTATCAACTACTGCTGTCACATGTTTACAGATGAGATAACACAAGAAAATGTTAGGAAAATTAGATCAATGTAAACATGCCCAGAATATGGGCATCCTCTGTAGATATTGGAAGTTTGGTTTCAGACTGCTATAATAAAGTAAATATCACAATAAACTGAGTCACACAAATTTTGTTTCCCACTGCATATAAAAGTATGGTAACCCTATACTGTAGTCTATTAAGTGTGCCATACCATTAAAAAATGTACATCCTTTAATTTTAAAATACCTTATTGCTAAAAAAAAATACTAACAATTATAATAATCTTTTTGCTGGTAGAGAATCTTGCCTGGATATTGATGGCTACTGACTGATCCAGGTGGCGGTTGCTGAAGGTCAGGGTTGTGGCAATTTCTTAAAATGAGAGAGTAAAGTTTGCTGCATCACTTGGAAAAATCATTTGACTTTCCTATAGCATGCAATGCTGTTTTGATAGCATTATACCCAAAGTAGAACTTCTTTTAAAACTGGAACAATCCTCTCAAACCCTGCCACTGCTTCATCAACCAACTTTATGTAATATTCTATATTCTTTGTTGTCATGTGTGGTGTTATGATATATATTGTTTTTTTTAATTTTTAAATTTTTTAATTTTTTTTATTTTTTATTATACTTTAAGTTCTAGGGTACATGTGCATAACGTGCAGGTTTGTTACATATGTATATTTGTGCCATGTTGGTGTGCTGCACCCATTAACTCATCAGCACCCATCAACTCGTCATTTACATCAGGTATAACCCCCAGTGCAATCCCTCCCCCCTCCCCCCTCCCCATGATAGGCCCCGGTGTGTGATGTTNCAATCCCTCCCTCCTCCCCCCTCCCCATGATAGGCCCCGGTGTGTGATGTTCCCCTTCCCGAGTCCAAGTGATCTCATTGTTCAGTTCCCACCTATGAGTGAGAACATGCGGTGTTTGGTTTTCTGTTCTTGCGATAGTTTGCTGAGAATGATGGTTTCCAGCTGCATCCATGTCCCTACGAGGGACTCAAACTCATCCTTTTTTATGGCTGCATAGTATTCCATGGTGTATATATTGGTTTTTGTCTACCTTTTCTGGTACGTAATTCCCATAGCCCTAGATACAGACTTTTTGTTATCATGTATATCAGGCCTTAGAAAGCAGAATCTCCCTCCAGTCCTCCTTTCACTTGCCCCAAGGCAGGACGCTAATCTTTCCCCTCCCTTCTGATTGTTAGTCTCAAGACTCCCCAGAGAGGGTCCCACTCTATATACTGGGGGAAGGAATGCTGAAGTCAGGAAGCTTCCATAAAAACTCAAGAGGACTGGGTTTGGTGAGCTTCTGAATAGCTAAATGCTTGAAGGTTCCTAGAGGGTGGGGGGTGGCATGCCAGGAAGGGCATGAAAGCTCTGCACACCTTCCCCCATACGTTGCCCCATCCATCTCTTCATTTGTAAGCTCCACACACCTTCCCCCATACCTTGCCCCATCCATCTCTTCATTTGTATCCTTTATAATAAACCGGTAAACATAAATAAGTGTTTCCCTGACTTCTGTGAGCTGCTTCAAGCAAATTAATCAAACCCAAAGAGAGGGTAATGAGAACCCCAATTTGAAGCTGGTTGGTATTCCTGGAGGCTTAGACTTGTGACTAGTGTAGAAAGAAGGGTGCAGTCTTGGGGACGAAGCTCCCAACCTGTAGGATCTAACTATTTCCATGTAGGTAGTACCGGAACTGAGTTGCAGGACATCCAACTAGTGTTCGCTGCTTGGTGTGTGTGGAAAACCTCCACACTTTGTTGTCATGGAACTCTGCTTTTGTGATGATTGCTGTGGCATGAGGCAGAGGAAAAACATGGTTTAGAGAGTTTTTCCCTACACATCATGTCAACAGTGTTCATAGCATCTTCACCAGGAGATTTCATTTAAAAAAAACAAAAAAACAAACAAACAAAAAAAACCAAAAACAAAACATTTTCTTTGCTCAATTAAAAAAGTAATTTCTCCTTCACTGAAGTTGTATCATGAGATTACACCAATGCAGTTACATCTTCAGGCTTCACTTCTAATTCTAGTTTTCTTGCTATTTTCACCACATCTATAGTTGTTTCCTTCTCTGAAGTCTTGTAACCCTCAGTCATCCGTGATGGTTGCAATCAACCTTTTCCAAACTCCTATTGATGTTGATATTTCAACCTTTCCTATGAATCACAAATATTATCAATGGCATCTGGAATGGTGAATTACTTTCAGTTGGTTTTCAATTTGCTTTGTCCAGATCCATCATATGAATTACTATCCATGGAAATTATAGCTTTGTTTGTTTGTTTGTTTGTTTCCATTTTGAGCCAGAGTCTCACTCTATCACCCAGGCTGGAGTGCAGTGGTGCAAAATTGGCTTACTGCAACCTCTGCCTCCTGAGTTCAAGCGATTCTCCTGCCTCAGCCTCTTGAGTAGCTGGGACTACAGGTGTGTACCACCATGCCCAGCTAATTTTTGTGTTTTTAGTAGAGACAGAGTTTCACAGTATTGGCCAGGCTAGTCTTAAACTCCTGACCTCAAGTGACTGCCATCCTCCTAGTTCTTAAGTAATAACTCTTGAAAGTCAAATGACTCTGATCTCTGGGCTACAAAACGGATCTTGTGTTAGCAATGAAAACAACATTAATCTCGTTGAACATACCCATCAAAGCTCTCAGATGACCAGCTGCATTGTTAATCATCAGTTGTATTTTGAAATAAATCATTTTATTCTGAGCAGTAGGTCTCAACAGTGGGCTTAAATTATTCAGTAAACTATGCTATAAACAGATGTGCCAGCATCCAGCCTTTGTTGTTCCATTTATAGAGCTCAAGCAGAGTAGACTTAGAGTCATTCTGAAGGGCCCTAAGATTTTTATAAGGGTTGTAAGCATTGATTTCAACTTAAAGTCACCAGCTGCATTAGCCCCTAACTAGAGAGTTAGCCTGTCCTTTGAAGGTTTGAAACCAGGCATTGACTTTTCCTCTCCAGCTATGGAAGTCCGAAATGGCACCTTTTTCCAATGGAAGGCTGTTTTGTCTACATTGAAAATCTGTTGTTTAGTGTAACCACCTTCACTAATGATCTTAGCCAGATCTTCCAGATAACTTGCTGCAGCTTCTTCACTTGATGTTTTATCTTGTACTTTTATGTTATGGAGATAGCTTCTTTCCTTAAACCTCATGAACCAACCTCTGTGAGTTTCACACTTTTCTTCTGCAGCTTCCTCACCTTTTTTACTTTCATAGAATGAAAGTGAGTAAAGACCTTCCTCTGGATTGGGCTCTGTCTTACAGGAATATTGTAGGTGGTTTAATCCACCCAGACCCCTCAAACTTTCTCTATATCAGCAATAAGGCAGTTTTACTTTCTTATCATTTGTGTGTTCACTGGGATAGCACTTTTAATTTCTTTCAAGAACTTTTTCTTTGCATTTGCAACTTAGCTAACTGTTTGGTATCAGAGGCCTAGTTTTCAACCTATCTTAGCTTTCAATATGCCTTCCTCACTAAGTTTAATTATTTCTAGTTTTTTATTTAAAATAAGAGATATGTGACACTTCCTTTCACTTGAACATTAGAGGCCATTGTAGGGTTACAAATTGACCTAGTTTCAATCTGGTCATGTCTCAGGGACTAGGGTGGCTCCAGGAGAGGTAATGAGAAAGGGGAACAGTGTAGCAGTCAGAACACATACAATATTATGTTTGCTGTCTTACATGGTACAGTTTGTGGTGTCCCAAAACAATAGTAACATAAAAAATTACTGATGACAAATCACCATAACAGATATAATATCAAAAAAGTTTGAAATACTGCAGAAATGACCAAAATGTGACACACAGACATGAACTGAGCTCACGCTGTTGAAAAAAATGACACCAATAGACTTGCTCAAAGCAAGGTTTCCATAAACCTTCAATTTGTAAAATAGTAATAACTGCAAAGCACAACAAAATGAGGTATGCCCGTAGTATGCAGTAGGTGACCTTGAGGTTATGCATCCAGTTGGCTGGTGATATCAAAGATTAGTAGGAAAACATAAGGATATGATATAGTTTGAATAGCTGCCCCTTCTGAACCCTTGTTGAAACTTGATCCCCAGTGTTAGAGGTGCAGCCAAATGGGAGGTCTCTGGGTCATGGGAATGGATCCCTCATGAATGGCTTGGTGATATCCTCCTGGTAATGAATGAGTCCTTACTCTATTATTAAATAGTTCCCATGGGATCTGATAGTTAAAAAGAGTCTGGCACCTTCCTTCCCTCTCTCTGCGTGTAATACCTGCTCTCCTTCCCATGCTGTCATGGGTGGAAGCTTCCTGAAGCTGCTATCAGAAGCAGATGCTGGTGCCATGTTTCTTGTACAGCCTGCAGAACCATGAGTTACAAATAAACCTCTTTTCTTTAAAAATTACCCAGCCTCAAGTATTTCCTTATAGGAACATAAAACAGACTAAGACAGAATGCATGGGAAAGTACAGGCATTTTCTGGTTCATGTCTAAATCCTTGCCTTTTGTCAATATAAATCTCTCAACAGATGCATTTATCTATACAACTTTGACGTTTTAAAATTATTTTTATTTCCATATACAGATTTCAGTTAAAACATTTATTCACATAGTCATTTATTTTAATAATTATTCTTGAAACCAGATATTTCTGGGTCCAGAGAATTTAAAACTAAATAAAATCAATAACACCCTAGCTTAATGATAATAAGCTTACACTGAAATTTAGAAAATTATAAACTAGCACAATAGGTACTATCATGGAAAGTTTATAGCACAACCTACAAAGGGAGAAGGTTTTAGGAGAGATGGCAAGCTCCATAAAGAAAATGATATTCCAGGTTCTTTCTCAAACAAGAGTCAGAGATCAGTTACCATCTATTGGTCAATGCAGAGGAGGGATAAAAGCAGAGGATATTTCCCCATCCATAGAAAGATTTGGCAATTTTTACCAGAGGCCAGGGACTTTGAGAATGAAAACATAAAAAAGATGTCGTGGTAACTTCAAAATAAGTAAGTCATTTCAAATTAATAGAGCATCTGCTGTGTTGAGGCATTATTAGGGAAAAGGTGTAATTTTCATCTTACAATTCAAAAGCAATTAGTTTTAAAATGCTAAAAGTTCTATGTTGATTTATATGAAGAAGCACTAATAGAGACTAAAAATTCTGCTTCAGAGCACAAAAATTGTACATAATGCTATAAAGTGAAGAACTTACTGGATGCATTTTATAACCATCTTTATTATTTGGTAACTTTAGAGCTGACTTATTATAAAATATATCCAAGTTTACTTTGAAAATAATGAATGCAAAGTTAAAAGTATATATATAAGTTTGAAAGCATTTTAATGATTTTTAAATCTAAAACTATTCAAGCTTAAAATATTAGGAAGTATTTATGGCAGTTATGAATTTCTTTGCTCTTTTGTTATGTAAACATTGCAAAGACTTTTAGTATATTCAGTGCCTCTTACTATGGATAAATGCATATCATCTTACTGTGAATGTTAAGGGTAAGAAAAATCAAACACTTATATTGAGGCCTGAGACCATGAGAAACCCAAGATTGTGTAAATAACAATTCACAATAAAATATAAAGTAATACATTCTTAAAGGAATTAAATACAGAATAGTTTTTTCCATTTGAAAGCAAAGATGAAAATATTTTAAATAAAATTTTCTTTTTCACCCTAAAACATTCTTTTACACTAGTGGCTAATGCTGAGAGTGTTTACTGCAGAGCAGACAGTGCTTACCACAAACCATATCCTATTCTGAAAACACAGGACCATCTAAATTGATCTTCAGAATACTCTTTAAGTGTCACTATTTTCACAGTATTACAAATGGCAAAAATGATGCTCTGTGAGGTTAGCTAAATTGCTTAAGGTCAAACAGTGCTGAGCTAAGAGTTAAATGCTGGCTGCTGCATTCAGACCCTAAATGCAGGGTCTAAATATACATATCACACTGTAATCTATTACTATTCATATGAAACAATGTAAAAAAACCAAAGCATTTATGAAATTTCTAAAAATTTTAACAATATTCATGAAAGAATATGTATTATGCATGACAGAAAATGGTAATAATCTTTACATAAACAATAAAATTCTGTCCTAAACTAAGTAATTTTTGCAATGAATTTAGGTGTGACCAACTTTTGGTACTTCAATGTCTTACCAGTTTCACCTCTCTAATGACAACGCCCTAGAAGACCGTAGCACAGATATAATTGAAAAGAGTATCATAGCCAAGTGAGAAACAAACTTCAGCATCCAATGTATATTTGAAGAGTTTGTTTTTCTCACAGCAATGTTTTTTCTTTTTTTTTGCGTGGAGTCTCGCTCTGTTGCTCAGACTGGAGTGCACCAGCACGATCTCTGCTTACTGGAACCTTTGCTTTATGGGTTTAAGCAATTCTCTTACCTCAGTCTCCCAAGTAGCTGGGACTACAGGCATCTGCCACCACGCCAGCTATTTTTTTTTTTTTTAAATTAGAGATGGGGTTTTGCCATGTTGGATAGTCTGGTTTCGAACTCCTAACCTCAGACGATCCACCTACCTCAGCCTCCCAAAGTGCTGGGATTATAGGTGTGAGCCACCGTGCTTGGCCCTTCACAGCAATTTTACTTTTTAAAAATTATTTGGAGGATACATATATTTTATTTTTAATTTTTTTTTTAACTTTTAAGTTCAGGGGTACACATGCAGGTATGTTACATAGGCAAACTGTGTCATGGAGGTTTGTTGTACAGATTATTTCGTCACCCAGGTATTAAGCCTAGTATGCATTAGTGATTTTTCCTGATTCTCTCCCTCCACTGTCCACCCTCTGAAAGGCCCCACTGTGTGTTGTTCCCCTGTGTGTGAGGATACATATATTTTAATTTTCAAAAATTGAACTCATGTAAATTAGAATAGGACCTACTGTGACAGAAGTTACTTCCACTCTTTCCACCTCATCTCTCCTCACTGAGCTCTGATTTCGCATTAGATATTTCATGTCTATGTGATGATGAAACCTCTCCTAAGCTACAGAGGTTGAATACTGATTGGTCTAAGCCACAATTCTCCTTGATAATGAGATGTATACCAAGTATCTAACAACATGCTGACACTGAGGCATAAAAACAAGTCAGCTACAGAGCTGCAGAGAGCGTTTTCTGTTTTAAAAGACTGAAAGAAGACAGAAATTTGTTTCTTACTGCTGTTAGGCATTGTTATAGAAAGACATGATCCTTCCAATTACTGTAGTCACTTTGTACTTGTAAGATAACAGTAAGAAAAACCAACCTAAAGCCCTAGGAATTAATTAATATCAGTGAGCCTAAGGATGATTCCAAGCTGGTTAATTCAGTCTATTGACTCCTTATGACATGAACAACAAAAAAAGTCCCTCCAAAACTGCTTTTTTTGGATTGTTTTGTTACTTGCAGGCAAAATCATCCCAACTGGTCACAACTGTAGACTTCAGAAAATGCTTGAGATTTATTTTCATAGTATTTGTCAAATAATAAATATTAGAAAATAATTATCAGCTTCCAAAATGCTAACTTTTCTCTAGAGTAATCACTTTAAAATATTGGACTGTCATACCATCTTGATAACACAATTATTTGCTCAAACTGCATATGTGTGTGTGCGCACGCATACACACAAACACACACACACACGGTCCCCAACTTACAATGATTCAACTTATAATCTTCTAACTTCACAATGATGCAAAAGCAATACACATTCAGTAGAAACCATAATTCAATACTAGATTTAATAAATTCCATGATATATTCAACATTTTATTCTAAAATATGCTCTTAGATGATTTTGCCAAAACGTAGGCTAATGTTAAGTGTTCTGAGCACATTTAAGATAGGCTAGTCTGATCTATGGTATTCAATAGGTTAGATGTATTAAATGCAATTTTACAATGATATTTTCATATTTTTAAGTTTAGTAGATTTATTGGGATAGTACCCTACAATAAGTCAAGGAGTATCTATAGAATCAACTCTAAAGAACAAAGAAATACCATAAGATTTCCTATTGCTTAGAAAGATAGAGTTCTTTAAAGGAAGAAAATGATATCTGTTAAGTCTTTAAAAACAAATCAAAATTAAATCAAAATTCAAAATTAAGTCCAAGCTTCTATCCTTCCTAAAAACAGAATTATCCTGACAAAGGAAAAGTGAAATATAAAATTAATCAATCTGAACCAAAGAAAAGCTATCATGGAAACCAAGAAAAAGTCTTCCATTTGTTTTGGTCAGACTACTAGAGAAAACTCCAAGAGTTTTCATGAAGCTTGCCACCTTAGAATTTTTTGGGAGAAATTATGAAGAGTAAAGAAATAATACGATCCCAAGCTGTGAGTTAAGAGAAAGGAAACGTGCTAAAGAACTAACTTGTTCATTCAAACACGAACTGACCTTTCATCATACTCCAGACTTTGAGCATGACACTGGCATACAAAAATGAATAAAATATGGTCTTGAACAGATTGTGATTTTGTTGATAGGAGATAGATTGTAAAATAACAGAAGGGCTTCAATGGATGAATAGATATTTTCTAGTCACAGAAGATGGAAAAAGGACAATGGAAGCAGAAAGAACAGCATGCATAAATTCAGAGGCAAAAAGGAAGTGATATGCTTGCAAAAGTACAAAAACTGTTTTCAGGGAAGTGGCAAAACGTGAGGAAGATGGGTGGATACCAGACCTTGAAGCCCCCTGCATGATATTCTAAGGAGCTTGAACTTTATTCTGTAAGTGGAATAGAACAATTAAGTAATTATAAGTTGAGGGAGTGACAGGATACGAGTTTGTACTTTTAAAAGGTCACATGAAAAGCAATAAATTGGGTTGAGAAATTCAGTTAGATGACTAATGAATGAATGCTGGAAACACACAAGACCCTGAACTAAACTTGTATTCAGCCTAATGAAGGGAATGTGATCTCATTCTAGGCAAAGTTTGGATTAACGGGGAACGTGCTTACAATTTATAGTGGCAGCCATGGCAAAGAGGGCTGTAAAATTGAAAAGCAAGCCCTAAGAGTCATTATCACAAGTAGGAGAAATACTTTTGGTTAGCTTTCATCTTGACGGCATTCTGGAACGTAACAGCAGGGGTAGATAGAAGAGAAGTAATGAAAATTGGATATATCCCTACGCAAGCAGAGGGGAAAAAAACACTAAAGGTCAAAGGAACAAAGAACTTAGCATTTCTTTTATATTGGCATTAGTTGGAGTGACAAATCCAGTATAAAAAGCTAACGAGTAGCAGAGCAAATAACAAGGGCACCCACAGTTTTCAACTGATATCAGGAAATATTTAATTTCGCAATTTCTCACTTCACATTATAAACTGGTGTATTGGAATTGGGGTCAAGAATGCAGATTTGGTTTCCAAGGAAGGGCAGAATCAGGGAAGTACTTCAGTGTCATGGTGGGGAATTTGAGGGAAAGATGGAGCTGCGAAGCAGCAGCAGCAAAGATTAAGACACAGAGGGCTCCCCTGCAAAAAAACCATAGGCTGATGAACAAGAGACATTGATAATTTCATTTTTATTCTGGAGTCAGGAACTAGACTTAAGTAAAGAAGAACCTAATCAGGAAGAAGGAATGAATAAACTAATTGTATGAACCTGCTTTTTAGTGAACATATGTATAGATTCTCTTGTTGGCCACTGGGTGTATAAAATGTAAATACATTATGATGGTCTAAAAATGTAGGACAAAGAGTGAAAGAGAGCCTGTCTAAACCCAGTGGAAAACAAGGAGGCTCTCCAAGAAATAATCTGGGTAGTTTTGCAATTAAAACAATCACCATTTTTTCTCCACAACACGGATGTGCTCTGCAGAAACAAGGATTCGATATAAACAAAAAAGAGAATGATGCCCATTTTATTCTGGTATAATTTATATAAGTAGTTTAAAAATATCTGTGATGTGTTAAGAGTTTGTGGAAAAACATCAAGTATAGGAATATTTCTAGTAAGAAAGCTGATTGGCATTAATGCTCTTTTATTTTCATTTCAAATAGATAACTGCAGCTAAACCGGGCATACAAAATATCTCTTTGACTTTCAGAAAAATAATAAATGTTTATCTGTAACAACTTTTCAGACAGTAATATTACAGAGTATAGACATCCAAAAGCATATTAGCTAATTATATGCATTTGGTTCTGCATAAAATAGATACCAAAAGTACTATCTTAACTTCCCAAGTAACTAGTAGATATTTTATATTTATTGATAGTATTTACCTTTTATTAATGTTAACAAGGAGTCAACTCGGTTATCAGGGTCCTACTCTAATTTAACTTTTGAACTATTCAAATTTAAGAATCAAAAGTGCTGACTAGACTTAAATAAACCCCCTCTCTTAGGCCCATGACAAGCATCTCTCATCTATAAAAGATTCATGCCTCTTTGTCTCATTAAAAGTTAAAATTTTAACTGGGATTTTACTTCTTAACTAGTTTCCTGTTCAGTAAATTATTTCTGGCTCACATAAAACAGAGCTACATGTTTTATTCCAAAATAGGAAAGATGAAGCAGGATCTTGTGAAAGGATAGACCTTAAGGAGGAAGTGAAAAATGACATCTTTCTTGGTTTAGATGATATCTTCAAGAGTAACTGAAGGAACAAACTCTGTAAAATAGAATCGAAGTAGCTTATTAACAAGATACTATGATAAATACAGCAGAGGTTAAAACACACTATTTCTCTTGTATTGCCTTCATCATATTTTAAGACCGACCCCCACCTCCCTGCAAAAAAAAGAATAGAGAAACTTAATTTTACATATGGCACTGAAACTTTGAATTTATCATGCAGCTCATGTTTAAAACACATATATGTATAATGTAAATAAAGTAGTACACATATGAATATAACAAATGTTTTAACTATTACATTACCATAAAGAAAAGATGCTTTTTCTTTATGTGACTTATGGAATCAAGTTAATTTATAGCCTTATCTCTCCTCGTCTCTCTACCACTACTTCCTGTACAGATTCATGAGAAGTTACAAAGTAGATTATTACCATGGGATATTTGTCAATATTTCTATTCATTTTCAATCCATATACTACCTAAACATATGGAATATTATTCAATCACAGACTTGAATCACTTACTAGATTTTTTTTTTTATTTAAGCAAAGCTTATGATGAAAGTCTGAATTCTTAAAAAAATGCTTAGTGGATGTAAAGTGTTCTCACCACAAAAATAATAGCTATGTGATATAACACACATGTTAAGTGGCTAGACTGAGTCCATTCCACAATGTTTATACATTTAAGACACAGTGAATACATACAATTATATCTGTCAATGTGGAAAATTAAAGAAATAAAAATGACAAAAGAAAGTCTATGGTTGTATAATAGAAAAAGTCAGATTATCTCTTCTATTTCAGGTGGCATCTGGAATATCTAAATAGAAAGTTGAGCATATGTATTTAACCACATTTATATGAATTCCACAGAGGTGCATATTTTCAGAAATACGTTTTAAGATAATTCCCAACTGCAGGATTCTACGATCTGATTAGCATGTTATTCATCTATATAGTAAGTAGAAAGATCCCTTAATTTCTTCATAAGAAGCTTTGAGTAATTAAAATTTCATTCTATTGTATTTTATATGTGCCCATGGCATATTTTTTTTCATTTATATAACAAATTAGTTTTATGGTATATGTGCAAAGAAAAGAATCAATTCCCCCAAACAATTTGTGCACAATTATCATTTTTATACACAGACTGATCTCTTGGTCTTTCAGGTTGCTAGCGTAACAGGAATGAGATTTTGTACTAAAGTACTCCATATATTGAGCATATATTATAGAGCTTAAGAAGGAAATTCAAAAGAATCTTATTTCAACAGTCAAAAGTAGTAGAAATTGGATTCTAAGTGTGCACATTTAATTACTGAAGTAGCAAAGAACTTTGTAATGTGAAGAGAAAATAGCCCATCATCCAGGAGCTGGCCTGGTATTATTAGTTAGGCCTTGCTGTTTCTGGACACAGGTCCAGCACTCACTGGTTGGCCTTGGTATTTGTTCTGCTGAACACAAACAATTCACAGAACATTTACTTTAGATAAAACCATTCTGTGATCATGATGAGTCAAGACAAAATGAGACCCTTTTATGTCTGAACCCAGAATGATTATGAACACTGTCCAAGCCGCAGATACTACACATTCCCTTCCCACTTACTATGAGTGACTCTTCTTCTTTATCAATTACAGCTTTAGCTTCAGTCTAGTCTTCCCTTGTCCTAAATAAGATTAAGGCAACCAATCATAAAATTATCCTGCCTCCTGACAACATCCAATTCAGAGCAAACCTCTATTTCCTTCAGTATCACCCCTCAACCCTCCCCAGTCAACCAACCAAAGTCCAAACTCTAGAATAGATTTTTCCTAACATGTTCTTACTGGGTCACTGTCAGTTCCCTATGGTACACTTCTCTCTCTTTGCAATGAGTAATGAACTTGTCTCACTACAGGTGTGTTCCTGTTGTTCTTTGGTTAAAGAAAGGACATTGGCAGTAATAAAGCACCTAAGAAACTTGGCTCCTAACTCCAGTGCTATCAGGAAGCTCTGATGTATATGCTAGCACCATCTCTCAGAATTTTCAAGATGACTAAAGAGAAACTCAAAGAAGAAAAATTAGAAGATGCTTGAGTGAGGAGAAACAGGAGAGATTATTATGGATGTGCAAAATGACATGGGACAACAATTTTGAGGTTAGAGCTTCTGTGTCATGCATAGGAGAAAGAAGCAGGCTGAGACAAGAAACGTGGCCAGGTCAGAATACAGGGGCAGAGCATCCACTGAAAGGCCATGAAACACCCAAGAGCTTTATTATAATTCTGTTCAAGGCAGGGCGCAGTGGCTCGTGCCTAAAATCCCAGTGGATTGCGGGGCCCAGTGGGGAGGACTGCTTGAGGCCATTAGTTTGAGACCAGCCTGGGCAACATAGAGAGACCCTGCCTCTACAAAAAGAAACAACCACAAAAATTAGCTGGGCATGGTGGTGTGTACCTGTAGTACCAGCTTCTTGGGAGGCTGATGGGGGTAAGATTACTTGAAGCCAGGAGTTTGAGATTACAATGAGCTATGACTGTGCCACTGCACTCCAGCCTGACTGACAGAGCTAGACCCTGTCTCTAAATAATAAAAAAATCTTGCCGGGTGCCATGGCTCAGGCCTGTAATCCCAGCACTTTAGGAGGCCGAGGCAGGTGGATCACGAGTTCAGGAGATAGAGACCAGCCTGGCTAACACGGTGAAACCCTGTCTCTACTAAAAATCCAAAAAATTAGCCGGGTGTGGTGGCGGGCACCTGTAGTCCCAGCTACTCGGCAGGCTGAGGCAGGAGAATCGCTTGAATCCAGGAGGCAGAGGCTGCAGTGAGCCAAGATCAAGCCACTGCACTCCAGCCTGGGTGACAGAGCAAGATTTTGTCTCAAAAAAATAAATAAATAAATAAAATAACTGTTCAAAATCTGTTCAAAAGAAGATAGAGGAAAATTCTAAGTCTGTTGCACTAAAACTTCACTAAAGAAGCCTGAGTGACTACACTGAAGATATACTATTCTTGTATTTATAAAAGATGACATAAAAATAGCATAATATTAGGAAGCTAAATTACCCTCTCCGTAAATGGCTACCAAAATAATTGTAGGTGGATTTTAAATAACTTCCTAGAAGGGATTAAAAATCTTAGGTAGTCTGAGGTGGGACATTTAGAGCGCAAATATAGATTCAGGGAAACAATAAGGATAATGATAATGATAATTACAATGACAATATAGTAACAATTTTTAAAAAGGCATTGTAAATACCAAGTTAAACATTTTTTTATCGTTTTCATGCACCAATTTTTGAGAACTACTGTGATAAATCTAGTCTCATTTAATTAGCTGTTAAAAGTGAGCTGTGTGCTTTTGGATAATACTTCTCACTCTTCAGTTTGCAGTATTCACTTGCCAGTCCTTGTTTTCCAAGGAAGGATTTAAACCTAGATCAGACCCAGAGCTTGGCTCACCCCTCACAGTGCACGTCCTTTGCTAATCTTATCTTGCCCTCAACCCTTTGCCTACATAGCAAGCACCTGCTGGGTGATTATACTTGTAACCTGAACCAAATTCTGATCTGGCTCCCCTCACCAACAGATCACAAGCCAGAAGACAGGCAAATACTAACTCAAGCTTTTTGCGACTATTTTTTCTGACTCTAATGCTGTATTACATCTCCTAACAAGCTCTTGTTGAACTCTTCAGATTACATGTGAAATTATTCTGCTATCATAGTTTGAATCATCAGCTTTGTTTTATTTATATATGCTTTTATTCCCTCCAATTACATTGGCAATTGATTAATCAGTAGCCCTTGCAAGAGTAAACTTAAATACATTCCTAAAGTATTTTTAGTTTGGACTTCTGATTGATTGGAGAAAACGTGGGAATCAACAAAACAAAAACCTGACACCCCCCTCAAGTAGCTCTCAGCAGGTCTAGGAAGGCAGATTCATAAACAGACAATTCTAACAGGCTGTGATACCTATACTCAGGTGGGCAGAGTGGATGGTGAGGGAGAGAAGGTGTTAAAGGACAGTGGTGGAGGAAGTGGTTCCTTATGCCGGGACTGCATATAAAGATCCGGGTACGGAGTGGGAGAAGGTAGAGTGGATCATAGGCATTTCCCCAAATAGAGATACATAAAAAAACATACAAAATAATAAACATACAACTGGAAAAACAAATTTCAGTAAGGCTTCGGTACAGTGTATGAGTTTTGGAAGAACAAGACAAAACAGCAGAAAAGTGGCCACAAATGAACACAAACATGATGCCGTAATTTAACACATAATATACCAAACTTTATATTATATGTGTGCCTTGATTACCTGGAATTCATTCTCTTGGGGGTTTATCTTGAAAGCAACATAGGACTACTCAAGGATTTTTAGGGAAGTAGTACATGATAAAATTTGGGTTTAGGAGATGACCTTGGCATCAGCATGGAGAATGGATTGGAGGGAAGGCCAGAGGAAGCCTATCAAAATAATCTAGAAAGGAAATTATGTAGTTGGACTTAAAAAGCAGCTATGTGGGTGGGGGTAGGAAACATGGGAAATATTTCAGAAATATTTAGTGGATATGGAAGATATTTAGAAGGTAGCATGAATAGCTAAGGCTTGGTGACTAATTAGCTAGGTAGAGAGGAAAAATTGTAAGTCTCAGGTTTTACGCCTGAGTAACAAGACAAAAGGAGGTACTGGAGGGGAAATACAGGACCAGGTTTAGGGGTGGGGTGGGGTGGGGTTAGTCCTATCAGGGTTTAATATTGGCATTTTCACTAACTGGCTGCAAGATCCTGAGCCAAATTCTAAATCTCTCCAAGTCTGTTTACTCATTTGTAAAATGGAGATAACACTATCTATTTTAAAATTATTGTAAAACTTAAATAATATTTAACCCTTCTATGGCATTTACAATATGCAAGACACTTTTATGAGTATTTTGTATGCATTAAGTTGCTTATCTTGGACAGTTACCCTATGAGGTAGGTATGTTTATTATCCATGTGTTACAGATAGGCAAGCAGAGGTACAAAGAAGTTTACTAACTTGTCCGAGGTCACAGAGCTGGGGAGTTAGAGATCTAAGTTTCAAACATACGCAGTCTAACAGTAGAGAGTACGCCTCAGGCAATAATTTACTTCTCATTAAATACTAGGCACTTTGCATAATTATTTTTAGAGTGCTTTGCAGGTACTACGTAGGTAATAAATAGCTATTAAAATTTAACCATTTTATTTTAAAATAATTTGCAGGGGATATGTTATATGCATATATATTATTGAAGGCTGGGATAAATTCAAGCCTAGTAAAAGATACTCACTTGGGGATTATAATTTAATTTTGAACATAAAAATGTACATCTTGAATCAGAACACATTAACAAGGTTATATGGCTCAGGCCTGTAAACTCAGCACATTGAGAGGCTGAGGCAGGCGGATCACATCAGGAGATGGAGACCATCCGAGCTAACACAGTGAAACCCCGTCTCTACTGAAAATACAAAAAAGTTAGCTGGGTTGGCAGCGGGCGCCTGTAGTCCCAGCACTCGGGAGGCTGAGGCAGAATCTCTTGAACCTGGGAGAAGGAGGTTGCAGTGAGCCTAAATCGCACCACCACACTCCAGCCTGGGTGACAGAGCGAGACTCCGTCTCAACAACAACAACAACAACAAAAAGAGTTTAGATACTTTCAACTTGAGAACCTGACCTACTGGCATGGAGATATATGGGTCTGAAGTTGAGAAGAGTGATTGGAGCCATAAGATGTAGATTGGGGTCTCCTCAACATACAGATTATAGGTGAAGTCATGAAAATTGATATCACTTAGCAAGTGGGGGATGGGGAATGGGAGCCTAGAAAATCTGCAGAAATGGAAACTGAAGAAAGCAATATGGCTAGACAAGGGCATAAAAGGTCACTAACTTCTACAAGCCTCCACATCCTTACTTGTAAAAAAATCAGTAGGTCTTAGTTTTAGAGTGTGCTAAGAACTATCCCCACTTCTGTTTGTAGCTTTTGCTATGAAAAAAATGTAAACATTGGGAGAGCAGCTGAAAGTTGACGTCCAGCCCTAAGCCTCAGAAAAAAAGAAAAGGCAAGCTTCATAGCTGTTGCTTTGCCATGGTAAATAATTAAGTGCTTTTCTTTTTCTTCTTTTTTTCAAAATACCACTCAGATTGTTTCAGTTGCTTTTTATTTATTCTACAGGATTTCAGCTTCAGAAACTCTCTTGCTGTTACTATGTACAGAAGTTTTGCATGGGAGAGTTGAGAGAACAAAATGCTACCTTTAATACTCAAGAGGAATATTAATGGGGTGGAGAAGATAATGGGAGGAATTACAGTAAGCTTCCTGTTTGCCTCTTAATTCTAGAATTTATTTTTCCCTTTGCTTAATCCTGTATTTCCCAACTTCATCTGGTAAACCATACAGAATTTTGTTGAATGATTATAACAGGGCTGCAGTACAAGGATACAATACACAAAGATTGGAAGACTGAAGGGGAAGGAACTTTCAAGCAGCTGTCTAGGTCAGAAAGGAACTAAGGGATGGAGAAAGAAAATGGGTGATGCCTGTACTTTTACCACCAGCTAGCCACCATCCCCAAACGTCAGAGAGGGTTTTGAGGGGATATGTGACTAGGCTAGCAAAGAACAGTACTGTGCATGCTGTGGTTGTTCAAGAAGTGAAAGGTGGAGAAATCACAGCCCTTTCCTGGAGGAAAGATTAGCAAATCTCCAAGACGACCCTTGGGCCCAGAGTGAAACTGACTGAGCTAAATGTTTCTCTCTGGCTTCATCCAAAACTCAGTACAGACAGCAAAGAGATCTAAGAGACTGTACACAGTAGCAAGCACATCTAAGTTTCGCATGCAGACTGGGGAAAGGACTAGGACATCAGTGAGAGGCATTAGGTGAAATGAATGAGCTTCATAAACGATTTACTGAGACATTCTCAGCATCTGTGAGTTTATATAGTGTCTTATAAATTATAGAATATTTCTCTGTTAAATCCCATAATTCATTTTATGAGTAGAGGATCTGTCTTATATTATAAAAATAAACAAACCCACAGACATGCTGGGAAGAACAGCAGTAGTAACATTCCATTAA
This sequence comes from Rhinopithecus bieti, assembly GCF_001698545.2. Lineage (NCBI taxonomy): Eukaryota > Metazoa > Chordata > Mammalia > Primates > Cercopithecidae > Rhinopithecus > Rhinopithecus bieti. The sequence goes on along the minus strand of NW_016807158.1, from coordinate 3,990,922 downwards.
ACTACCTACCTGAGAATTTAATACAAAAAAAAGTTGCACAGCTGTATGTATTACGTTATAGTAGAGAGCTACGTCAATTTGGATATTTTTAGAAAAAGTGCTAAACATAAGAAACAAATGTATCTAAGTTATTTCCATAATGCAAAATTCTTAAAATTTTAGTCATAGTCCTTAGAAGAAGATGAATATTTTGATTTAGGAAATAGTTAGACAATAATTTAAATAAATGAATAAAATCTGAGTTATTATTATGTATGAGTCAGAAACGGAGGCATTGCTGTTATTAATACAAGTAGTTACAAATGGAATAACTCCATTACCTTTATGGTGTTTATATGCAAGCAAGGTGCTCCAACTCTAGGCAATAGCAAAGGTCTGTAAGGAATGCTCTTATCCCTGCATATTAAGCTTATCACAGCTCATACCTTTCTGCTCTGTAATTCCTTGTCTATGGCATCTGCTTAGATGTACCTATTGACCAAGCAGCTCTTAAAAGGATAGGGCTAATAGAAATTAAAAGTCTCCCCAAGAGACCAAGATAAAATCAAGAATACTATTTATTCCCCATTTCAGATGAAATAGTTCAAGAAGAAATAATGTAGGAAGTTATCAATCCTAAAGCTTAGAATCCAGACTACAGTTATTTTATTCTGGAGAGGCTTCCTAAGTTGTGTGAAGTTACTTAGCATTTTAAGAGTAAATGATGCAATAACGAGAAGCTTAGAGTAAGCAATGGAAACAACTCTGCCAGTATCTTCCTTCTAGTCCTTCTGGAAATATAACTGTCACTCGTTTGGTCTATTTTTCCCCCCAGAGACTGATAACACTTTAAGGGAGCTGTTGTTGTGGGGTCATGGGGAAAAGTGTCCATAAAATGATGAATATGCTTTCACCATTTACTAACAGTTTTGTTTGTTAACCTTCATCAAAATTTCATTCTATATGAACAAGGTTCAGAAAACCGCCTGTAAAATGATCCTAGATTCATATAAATGTTCAGCACAACATTATTTCTAATAGCATTTCCTAAAGCAGTGTAGGTGTTCATTAAATATTTTTGAAAGAGTATGTCAATGAATAAAGGTATTTGAAAGATAGCAACTCCATCATGTATTCAACCAAAATAGGTATTTCATGTTTTAGGGCTCAGTCTTAAAGTAGATATCCAGTTTACTTAAAATTTTATATCTTCTATAAAAGACAGTATGCTTTGGGTTCTATTTTATGAGACCATTGTATTGAACACACTAATGTTTATTACTTCATTTCTAAAACTTACCGGAATGAGATACAAGAAGTAGATCTTGCAGTGGCATTTGCTACATTTTAAATAAAGTTACAATGAAGTTTCAACATGGGACCAAAGGAACCTCCAAATGAATTTCAGTTAGACTGAAGTGTTCTTATTAAGTCATGGTCGTAAAATAAGACATGACTTTTTTTTATTTTCTAAAAATTAAAATGAGAAAAGTAATATTTATAAGACTTAATGAGAAGGAACAACATTAATGAAGAGATGAAACTAATAATAATTTATTTTTAAAAACTATCCTCATTTCACCTTTAAACATCACAAGCACTGAAGGGCAAACAATGCTTTTCCATTTGAGCACAGTCCGGAGTCCTTGGTGAATGAGCCAAGCTGTCTTCTATGTCCCCTCTAATGCTTGCCAATTTTCTGTCATTTCCTTCTTTGTACGATAGTTTGTGTGACAAAGGTCTCTGGGTATATTTCAAAACATCTTTAGCTATTTAACAGGGTACCAACAAGCACGTATCTAAAAGTGTTACTTCTTCTCCACATGGTTTGTCAGAAGATACAAATCAGAATTCACTTTACCCTTTCCATAAAGAAATGACTTGAAAGCTTATTGTGGAACCAACGGCATACTTTGTTAAAAAACAAACAAAGAAAGAAAGTTTCCAGTGGCTTAGCCAATTACTGTACTTCTACATACAACACTAAAACTATTTACTGGACTATATTATTTTTCTATTCCTTGCACACTTACATTTGAGATCATTTTCTTTTCCTGATGAGCATGTATTGTTTGTGATTGAACCACTGTGGATTAGACATAACTGAGGATTCTAGTCACATGATATGGAAACCCAACCTCATTCCCACCCTCTTCAGTACCTCCACTTGCTCCTCACAGAATGCAATAAAGTGATGTACTTCACAATTTTTATCTGAATTGCAATCTTTAGGAAAATCATAAACATCAGACAAATACATTTTCCTTTTCACTTATTTTATAGCATTTCTTTATTTCAAAATTGGGATTTTTTTCAAATAATTTAACCTGAAGCTTTATTAGTTTGTAAATACTAAGCATATCAGATTAAATTCCTTAGTCATCTTAATCAGTAATTTGTGGTGAAAAGCAAAATGAGCCACAGTTACATCAACAGCTTTATATTATATTTCTTTGCTCTGAAACGTTTCCTTCCATTTAATCATCCCACTCTACAACTCTACAACCTTAAGCTGTCTTTTTTCAATGATTTGTCAGCAGTTTAACCACCCCCCCCCCGCCTTTTTTTTTGCCTGACAGTAATTCTTGAGTTCCAGAGCATATCTTTTTCCCAGGTGAAAATTGTTTTATTATCCTCAGGTGTTTGCTTTCTTGAACTCTTAGAACAGTTAATTCCACAGTTGTCATTATACTTTACAAAAGGGTCAGATTCCAAATAATTAGTAATTGCACAGTACATCATTTGAAAATATTTTTCCTTTCTTCTTGTCAGGATTACAGGAGTCTCATATATTGCCCCACAAATCCACTTTTATTATTTAGTCAGTTATAACTGAAAACAAGATAGCTTGCCAATTTCTCTTTGAGACAGAGATCCCATCTGAATTGTTGAGTCCTCTCAAGGAGTGTGAACAAGAAATTTACCCCTTTGGAAGTATTAGCCTTAAATGGTTACCCAGAATTCGGTCTAGCACCAAGCAACCATTCCCCAAATAATAAAAGAAAGTGACCTTTTTTGTAAAGGCAAAGAAACCTATCTAATTCATTCCAGGGCTTGTAGAATAGCATGGAGAAACAGAAGGAATTGCTTTTTTTTTTTTTGTATCAACCTTAATTGTGTCTCAAAATATGCATAACTTGACTTTCTGTATAAGTAACGACTTTGTCATTCTTGGCGGTGTTGTCTGATCTTATGTAGTCATATTATGAAACATACCATATAACAAAAATTTTGCTAGGTAACAAAATCTCCCCCTACCCCACAAATAAGACATGCGGCACCCACACTCAAGAAAATTTTTATGATCACTAATGATTAGTAAGTTTTATGTATAAAAATAGTTTTTTCTTCTGTCTAGGAGTCAAATTAATATTGGTCTTTTAGATTATTTCTTAAATATATTTGTCAGTTGTGACAGCAAGGCAAAAAACATTTTCAGAGTCCCAAGAAAGAAGGTCATTCAAATTCTAGTCTCATTTTAAATACAAACTTTTCCAGGTTGGAAGAGGATAATCAAATTGGCCAGATTTTTAGAGTATCCTTTTGAAAATATTAATCTTCTTAAAAACCTATCAGAAAACCGAAACAAGAAATCTAAAGGAAAATAAGTTTCAAGTAAAATTACACTTTTGAAATCATGAGAAGTTTGGGTTTTCTGATGTTTTCTAAGTAAAATACATGAAATAGGCAACTTGAAATCCATAGCATCCTTTGGAATTTAGAGACTTGTGGAAATGTAAGGTTTAAGGGTTAAAAAGCAAATTTCTTTAACCATTTGGTTAAAACTTACAAATAAGTTAAAAGAAGCATCACAGACTAAACTATTATATCAGATAATAATTGCCTTTTAGAGAGCCCAAAATAATAGTTACTTACTAGATGATAGTGCATCAACTACAAAAACATTTACAGCCACACTTCTAAACAAAAAGCATTCTGCTCACCAACTTCTAGAAGAGCTTGCTTTCGCAGATGTAGAACCTCAAGACTGGCTCCAGAGTCTTGCAGGAGGAGATGCAGAAAGTAAACAGGATTTCCACGACATAGCAGCTGAGAACTCAGAAATGAGGCACAGGCTCTCACCCTTCATCTATCCTTAAGGCTACCCTGACATCTGAAAACCATTGACATCCTGAGCCTTCCAGCACTTCGGATGCATGCCTAACACAAGATAAATATAGATCCCTGACACCTGAGCAAAATGGAATGAACGTTGACTTGAAAAACCTCGCTCCTTTTGGGCCTCAGCTGAAGAAAATAAAACTCTTAATCCTTTCCCTGATAGAACCTGTTATTCCCCTTAAAAGATGGTTGCTCTACTTATGAAACATAGAAATTCAAGTAATTAATAATCAATAATAAATTAGCTTCACTTCATGATTGCCATTTGCTCTGATAGTAAAGAGAAAGGCTCAGATTTTCCTGTCTTAAGGATAAAACAACATAAAATGAATATTGATTACTATTGAGTCAACAAACAGATTTTTGTTCCAGTGACTTTTGTAGGTGAGTCCCTGTAAACTTTCTTAGTACTTTTTCTCCTCTATGTTTTCAATAGTCATTTGGTCATTTTTTGTTTGCCTCAATTAATGAGGGCCATGCACTGCCAGAGTTCTTTGGTTTAAATTATTGTTCTTTGAATCTTTTTGAAGGGTTGTAGATTGTATTTGGTTTACAATATATTTTGCTTAGGACTTCCGGTAAACATGAATAAAGCTCTACTCTCAGCCCAAACAGACCCTGTGATGAAAGTTATTACTCTGAAGATACAATGACAGGATTTCTAAATTACTTTCTAGGATTTATATATTAAGAATCTCTAATTCTATATACTAAAGCAAAGTGAACAGAGAAACTGGAAAAGCCATATTGCTCTCCTGATATTTACATATTTTCAATTAAAATTTCTTTTACAGAATCACGTTAAAGGAAAATTATACACTCTTTAAATAAAACTATTCTGTATCAAGTAGTAACCACTATCCACAAAAAAGGTTGTTTTGTCAAATTACCATAACCAGTATTTTCATCATATTTTAATAATAGGTCCTATGTATTGAGCACTGTTCATGTGCCTGATGCTTTACGATGTAGATACCATCTAATTAATTCTACTTTTCTAATCCCAAAATAAGCTTTCAAATTAACATTTTAGGCTCACTTTCCAGAGAAGAAACTGCAACTAAAAGGCTAAGTTTTGATAATGGACACATGGTGAATAACTGATTCATTTGAGAGTCTAACCCACACAATTTTGACCCAAAAGCAAGTTTTCTTTTCCATCCTCCAACATAGTTGCAGGCTAAAAATGACTTTAATCTACACTTTGTCTGTATCAGATTAGCCACCCTTTGAGCAAGTTCAAAGCTTTTTTGCTTTTTTGTTGCTTAAACAAAGTTACAGAAAGCACAGAAATGGTCCCTAAAGAGTATTGCTATGACACCAGGACATTCCCAGAAGCATTATGTCCTTCACACGGGAAAAAGAGAGAAGATCCATAAGCCACCACTCTAGCAAGGGAGATTTTTCATTTCTTGCATTTATGCATTTCACGTTCTCCTTGCCAGTTTGTATGAGCAGACTTTGATCTTCCAGATCCTGGAAGGCCAGCCCTGATGGCCACCTCTCAGCCAGTCATAGGTCTGATATGTGACATAGAGAGGGACAACCAGGTGGCAAGGAATTGGTCCTTTAGGTCAGATGGTCTTTACATGAAAAGTAGGGTCACATATCTCCAGATATTATAGAATGTGACCTTTTTAATTAAGGAAAAAAATGTTTCCTGTGTGTAAAAGTTTTCTCTATTATTTGAACTTTTACACAAATTATTTTATCAAAGAAGAAACCATGTTAAAAATTCAGTGAACACAGCTATGCATATTTTCTATGAACACAGTAAATATCATAGACTGCCTCTGACATTGTAAGTATTGTTATCTTCAAATATGGATTATGTCCCATAAAAATAGGAAATCCTGTATTTCCTTTCCACGAATCACATATGCATTATCATTAAACTGTTTACTCCCTGCTGGGCATGAGCTATAGGGATAGGTGGTGAGGGAGAGGGAAACGTTGTGGTGGATTGTGCTAAAAAGCCTGATGGCTCTGTGGTAAATCACTGAGACAAGACCATTGACTCCCTCCATTTAGGGAATCCCTAAGAGTTTTCTTCACCAAGTGTCTTCAAACCTGAATATTTCACCACAGAATGTCAATTGAAACTTAGGAGTTTTTTTTGTTGATTTTTTTTTTTTTTTTTTTTTTTTTTTTTTTTTTTTTTTTTTTTTTTTCCAGTTGGTTGTCTGGCCTAACTTTAAGCCATTAAAGTTGAACCAACAATCCTGTTGCTAACAGCAGCTCCTTCCAGCTGTTGACAGAATGTCCTTCACAAGACAGTATCATAGAATTTCCCATTTCTGTGTGAACATCTTTTTCGCAAAACAAGTAATTAAGTTCAGCTGCACATATGCAAAGCATCATCAATATACAGGCAGTAGTAGGATTCATGTTTTCACTCCTATCCAGCACTTCCCATGTCCTGTTTCTCTGAAGTCTTCTGAGTGCTATTCCTCTTCCAGATAATTTTCTTCACTATTCCATCACCATCATCCAAATGTGCTTCAAGTATTATTACTGACATTTACTTCATCCTTGCATATGTAATGCTGAGTGTGTTTAGGACTTTTAAAATTAATAATATGATGCTTAAAAATTAAAATTTTAAATCAAAGATTTGCCCCTTACTTGTATATTTCTGTCCATTGTGTAAGAGTTAACAGTGAACTGTCCTTGAACCCCTGGCTCTGAAATGCAACCGGGAAGGAACAGTTTGTGGCCTTCTAGAGAAATTTTGGCATAAACCCCTCTGCCCACTTGAAAAACAATGAGTATTATTCAACAAGATACTTACACATTAACCTTGCTAACTTGTGTTTAGGAAAACATATTTGAAAAAATGCCCTAGTGTCATTATTAGCTTGCCTAAACTATAAATTCAGGCTCTGAAAGATACTTGAGGGCTAATATGTAAGTGATTCTATTAGCGCACTCTTCTTACCAGGGTTTTTTGTTTGCTTGCTTGTTTGTTCTTATGGAATAAACAGTTTCTCCCAAACACATCCTTCGTTAGGAGCATTTTTCTGCAGGAAAGCTATGACAAAGGTTTACTATTAGTCTTCTCAGCTTAACTTGCTTTTCTCTAATCTAGCATATGTGAAATGTCCTTATTCTAAACATCAGATTAAGGTAAAGCTTTTATTGCTATTGCTGCTCACAACTGACTTCAATATATATATTGTTTTCTCAAACAATGCTAAGAGTGAATTTTAAGTGTACCACATACATGATAACTATGTGAGATAATTTATATGTTAATTAGCTAGATTTAGTCATTCTGCAATCTATGTATACTTCAAAACACATAATATTTTACACAATAAATATGCACAATTTTATCTGCCAATTTAAAAATAAAATAACATTATGTATGTTTGAAAAAGCTGACGTTAGGGAAGAGTGCTTACTCTGTGTTTGGTCTTCAAACGTAATGAAGAACAATGGAAATATATGCTATTAAAATAATTTAACGGAGTAATGTTTCAAATCTTTGAAGCCTAAAATTATTGCTAAATTAATATGCTTATTTATTTCCTCCATTCTATTGTCATCTTCATTAATTATAAAAGCCTTGTCAAGAATTTGCAAGAGACAGTATGGCCCCAAAGAAGCATTCTTCCCTTTTAAGATGGTTGGGTTATCAGTTAATCATTTTTCACTCAAAAGCAAGCTATATTGCAATTCTGTTTATATATACGTTTTGTGCTACTCCTTTGGGGAAAAAATGGTAAAGAGTCAAAATTGTACTCTCAAGTATATTAATTGTTTAGTGAAGGGGAAAAAAGTTGCAATGTGAAAAGCTAGACTGAGAGATCAGAGAGGCTTTCCTAATAGATGCATACATCTATTACATACATGTATACACATATACATAGATGTATGTTGTATATATGTGTGTGCATATGGATATATAATGTACATATGTAAATATATGGATATGTATGGATATTATATGTATATGTATAAGGGAGTGTATGTATACATGTGTGTGTGCACATGTGTGTATATACATCTGTATATATACACACACAAATATATACACATACATACATACATAGACACATATATATACACACAAACACACACGCAAATATGTATACATACATTCCCATATACATGTACATACAAGATTGAGCTAAATAAACAATATCTAAAAATGAGTAAGTTTTAACTGGCAAAGAATTAAGGAAAGCATTCAAAGATAAGGGAGCAGCAACTGAAATGAGCCTGCCAGGGACAGTTAAGAGCACAGTAGGTTTAAATAACTGAAAGCAGAAAGCAGAAGGCCAATGCCCCTGGATGACAGAGAAAAGGGAAAATAAGAGATGATGCAGAAGGTTTAGAGATGGGCCAGATATCAGAGTAGTTTCTAAGGATTTATCCCAGGAACAACAAGAAGCCTTTGAAATATTTTAATATGGGAAGATTCACGATTGGATCTGAATGACATTGAAAAGAAAAAGTCTCCAACAGCAGCATGGTTAATGGATTGAAGAGAGATAAGAATTCATGTGGAGAAACCAGCAAGGCAATTACGATTGACTGCAATGGCCATATGGCCTAAAAGGATGCAGAAAAAAGTGGAGAACAACCAATGGATTTAAGACATATTTAGAAAGTAATATCAACAGGTTTAGTGATAATGGTGCGCGAGGAAATGAGAATAAGATTAATTGAGGAAGTCTCTAAATGAGAGCTATTCTAGAAATCATTCTATACCCTACCATGAACATTCATGCTTTGGATAACAAATCAGAACACATCTAGCTACATGATTGGTATACAGCAGGTGCTGAAAAGATATTTCCTGAATGAAAGAATAAATAAATGAATGAGTGAATAGAACTGAATCCAATGTCAACACAATTGAACAGTGATATTGAAACATCAGTATATCTGTTTAGTTTGGTTACCACAGGAGGCGTTCACAAGGGTATGGCAGGGAGAATTACAACACACCAAGTGACATCGTAGACACTGTGAGTCCAGGGAGATACTAGTTAATTCTCACAGAGAAAAGACCAAAGGAAACTAAAAGAAACCCAATACTAAAAGGAAAAAAGCTAAGCATGATTTACAGAAATTATGCAAGAGTCTTGCACACATCTGGCTATGTGCATAGAGCTTGTAATCTAATGGAAACTTGGGTCCCCCTGGACCAAGAACAAGTAATATCTACAGGACATAAAGTCCCTCTTCCAGCACAACAAAACAACAGGCTGGTAGCCAATTATGGTAGCAGCCAAGCAGATGTCCCACTGGTTTTTAAATCAGACACAGAGACTTGGTTTGTTATCATTATTACTTCCATGCTGTAGCACTTATGTTTATGAAACTTTGTTTTGATGTTATCAAAGAGTAATCAGCAACAATCAAACAATTCTTATTGTAATTTTTGACAAGGATTGTACAAAGCTGTATCTAGTGAAGCATAGCTCCATCCTCTTTCTTAGAGCAAAACATGGGAGGATTAAGTATGACGGTCCTGAGGTAGATTGAAAAGTTCTAGCAAAGCTCTGCAATTGAGACCTTCAGCCCTTAAATACACTTCATATATCACTCTTTCACTTTTGCCTACTTTTTAATGTAAAGATTAGAAAGTGACCTTCGTGGCTGCTGTTTCTCTTGTCTAATTCCCTTGTCTGTCTAACACTGCTCTACCTGCATTCTAAGTATAGGTATCTATCAAGATCTAGGCTAAATTTTTTTCTTTTCACCTATATCTGCTCTTTCTTGATAATGCATTTTTCTCTGTGGGTCTAATTTAGCACCTCTGCACAATTAATTCCAAATTTTAATTTTTGACCCCTAAATTTTATCCTAATTGTAAGATTAGTTAGCATTGTTAACGACTTTTCTACATACTGGTACGGTGTTTATTATCTCAATTTTTTTTTTTTTTTTTTTTTTTTTTTTACTCTTGGGATGATACTAATATTTACTGCTTTACAATTTAAATAGAGGCTTAGAAAAGTTAAGTATTTTACTCCACTGTTATGGTGCCCCACATGGCCAGACTTGGACCTAGATCTCCATGGACCTGGGCCTTGAACTCTTGGACACTCTGGTGTGATTGACTCACTGTGGTGTAACTGCATGTCAACATTTTGTGGCCATCTCTACTCAGGTGCCTTAAACACACATCTCCCCCTCCCTAAGTCTGTGTTCTCAATCTCCATAAATTTCATCACCATACCTACTGTCACTCAGCTTAAAATTGTCACCCATACACCCAACCATCTTCCAATTTCTAACAGTTTTAACTTCACCATATTTTTTTTTCTATTTGTCTCCTGTGTTTTATTTTTCACTGCATCCACTTAAGTCAGGTTTCAATCACCACCACGTTGACCACTGCCATCGCGACCTACTCGATCTTCCTTCATGAAGATTTGCTCCTTTCTCATTTGTCAGATTTATCTTCTGAAAGCCCAAATTTGATTATTTGACTTATTTAAAATCAAACATGAATAATCCTCATTGCCCAGATAATGGACTTCCAACTCCTCAGTATTTAAAGCCCTCACCTATCGTTTCTGTTTTGAATCATCTGTTCTCCAATGAAATTGTCCCTGCATTCTCACTTTGCATCTCTCACTGCTTCAAATAGTTCTTACATCTAGAACTTTCCATTCTCTACTAAATGTTACTCTCCAGATTCAGTGATTCTTAACAAGGTGTGTATACTTGAAGCATTGAAAAAATAATAACATGTCCAATATCCAACCTGGTCAAATCAAATCTAAATGAATGGGTATTTCCCTGTTTAAAAATGACTGCTTGTGCTACCATTGGCCCATAGGGTAACTGTGCAAATAAAAGAAGTCATGTCTTCATGGCATTTTACTGCACCCTGCCAGATAATTGTCATAACATGTATATACATTATATATAGGACATATATATCATATATAATATATAATGTATGATATATATAATGCATCATACATGATATATATTTATAAGTATGCTTGCTGTACAATATTGTATATTTTATAATATATTGTATTAATATTTTAATAATAAGTTGTATCAAATTGGATACTATTTGGTAATATATAATATGAACAACACCCTTTAGTATTGGGCAGTGTACAGCACGCATTGCCATATTCAGTAGCACACAGTGGTGTTACCTTAAGATTCAGTGGCAGCACCTTATTTCTGTGCTATCTTCTTCATTTCCCCTTGGGCAGCAAAAACCATTCCTGTATTGACCTCCCATAATATTACATATCAGGCTTTATTTTACCTGTCCATTTAAATCTTATTTTATCATACTTAGAAACATATTTAACCTCATTAGTGTAATTGTATTTGTTTAATTTAACAGACAGTTCCCAGATACTAAACAATTATTTAATAAATGGATTTCATATGAATCATGGTTTTAGAAAGAAATATTCCAGATTGGCAAATGTGGTGATTTTATTGATTTTTTTAAAATTGTACTTATTTCCAAAGGTATTTGAAACAGCAGTGAATAACATAAAATCAATGGTGACATAAAATAAATAACAAAGAAAATAGTCATGAAGGAGAGGAGATGAATTTTTCCCAAAACCTTAGCTAAGGACTGTTAGTTCACTGGAGCTCAAGCTTGGTGTCTCCTGGCAGCCAGGATCACAAAGGAACTGCTTTGTGTTTCAAAGCTCTCATCAGATACAAGAAAATGTAGCAGTCCTTCAGAAGACATCATATTTTTTCATGCACTAAACTCTAAGATAACTTCAGTAAGTATGTCTTTATAAAAGATAAACATTAGGCCAGGGTGCGGTGGCTCATGCCTGTAATCCCAGCACTTTGGGAAGCGGAAGCAGGAGGATTTCTTGAGCCTAGGAGTTTGTGATCAGCTCCCCCGACAACATAGCGAGACCTGTCTCTACAAAAAAATAAACAAAATTAGCCAGATGCAGTGGCATGTGCCTGTAGTCCCAGCTACTTGGCATGCTGAGATGGGAGGGTCACTTGAGCCCGGGAAGTCAAGGCTGCAGTGAGCTATGATTGCGTCACTGCACTTAAGCCTGGGCAACAGAGTGTCGGAAAAAAAGGAAAAAGATAAATATTAAAATATTAAATGTCTTCAAAACATTCTAATAAAGGGTTCAGAAGTAGAGATTATCTTCAGATATTCAGAATCTATAACATGTCACATGATTTGGCCCTTGATTAGTTCTCCATCCTTATCTTTTATCATATTTCACTTCATGTACTCTACCAAAATACACAACCCCTTCTGGTAAATGCCAAACTATATTCCGCCTGTGGACCTTGCACTGGCTGTTCAGTCTACTTAGAATCCTTTGCACTCATACACTTGTGTGCCTGTTCTGCTCTCTGTCTTCATTTAGCCACTATTTCAAATAACCTGTCGTCACACTCTATCATCTAACCCACTTTATTGCATTTATTTATTTATGCCACCTGATTTTATTGCACATTAGTTTGTCTCGTATTTTAAAAATCTTTAATATCTTTCACATGAAAATGTAAGCTCCTTGAGTCCAGGGAAGTTTTACTGTCTTGTTCACTGCCATATCCACACTGCTTAGAAGACTACTCAGCACATAGAAAACACATCAGAAATATCTGTTGGCTAGTTGAATAAACTATTTCTCATATATTTCCTTTTCACATTAATTTACAACGAAAAATGTTTACAGTTTAATGATGAACCTTAATTCTATGAAATAATATCTGTGAGGAATGAAAAATCTAAAGTCCCATACACAGCTTAAAATCGTTTGTCGGCCAGGCACAGCAGCTCACGTCTGTAATCCCCGCACTTTGGGAGGCTGAGGCAGGTGGATCATGAGGTCAGGAGATTGAGACCATCCTGGCTAACACGGTGAAACCTCGTCTATACTAAAAATACAAAAAATTAGCCGGGCGAGGTGGCGGGTGCCTGTAGTCCCAGCTACTCAGGAGGCTGAGGCAGGAAAATGGCGTGAACCCGGGAGGCGGAGTTTACTGTGAGCTGAGATCGTGCCACTGTACTCCAGCCTGGGCAACAAAGCGAGACTCTGTCTCAAAAAAAAAAAAAAAAAAAAAAAAAAATTTTTTTTCATGATAAAAAAAATGTTAGGAATGAAAAGAAAAAAAAAAAAAAAAAAAAAAAAAAAAAAAAAAAAAAAAAAAAAAAATAGCACCCCTAATGTATTCATTTTCTGTCGCTGCATAACAAATTACCACAAACTGAGTGGTTTAAAGTCATACCCATTAATTACCTCATAGTTCTGTGTGTCAGAAGTTGAGCATGGAATGGCTGGATTCTCTTCTCAGTGTCTCACAAGACTAAAATAAAAGTTCTGGTTGAGTTGAATTCTGATTTGGCACTTGGGGTCCCTTTTAAGCTCACAAGATTGTTGACAGAATTGAGTTCCTTACGGTAGTAAGACAGGTTCTCCTTCATTGCTGGCTTTCAGCCAGATGTTGTCCTCAACTTCTAGAGGATGACCTCAGGGGCTATTTTCTCCTTCCACTTTATGTATTTACTTATCTATTTATTGATTGATATATTACGTTTCTCAGTAAGTGTAAAGCATTTATTATGTTTAGTTTTTGTTATTCTTATTTTCAAGTAATATTTCCAAACATATTCTGACCTGTGGCCCATTTTTATATTTATGTAAACTCTCCAGTTCTTAAAAATATTATTCATTTTAATATTATAAGATAAAGTTAGATTTTTAATTATGTTAATAAATAGTTAAGGATAATGTATTCTTTAATAATACCCCAATGAAGAGCTAAATTTGATTTTTTCATACTCACAAATAAATTTTACTCTAAAATAATCAGCTAATAAAAGCATAATGTGTTAACACATAAATTAAGTTTTATTGTATTGTGTTTTAGAACCAAATATATAGTGAAAAGTAACCCGAAATTTAACTACCTTTTTGGTCATCAAATATAGATAAACACTTCTTTTATTAATTGCTATTTGAATTTGTGTATTTCACACCTTAAATTGTATTATTTTGTTTTTCATATTTCTAGTATTTAATTTCTTAATTATGAGGTAAGAAAGAAGGTGCAGTCTGCTTAATATACTTCTCCATCCATGTGAAATATTTTTATGCTAATAAATAAAACATTAAATATGTGTGTGTATATATATATATATATGATACTACATTTTCTTTTTGATAATTAGTTTTGAAATACCAGACAACACTTCTTGCTTTGTTGGAATACAAATCAACTGAATGTAATTTTCAAATCCAATAAAGATGGTGTTGCAAATTTACAGATAGAGAATTCTCTGCTTTCAACTGTGGTTTTCAATATACTTATATTTGCCAATACCTTTAACCAATGACATCTAAAATAACTTTAAAAGTAGTAATAATAACAATGTAAAATTGAATAAAGTTTGAAGGTCTCCTTATAGCTAGGACTGTTCAGTTTGAGAAGTTGAATGTGTGCTCATTTGACAACCACTAAGAGGATCTCAAACTGATTTCCTTTTTAAGCAGTTAGAGTCAGAATGGATTTTAAAATCAAAATGGAAACAGACACATTTACCAGTTTTGTTATTGTGAATCTTTGAATATTGGAAACCAGTGGTTGGGAAAAACTGCATTATAATAGTAGACAGATGAAAGTTATAATAGAAAGTAGCTAATTATTAAACCATAAGATATGCATAAATAATTTGCTTTGACATCTCAGAATGAGATGAGGAAATGCAGAGATAACAGGATATTATGTAAAGCTTTGAAAAAATAGGATAGGATTTGAACATGTGGAAAGGGAAAGAAATGAGCTTCTAGGCAGAGCAAATGGTTTAAAAAAAGATTTGGAGGCCCTTAAACATATGGGATATGTACATGAAGCAGAGAGGCATTAAGTTTGCCTGAAGCTCTGCCAACTCAAGAAGTAGGAAATCATTTTCAAATTTGGGAAAAAAGAAAAAGAAAACTGAGGAAATATCACAGAAAATGTTAAATGCTTGGCCAAGATATCCATTCAGTAGGAACTGGGGAGACACTGAAAAGGTATGAAAGGTTGGTGCAAAGGTTTATTCTCTTCATGTTTGGCATATCTTGGCTTATAATTCCTCATTGCTTCATTATTTTCAACTGTCCTTGAAAACCTAAGTGTCCCAGATTTGTAAAAAAGACCGTTACAATGATATTCAAGGTACCTGTGATATCTTTTGCCTTGATGTTTCTATTATTATTATTTTAAACTTTGCAATTCATTATTTTCCATGATCTCCCATTTCCTTATTCACAAATTGGCATTAAATTGCCAGATTTGTATGCTTTACCTTGGAACTCTAAGTTTATAAATTGAATATGTTTTGCCATACTATTTTGGGGTTATGATCTTGGTACCTCTAAGAAATACTTTTATTTTAGCAAATATTGTATACTCTTTATAACAATTTACAATTAGGGGAAGATAAGGGGTGGCATGTCACGTTCATGTATCTTATTACCAAATTCGGATTATAATCAGTGGTCATGTCCATGGTTCAGGAGGTGACACAACATATAGCCAGAAATCAGTCATAAATATGAGGGCATAGGAGAAGAGATTTCATCTCTATCAAAATTGAAACATTTTTAGCAAAAAACCTAAGACCTAATAATATTATATAAAAAGATATTTTATAATTGTGTGTGAGATACATTTCAAATAGCCATTTAATAACTCATTGCTATAGTCTCTTAGATGATAAAGAAAACTTACACATTTTCTGTTCATACTTGTTTGATATATTATCAAAATTAGGGACTGTAGTCATAGATTCCTGAAAGAAGTGAGCTCAGGTTAGTGACATTAACCCTTGCCTTTCTGTTTGTAGATGTGATAGAAAATTGTAATCTTTGATGGAATATTTCTGACCAAAATTAGTATGTAAAGTATATGCTAATACTTGGTTTTAATTCTGGTTTATTACCGTAATGTCTTGATTGATCCACAAACTTGAACATCTTTTGCATTACAGAACACACTTGTAAACAATTTTGGAAGCTCTTAAAATTAAGGTTGGGGACTTTCACTAATATTTTAGTTTGCTTTTATCTAGAAGTTACATATTTTGTTTTGTTTACATCAAAAGAAGTACAGTGAATAACATTGTCTGTGTTTTGCTTTTCCCCTTAAATGATACATAATAGAAAATTTAATAGTACAAGGAGAATATTAAGCCATGGAAATACTCAGCTACATTTTAAAGACAATTATTAAAAGTTTACCTGAATACTAAGCTACACTTACAATGCAAATTGGAATGTTTCCCATAGACTTTTTTTTTTTCTTTGCATGGCGATCACAGTTAAGCAAGTTTGGAGTGTGCTATCTATTTTTTTCTTAGCTTCATCTGGTATCTCCATATACTGTGTCTCCTTCTCTTTCCCTTTCCACACTATTCCCTTAGAGCTTCCTTCCTTGTCCCTAAGACATTATTCCAAGCTGTCAGCTCAAGGACTCTATACTGTAATGCCCTGCAAATGACCGCATGGAAGCTATTGGTAGGTATAAATTTTAAGATAAAAAAGAGAAGCAAATAAGAAGCCATAACCTAGTCTAAAGGAAACATCTGGTCCCTACCAGAAGTGATGTGCTAAAAATGAAACACAGACCCGTGGGATTTGAATTTTAAGTTAATAACAATGACCACAATATAGCAATGAGTGATTTAAGCCGCTAAGATTTCAAGGTCTAACTCTTGATTAAGGTTTATATGACATCACCCCTTCCAGGAAACTTAGAAACATAGGAGATTGATTGTTAAATGCAAGCAAAATTCATAAAGCAGAAAATATTTGTGATACTTGTGTTTTTGATTGACAGCAGATACAGTTAGGCCTGCTCAGTCTTTCTGTAAACTTTTCTTCCTGTACAGTTAAAAGTCAACTTTATACTCATTTTGTTCATAAAGACAATATCTAAAATATCTTTTATTATTATTTTTTGTCTTTTGACTTTATGTTGTGGACATTTAAGAGAGTAGAGATAATGGTATAATGAGCCCAGGTAATCATACCTCAGCTTCAATGTTTATCCACATGTTGCCATTTTGGCAGTAAATCACTTTTAGACATTCAATCTAAAGATCTTAACATAGAGGACAGACATGATATAAACGGATATTTGAATATTGGAATTTGGAGGCTAAATCAGAGATTAGATAATAATTGCAATGACCAAGGTCAGAGGTCACTAGGAAAAAACAGTCGCTAAATTTTATGTTTGTATTATATGCATGCCAATTCACAACACAGAACTGATTGAATTTATTTAGCTACTATGTGCTAATTGTAGTGTTAAAATATCTGCAGGATCAAAGAGATCATATACAACACTGTCACATACAACACGTCCAAAACGGTCACATCTACTTTTCTTGATGATAGCTCAAATAAAAACTCTATTCCATTGCCTTAATGCTAAATAGAAGCTTTGCACATTACAATATAAATTCTCTTGGAGGTTTGGCATAGTTATTTGCAGGTCATGACTCAGTGTTAGCCAGTTTACCCTTGTTCATCTTAGGGCCTGTCACATTGAAGGCTTTCCATGAAATTGACCGAATGAATTGTTTCAATATGTAATGCAATAAAATACATTTTTAGGTACCAGTATAGGCAATTAGGAGATGTGTTCAGATTTTCTATTTCTTAATAATTCAATCTTGGTAGATTGCACATGTTCAGTAATTTATCCATTTCATCTAGGTTTTTGCAAATTGCTAGCATATAACTGTTCATAATACTTTCTTGTGATCTGTTGTATCTTTTCCCTTAGATCTCAGCATTCTCTCCAACGATGAGCCATTCTTCGTGAGTTCTTTGGTACAGATTTTCTAGGTAAGTCTGACTTTTGAGAAAATCTTTGGATGAGCTGTGATTATGAAAATCAGACTGACACACACATGCATAAAGCAAATTAATAGAGCTACCTCAAGTCACACATAAAGCTAAACGCTTTGCTCAGGATTCTACAGCAATTAGAAGCCGACTCCATCTGACTCTTGGTCTTTTGACCACATTGAGTTTTTATGTCCAAAGCATAACTTAAGCCTTATGTCCCCTCATTGTTCAGTTTATACCTATTCTTGTATCACCACTACTTCTATGCCTCCCTTACAGCTTATAGTTCTCATTAGCCACTAAATTAGAAGCCCCTGGAGAGAAATGATTATGGCTTTGCAGTCATCATTGTGCTTAGTAGTAAGTACCCAATAATACATTTGATTAGCAGTCAGAGAGCTAACACATTAACCATTTCACTTAAGCCTCATTAAATCTCTCATGTAAAGAGCACTACAGTGCAGATTATTGACTAGATGAGGAAACTATCTTATTTATCATCCAGGTATTATTCTTTATCCTTGTTCTCAGACCAAGTGACATCAAATGTGAAAATGTTGTTTGATTATAATATCCTTCCTTATCTTGGTAATCAGCTGTTTTTACCCTTACAACTTCAGTTCTGAATGGGGAATAATTGTCTAATAGATTATCCATGAATCTGTCATACACTGTCAGATATTTTCCAAACACTGCCACTCAAATGACTTCTCAATACTCAGCTGCCTCAATTAACCTTTGAGATCAAAGACCCCATTTTTTTTTTTTTTCAGACTGGGTTCACTCTGTCACTCAGGCTAGAGTTCAGTGGTGCAATCATAGCTCACTGTAGTCGCGACCTCTTAGGCTCAAGTGATCCTCCCACCTCAGACTCCCACCTCAGACTCCCATCACTGAAATTACAGATATGATGTGCCACCATGCTTAGCTAAGTTTTATTTTTACTGTTTTGTAAATATGGGGTCTCACTATGTTGCCCAGGCTGGTCTCAAACTCCTGGGCTCAAGTAATCCTCCTGCCTCAGCCTCCTGTGTCACTGGGATTACAAGTGTGACCCACCACACCCAAGTCACATTTTCTCATATATGAACAAAAGGTGTTAGAATCCTGGGCCCTGAAAGGTTAGATTGTAATTATATGGATTCTAAACTTGGCCTTGAACTCATCATTACATAAATTTGAACTTGAGATGCACAAAACGCCTGAATTTCGAATCAAAGATTTTTCACTATGCTCTGCAGATATTTGCTCTCATCAATATCTAGGTATAGCAGACAAAATGCAATATAATAAAAGGTATTTGGAAAATCAGAAAAATTCTCCCCCAACCCCAAATAAAAAAGTAAATCCAGTAGAATTAAAGCCTAAATGAATGAAGAGGATTAGACTGTCATGACGAATTTAGGAAGTACAACTACATTAAATATATGATCCCTTAAAAATTTTAATAACATTTATTTTTAAAATTATTATTATTATTATTTGAAGACAGTTTTGCTCTTGTTGTCTAGGCTGGAGTGCAGTGGTGCGATCTTGGCTCACTGCAACTTCCGCCTCCTGGGTTCAAGCAATTCTCCTGCCTCAGCCTCCTGAGTAGCTGGGATTACAAGCATGCACCACCACGCCTGGCTAATTTTGTATTTTTAGTAGAGACAGGGTTTCTGTGTGTTGGTCAGGCAGGTCTCGAACTCCTGACCTCAGGTGATCCACCCACCTCGGCCTCCCAAAGTGTTGGGATTACAGACGTGAGCCACCGTGCCTGGCCAATTTTTTTTTTTTTTTTTTTTTTTAATTTTTTGATGCTATGCAACAGTTGTTCTTTGCGGAGTGCCACTCTCAAGTAATAATAAGTATCTTACTGGAAAGAAAGATACAAAGGTAAATTGAGTGATCATCCTTAGATAGCAGAATAAATTATATAGATATGTTTTCCATTTTAATTATTTGCCTGATTATCTATAAAGAGTGTGTTCAACTTTATAGAGAAAATAACAAAAACTATTAATATGTCAAATGGAAAATCATGAGTAGAAGCACAATATAAAGACAATGGTTTGAATATTATTCCAAGGAAATATCACTTTAGGTTACCTGCTAGAATTATATTTACACTTTTAGTTTATGTAAGAGTATAGCAATAAAATGCAATTGTTTATTTACTATGTTAGTATAAGAAATATAACTGACATTGTCTCACAAACTGTTTTTTACAACTATCTTAGGAGTATTACTTCAGTTTAAAATTAGTATTCATTCAATTTAGGGGGAGTTGGTTAAGTAATTGAAGATTCCTTACAGACCTATACAAAATAGTACTTCAAATCATTGCCTTCACAGATTTGGATCAGTTTTTTCCTTCTTGTACCTTCCTCTCCCAAATCATCTACAAAATCCAAGATTTATATAGCTTTGATTTAAAAAAAAAAAAAAAAAAAAAAAAAAAAAAAAGCTAGTTTCAAAGGCCAAGAACTTGATGGAGAGAACAAGCAGAATGGCTTACGAACAATTGTCTTCTATCTGGAGGATTCTGTAAATGAAAAGAGAATAAATACATTTCCTGCCTAGAGAAATCAAGCTGGAAAGCTGGAAATAAACAGAATGAACTTATATCCTGAATGCTGACACGTTTTGTGGACCTCATTCCCAGAATGTCTCTTTTTGCAATACTAACACTATTTATAAAGTCTTGGGTACAGGTAACTGATAACATTAGAGCTTCTGACAACAGAGATTACTTTTTAAAATGTCATAATCTTCAGGCTGTTTGATGAGAGACAGATGAGGGAACTTAGTGCCTTTCTCAACTATCCCTCACCACAGTCATTTTGTAATATTTGTTGTACATAAAAGTAGAGAGTACTGATCGCTCATTTTTTGCCAAATATGTAAAGTTAAGTGAAGATGATTTTGGAGATATCAGAAGACAGTGGTGCATAAAATAGGAAAAATCCAATATCAATGAGGAGCCCCTTCCTTTCAATTTTTAAAAAGTGACATTTCAGAGATAGTGTGAAAGAACATTCTCAGACTTTCCCAATCCTCCTATAATTATTTGAGACAAAACCTGCAATGAATTTCAGATAAAAATGAAGTACAAACAATATCAATAAATTCACCAGACAACCCCCCACCACCTACACACACACACACACACACACACACCCTAAATTCAGGGTGCATGCTCTGTGTTGCAAAATACATATCTATTTCTTGCTTTTGATCATGGATCAAGTGGCCTAATAACTTCTGACATGATTAAATTCAGAGTTTTATTGAAACTTCTTTCTATCAGCAAAGTGTAACAGCATGGTTGTATCTATTGGGCTTCTAGTGCAATGTGGTAGCTGTTCTGTTCATTTCTTCTTTTCCCGTTTACTTTGCCTGTTCCTTGAGCTTCCTCTATTCACTTTGTCCTGTGCCACAGTATCTGATTACATGATCAAGGCACTTATGCAATGTGCTGACTGACACACCTCCTGCCTTCCTGGCATTGTGGTCAACATGCTTAAGGTAGAGATTACCATGGGAATTTCTGACTGGGTCTATGTATTTAAAATAATTGAGCAACACATACAATATCAGCAGCAAAGTGCAAAAAGTGCTGGAAAATAGAGGAAAGGACAGAGAAAAATGGTGAAGCAGTAACAGAAGCAAAGATAAATGGATACAAGATGGAAGAAAATATGACAATGTCTTATAAAAATCATGTCTAAGGTCTAAATTGTAGTTACTGTTCACAAAGAGCAATGAGAAATTCTGAATTCTATTTTTTGTTGTATATAGTGAAGTATTTTTTTAAATTTTATATATTTATAAGGTACAACATGGTGTTTTAATATATTTATACATTGGGGAATGATTAAATCTGGCCTATTAACATATCCATCACTGCACATACTTATCCATTTTTTGTGGTGAGAACCCTCAAAATCTACTCTGTATGGCAGTTTTCAAAATTACAACACATTGTTATTAACTATCGTCCACATGCTGTATAATATAAGTCCCAAACATTCCCCCTGTCTAACTGACACTTTGTATCTTTTAACCAAGAACTCCAAGCCCTCTTCCTAACCACCCAAGAGGGGTTACCAACCGCCTGGTAACCACCCTTCTACTGTCTCTACCTCTGAGTTCAACTTTTTAAGATTCCACATATAAGTAAGATTGTGCAGTATTGGTCTTTCTGTGTCTGGCTTATTTTACTTAACAATTCTTGGCCGGGAGGGCGGAGCAAGATGGCCAAATAGGAACAGCTCCAGTCTCCAGCTCCCAGCGCGAGCAACACAGAAGACAAATGATTTCTGCATTTTCAACTGAGGTACTGGGTTCATCTCACTAGGGAGTGCAAGGCAATCAGGGCTGGTCAGCTGTTGCAGCCCGACCAGCGAGAGCTGAAGCAGGGCGAGGCATCACCTCACCTGGGAAGCACAAGGGGAAAGAGAATCCCTTTTCCTAGCCAGGGGAACTGAGACACACAACACCTGGAAAAACGGGTAACTCCCACCCCAATACTGCGCTTTAAGCAAACGGGCACACCAGGAGATTATATCCCACAACTGGGCGGGAGGGTCCCACGCCCACGGAGCCTCCCTCATTGCTAGCACAGCAGTCTGCGATCTAACCGCGAGGCAGCAGCGAGGCTGGGGGAGGGGC